>NW_028258142.1:49848125-50177812 GCF_053883595.1 Heterocephalus glaber
TAGTTGCTTTTTAAAAATTCTAAAATTCTGAATAAAATTAATGTAATATGTATAATTACTTCTAAAGGCATTGGTCACATAAAAGACCCAAGTCCACTTTTGAGATGTTGGAGGGCTTTAGTTTTGCTTTTAGCTTTCTGCCCTAGGCTACAGGACAACACAGCTGAGGTAGATATACATATCTTTATGACTCATTCACTGATGAATGCAATTTCATTCCAGTGAAACAAGGGCTGTTTAGAACATTTCAAAGGAACCAGAATCTAGAAGTGCTGCCTAATTTAACATAGCATTCAGTGTCAGAAAATGTGACTGTCTTTACAAACAAGAAATAATGTTAAGAATGACAGATAGTAATTAAAGCAAACTTTAGCACTTGAATATAGCAATTACATGTGAAGACTCAACTTTTCTCCCACAAAAGTTAGATTTAAATGGCCTGTACCTACCAATCTCATCCACAACATAGTCTTTTTTCTTTGAAGTAAATAGCGTGTACAATTTAACATTTTTATAAAAACATTAGTAAGTCCAAATCAGTATATAGATGTTTATAGCAAATTCATATAGACATTCCAAATAGATCATGTTTGGGTTTTGTCCTTACTACTAGTGCAAGGAAACCTGTCAGAGCACAAAAACAATTATTTAATAAATCAGGTGATGGCAGAGATGTGAATGGTTGTATTGTCAGCTTTCCCATTGCTGGACGTAATACCTGACACCCACAACCTAAAGGAGGAGAGATTTAATTTGGCTCATGTTTTAAGGGGATTCAGTCTATGGTCAGCTGGATCCAAGACAGAAATATCATGGTGGAAGGGCCTGGTGAAGCAAAACAGCTTAGTTCTTAGCAGCGAGGAAGCAGAGCAAGGGAAAGGTCTGGAGAGGAAGGGATGAGGGCCTGGATATAGGTTAGAAGTCTATAACTCACTGATGCACACCCAGACATTAGCTCCACCAGATCCCTGGGTGAAACCTAAAGCAATGGACATTCTACCTTCTTCCCCACAATGATAATTTCATGGTGAAGTTATTCTTTATAAATGGGATATATGTCTTTTCTTTTAAAGTTAATAGCAAATAGAAATCTATGCATTATATTACACATCTCTAAGATTTCTAATGATAGGAATATTCAACCAAAATATTTAACTGCCACTGGGAACCTTTAAAATGAATAACTTTATTTCCTACCAGAAGCTGGTGATATCAAGATTAAAGTTGTATAATTTTATTGGCCTTTGTGGCTTTAAAATATTGTCTTCTTTGTTAACAATAAATTTGTAATTGCGAGCTGACAATAGATTTTATTCTGTTTTCTGTCATGTTTATGTTTTTATAATTTTTCCACAATAACAAAGAAACATCCACTTAAAGTAATTCAAGCATGATGTATTACTTTCTGTGAGAGTGAAGGAGAGATCCCATGCTTAAATAAATTTGAGTGGCATAATCATCATATTTATAGTGATAAATAAATGTTCTTTTCATTATTGGCTGGTTAATCATGTACAAATGAAAACAGGAAGAGTAATAAGTATATTTTGGAAATATACCTATTTTGTCCATATTGTATAATTGAAATTAGTGGTTTTAAATTATATATCACCTTAACTGTGCTCTGTTCTTCAGAATTACAGTTGTGTTCCAGTGACATGAATTACAATTACATTAAGATAAATGTACACAATATACACATTATTTCCTATTTATATTGAGAACTATGGTGGCAGGATAAATATTTATGCTTAATTTTTTTCTTGGGCCTTAAAAAATGCAACACTCTTAAGTACTTGATCCAATCTGTCCCTTTAAAATAGGATAATAGTATTGTTGTAGTATTTGGGTATGTGAAGAAGAAAAGATAATTTCCCAAGAGTTTATACTAGAGTATTTCTAGTAACACAGAGTTAGAAGGAATGCATTTAAAGTATATAGCATTAAATTTCTGCCTTAATCAATTTTAGCAAGTTCCTTTTTATAGGAAAATTTAAAAATTTAAAGAAAATTATGCCTTTAACCTATCATTTTAAAATTTATCAAGTGGTATTTACATACAATGAAATATTACTCTGCCATGAAGAAATATATGACTCATTTGTAGGAAAATGGATGCACCTTGAGACCATAATGTTAAGTGAAATAAATCAGATACTCAAGGCTAAATATTACATATAAATAAATATGAAGAGTATATAAATAAAGAGCAAAATGAAAGATAGATAATAGGAACTAAGGAGAGCGATCTTTTTCAAATGAGAAAAAGATCAAGAGATGTTGACTAAAACATTAACTTCTGTTATGAGTAATTATCCACTTAAACTTTGCCTGCCTGCCTGTCTGCCTTAGTTTAGCTTAGTATCCTGTTTCTAGTGATAAAGATCGAATCCAAGACTTCGTGTACGCTAAGCATGTGCTCTACCACTGAGCTACTCCACTTAGATTCTCAAGAAACTATCAGTCTAATAAGTTATAAATTTTAAAAATCTGTGTTTTTTCCTCAGAAGCCTTGTGAGTAGGTTGATGATAAACCAATTTACACAAGAAAGAAAAAAAAATCATAGTTTGCTCCAACTTATATCAAACAAGTAATATATTTGAAAAAGAGCTACAGTGATTTAAAATTTTGCTGAAGTACTCATTGTGTAGAAAGGAAAACTTTAGCAAATATGTGCATGAAGAAAGTCATTAAACTACTGGACCTGAAATGAGAATTACTTTGAAGTGTGATCTCAGTTCAGGTACTTTAACTGCAAGGAATATTGCCCTCATGAAAATGGTAATATTTACAATGATCCACAATGCAGTCCCTGAAATCCATAGATACAATTATTGTTTAGATTGACATTTAAAAAATCATGTAGGGTATACGTCATATATTCTTTAATACTGAGTAGGATCTAGAGCACACCCCACAACAAAACACATGGCTATATATTTATTCAGTGATTCGTGAATATTTGTACTAAGCGGGGAAACTAAGGTCCAGCAAAAGCCCCACAAAAATTCAGGATAGTTTTCATTTAAATGAATTTTAGGAAGAATTTAGAAAATTTGGGTCTTCAGAGATTTTTGCGCTTGAAATAACAGATAAGGATCATAAACTTTTACTTGATTTGTGTAGTGAAAATGAGTTCTTAAGGTTAAATGAGAACATTTTAGTAGAATTTTATAAATTACTATATAAAGCATTATAAATATGTAAGGTATTATTATTATTTATGAACTTAATTTTTTGATTATCTTACAGAGTTTTTACAGGATTTGGGGAACTGAGAAATAATTTTTCTTTATGCTGAGTTTGAACCTAGCTTAAAGAAGAAGGGATGAAATGAAAAGTTAGATCGTAGATACATGTGTAGTTCATACAACTTAGATGTCATTGAAGTCAACAAGAATTTGCATGTTTGACAGGAAATAAAGTTATATATTTTACTGAAATAATATTAACACATTCCCACTGTTATAACTTTATTTTATATCTTAAATCCTTTGAAATTATTCCTTAATTTTTTTCCATCATTGTTAAATTTGAATTACCATGTATGGAGTAATTATTCAGTGGAATGCAATACTGGATTGACAATCTGATAGAAGAATGTTTGGAAATATATAAGATATAATGAAACATGTTATAATTAGACCCCCCCCCAAAATACCCCTGAAAAGTTCACTTACAAATCTTTAGTACTCAGTTGTAGATAAAAAGTAACAAATTGGAGTGCGCTTTTTGGGCACATATAGGGAACCCCTTCTACTGATGACCCAGAAGGCATTAGATTTAGTGAGGTGCTCTTGCAACTGTGGTCATGAAAAGCTGTGAGAGATCACCTGGACCTTTCCAAGGTGGAACAGAGTAGGACTGCATAGCAGAGGACTCTGCAATGTTGGTCAACTGTCAAATCCTTCTTTGGTAGACCACCCTGAATAGTCTCAAATTTATGTGTACAGCAATCATTGCAATGCTCAGTACTTTCTTTGGTCACTGTTTTCTAAATTAATTTCTTTTTTCTCCATAACTATAAACTAGTGTCATCAACATTATGAATGAGAATTTATCAGTGAATATGTTTGCTATATTTAACTTAGCAGCATCTACAAAACATTACTACCATAGTCTCCTGCACAAAGATGGATGAAACTTTTCCAAAGTGGGATAGTAAGTATGTATCTAAAGTATAAACTTAAAGAAAGGTATAATGGTAATAGTAATAAATATGCTAACATGAGCTCTAGTCTTAAACTCTCCCTAAGTCAATCTGACTTAAAGCATAGAAACTTAAAATATGTTTGAGTCTTACTTTTCTCATTTATAAAATGTGAGGATAGATGTGATAAGCCTGGTTCTGCTACTTGTTCAAAAATGTTTTTGAAATGGAGGCTAATTTGATATTTTTTAATTTCATGCTAGCCATGTACTGTGCTTCCATAATCCACCAAAATACTAAAATATCAGTAAGTTTTTATATCAGGTTGATGTAGTATTTCTGTGCCATGTTTGTTCTTGAATATAAAACTGTGCAGGTTATAAATCAACTCCATTCCCCTGACTTTTCCCAAGTTCTCTTGTCTTTGACAAGTTAATGGAAAACAGCCATTGTTATCTATGCATTTAATTGATGAATGCACTTTAGCACAACTCGATATTTTACACTGAATATGTCTTCCTCAAGTACTATTGCATCATCAGTACTAATTTTCAGACTCTTTTCTCACTTCCTCATAAAAAACAAAATAATTATGAATCTTTTACGTATGACAAGTGTACATTTCTGAGCAGAGAGAAATTATTAAATGGAGTGTGAATAATGTAAATAAATGAAAAGAAAGACATTGTATGTAGGACATTAATAAAATAAAATTTATCTTACAACTGGGCTTTAATAATTGATAATGTGACTAAGAACTGGAGATGAAACATTGTTCTAAAGGATAAGATTTTCTCAAGTGGCATACTATTCCTTCCTATCTCCTGCAAATTTCATCAGTGTGTTTTCTTTGCAAAGAAAGTGGTTCTCCTTTCCACATCTCAGTGGTTAAATTTATGAATCTAAATGTTCATTAATTTGAAATGAAGTAGATGTCAGGAAGAAAGAATACGTTTCACTGTTGCTTCCACATTCCATATCATCCTTTAGAACTCAAAACTGTCATTGATGTCTTAATGACGTTATAAAGTAGTTCAAAAGATTGTGTCACAAAGTAAGATGTGATCAAGATAAACTTAGGGGTGTCTAGTTTTATTTTTCATTTTTATATTTTTATCCTTTTTGTAAAATTTGGTAAATGTTTAGAAATTGCTTTGTACATACTGAAGATTGTATGATCATATACTATAAAAGCAATCACAAAAATGGTATTTTTTTTCTTTTGTAGCAGAGAAGACTAGTGCATTATTAGCAATGGAAAAGTAGGAATAGTTTGCATGTGTAGAATGTTTGCTATGCATCCAGTGCTGTACTTCCACACTTTACACAAATGGTGTCATTTAATTGTTACCACGATCCCATGAGGCAGATGTAATGTCATTTGTCAAATTAGGAAACACGTTTAAGAAGCTGACTTCCTAAGAGACACGTTAGTTATTGGAAATGTTGGCAGGAGATAAATGGACCTTAATTAAAGCAGTAGTTATAAGAGAAGAGAGGATAAATACAAGGGAAAATTTAGTGGAATTAATTCAATGTGATAATGTACTGCATAGGATGAGGAGCAGTTTAGATTATTCTTTGGTTACCAGATTGATATTAGGGTGTATGAGACAACATTAACAGCAACAGGAATAAATGAGCTGGATTGAAGGTGAAAATTGAGTGTGGTTATGAAAATGTGTCAGGTACCTGAGCTAAGTTGAGATGCCCAGGAAGTGTAGAAAAGATAATGCAACTATTTTAGGTATACAATACGTTTACATTTATCATTGGGTGCTTGTACCTGTACATGATGTATCTTGAGCACAGGAAATGGGGAAAAAATAAGAACCAAGATGTAGCAGAGAATTCTTAATAAATTAGTGAAAACTATAAATGATAGACTCAGCAGCCTATGACTATTTTCTGTGCTGTTTAGTTATATATAAGTACACAGCCTTTTGGGCCTTCTCATCGGTTTCTTTGTGAAGACAAATTATTTCTTGAAAGACAGTCTTCTCTTAATTTTGTCCAAAGAGTAGGGAGGGGGGAGTGTAGTGACATAGAAACAGAACCTTCTCTCTCCAAAGTTAAGATTTAGATTCACTCTTAAAAATAGCCTAATGAAAATTATATATAATTACCTTTCATTTATTAATAATTCCCTTTTATTGAATATTTTAACTTTAAAAATTTTGATTAATATGTTTCTATTTGTGATTGTGTGTGTGTGTGTGTATGTTTGAGAGTGCATGTGTATGTGTATGTTAATGGGGCTTGAACCTGGGATCTCATACATCCTAGGCAACAAGGCCTCAAATAACTGAGCTAAATCCTTCTTTCCACTTTTTATTTTTTATTGTGAGACAGGGTGCTGCTAAGTTGCCCAGGCTGGCTTCAAAGTTGGAATCCTCCTGCCTTACCCTATCAAGTAGCTGGGAGTGCAGGCACGCAGCACTATGTCTATCCATGATTCATGTAAATACACAAATACAATTAAGCTTTCAAGTATTATTTAAAATTATGTTTCTTTAAAATATGATGTTGAAATATGGGCATAGTGTTATTTGAAATTAAAATTCCTAGAAATAATTCCTAGTGTTAGGAAATATAATTTTTAGGTAGTCAAATAAAATTCTCGTAGTTCAACACTGTCTTTTAGGTATTAAATAGTTATTTCAGTGTTTGGGCGCTCAAAAAAAATAGAAACAACAAAAAAGCATGACTTTAAGTTCCAGATACAGGAATATTTGGCTTACTTTTAACACAACCAATAGTTTTATAACAATTTTTATTCTAAATTCATATTTTTGCTGTTAAAAGAAGGCTGCTAGACTAAATTGTCATTAAGATATTTAAATTTGAAAATAATTACAGAGTATCTTGTTTAAAGTAGTCTGACAAGATATTAGTTTGGGAAATGAAAAACAAATAATAAAAGATTCAACAAGATATAGAGTAAAATAGCTAACCTATAATAAAATCATTACCAAGAGTATTACCTTGCAAAAGTTTTGAAAATTCAAATGAATTGTAGTTTTATTTCCATTTTTGAAATACGGTTCTACTATCATTAAGGACAACAATAAATTATTTCTTAAATGAGTATAAATAACTTTTAAATATAGAGCCTTCCTTTCTTTAGCTGATTTAATTTTAGATAGTCATGAAAGATCAGTTGAATGGTACTGATTGAATGATTTTTATCAGAGACACACCAATGATTTTACTTTTGTTGAATTGATTCTCTCTTCTTGTTTCATTCCATAACTGTTTTTCTCCTCTCTCTCTTTCTTTCTTTCTTTCTTTCTTTCTTTCTTTCTTTCTTTCTTTCTTTCTTTCTTTCTTTCTTTCTTGCTTGCTTGCTTGCTTGCTTTCTCTCTCTCTCTCTCTTTCTTTCTTTCTTTCTTTCTTTCTTTCTTTCTTTCTTCCTCTCTCTCTCCTCTTTTCATGTTTCTGAAAGCAAAACAAAACAAAATTCTTTGGATTTGGTTTCATGTACAGAATTATTATTCAGCTGCAAAGGAACTAACTGGTAGAAAAGAGGCAAGAAAAAGAAAGTAATATTTGCTAATGTATTCTTTCTTCCCCTCTCTTGATCTTCTTTCTCCTCTGACCCTCCTCACTTTCATTGATTGCTCACTCTTCAGCCTTAGATTGGTGAAATAATGAGAAATTTTACCTATGGCACTAGCAAGATGTTATCCAAAGAAAGGGAATAATATAAATAAATACAATATTAGTGCTTTGACATGTCTGTGATCTGCTTCTTTTTAGTGCCATAGTTTGCAGAATGTTAAAAAGGATTTTATTAATTTGGTGAGGGCTAAGCAGAGACTAGCTGTATGACATTTTACATGGGTACCATCTTTGTAAAGTTTTTCTATTTAGTTAACCATTTAAAGAAGTAAATGATAACCATTCTCATTTTTTCAGGTAAAATTTCACAGGTTTTGTAACACATGCAGCTGGTCATTGGCTTCGTGGTAATCAAGTCAACATTTACGGCATGTAGATGAATTCATGGACAGTCTGTGCCAATGCCTTTGTGTTCTGTTTTCCATTTCTAGATTAATTTTTAAAGGCAGGATTGTCAAATTCCCAAGGAGCTTGCATAACTCATCAGATGACTATCTCTTTTAAATGTATATTTATACATTTCTTTCCATTGTTCAGTTATGTGTGTGTATCATATATGTGTGTGTTATAAAGTAATGTAATAATGTCCTTGTTTTTGACCATTGAAATTATATCATTATAATGAGTTATTTGGCAAATTTTGTTTCGTGTCACACAAAACATTTTTTATGATTATGAATTGTAGTTTTATTTCCATTTTTGAAATATGGCACTACTATCATTAAGGACAACAATAAATTATTTCTTAAATGAGTATAAATAAGCTTTAAAATATAGAATGTGGTATTTGTTATCTATAATATGAATATTATAATTGATTAAAATAAAGTAATTATATTTGTTTTTAATTTAAAATTTCACTGTAGATAATATTGCTTTGATATCTATGTCAGCTTTCCTTTGCTGCAATAAATACCTAAGGCATATCAATTTAAAAAGATGAAAAGTTGATTTTGGTTCACAGTTTCAGAAATCTTAATCCATGGTCACTTGGACTTGATGCTTTGGGTGAGTGGCATAACACAGTTCATCATGGCAAGATCGTCTGGTAGAAGGTTGGAAAAAGAGAAGGGAACAAGTCTGGATCACAATATCTCTTTCAAGGACACATCCACTGTGACCTAACTTCTTTCCACTAGATCACATTGCCTAAACGTTCCACTAGTGCCGTAGACTGGTGGCCAATTCTTTAACACATACGTTTTGGACAACCTTCCAGATCCAAACTATAGTAATAGAAAGTTTGGTATGAAATTTCCACTGGAAAATTTCCTTTAGTTCAATGTGGTTAAATCTACAATAATATAAAAGCTAAAGTGAGGCAATATTGAAGGAAGAGGTGACACAAAAGCATTTTCATATTGGCAAAAGTTTACTTGCATATTTTCTCTGAGAAGTGAATGAGTTATGCTTGTGTCAGAATTGCAGTGTATCTGTATGTCCTTATTTCCATTATTATTATTATTATTATTATTATTATTATTATTATTATTTTCCGATATTGGGGATTGAATTTAGGACCTTGCACTTGCCATGCATGGGTGGTGCCACTGAGCTACATCCCTGGCCCTTTTTTTTTCCAGTATTTGCAGTACTACTCAGAAAGTCATTTACAACAAAAAATTACAAACAACTTTTTGACATTGAAAGAATAATTTGAATCCGAGTGTTAATATTTGCTTTACTTTTATTACCTGAAAATATTTATAGACAGAAGCAGATTTTAAACTATATTGTTGAAAGAAGTGACAAGGACATGAATGAAGAGGATGTTTTAATACAGGACAAGATGAGATGAGGTATGGAGAGTAATTATAGGACTAATGAGCTACGTAATCATCTTATGGACCTGCCATTGCTTCCACTTGCTTCATCTGGTGGTAGATTTAGACAAATGACTTCTTGCATTCTATGAGTCTGCAATTTAATATAATTTATTATTTGGTTACCTGATCAATTAGAAAGTTTGAGAAGCATGCTATGCTTTTTTTGGCCTTTACAATGATGCTCTAAGACATCTTACTAAGAGGAAATTAATATTTAATGTACCTAACATATTACTGGGGCATTCTGAAACAACAAACAGATGAGGAAGATAAAATGTCAAAACTCAAGCAACACACACCAAGTATTCACTAATGAATTAAGTTTCTGTTCCACGTCTAAAATGATATCCTATTCATAATTAATGCAAAGCAAATAAAATTTGAATTAGAATAACAACAAAAAGAAATGGACTGATTGATAGATTAAGGTAAATTATCTTGTTCTTTTCATGTCATGATGACCTTGCCTATCACTTGAGGAGACTATATTGTGGGGCTGGAGAAACATTTTATTAACTCTGGTCACTGAGGGTATAATTAAATTCCCTGTAACTCTCAGTAGTCATATGTTCTGCAAGCCAGCTCAGTAATGGAAAGCGGTTATAGATCTCTCTAGTTGCCACATTTACACCATTAGAGAGTAACTTTATTTTGAGTGGTATCCAGTCCATTAGGGTGTAAATTATGAAACTACAAATCTGGAATAGTGGAATAAAATTTATATAAATAAAAAAGTAGTAAAAATATTTCTATGTTACCACTATATGTATTTTAAAGCCCTTTTATACATTTATATTTTTTATAGAATACACACACATATATTCTTTGAGAGAGAGAGATTAAATTGAATTGCTCTTTCTTATTCTAGAGTGACCATTCTTTGTCACCTAGGATAAACATCATTTATATTGATTGGCCTGGTATGATATTAATAGGTTCCTCTTATCTTCAAAAATATTAAAATTTGGACAATAAAGTCTCTTATGACTGGAACAAATCTACAAGTTAAGTATCCCTTGAAGAACAAATTGAATGTATTACATCCTTACCAAAGCTACTTGCTACCTAGGAAAAGTTAAAGAATGATGTGAATCATTCTGCTGCATTCTGAGATATAGTATTCCATTTTAATGAAATGTGATAGTGAAGGCCCTCCAGATAGGAAAGTATATATTTTAAGTTTAAGTTTAACTTTATTTACATTTTCAGTTTTGAAATCATTTGTATCCACAGCAGCTGCATCATTAAGATCATGCATATCTGTGATTAATGTGATAATTAACTTTTTGAGTGATCAACTATACCAGGGGATGCTCAGATATGTGATTAAACATTTCTTCTTGTTGTGTCTCTGAGGATATTTCTTGAAGAAATTATCACTTGAGTTGTGGGCTGAGTGAAGTAGATGGTCCTTCTCAGTGTGGGTTGGCATCAAACAATCATTGAGGATCTGGATATAGTAAAAAGACATTGAGAGGTTGTATTTGCTTGCCTTCTTTTTGCTTGACTGAGGAGGGACATCAAGTTTCTTGTGTCCTTAATGCTCCTGGTTCTCAGAAAGTCAAACTGGAATCTACATCATGGGTCTTTCATCTGTCAGGCTTTAAGATGGCTTTCCTGGGTACCCAAGTTGCAGATAGCAGATTATGGGGCTTCCACCCTACATAATCACTTAAATCTTTAATAAATCTCTTAATCTAAATATATACCAATTTTATACATGTATATACAATTTTATACATACATGTGTTTATATATCCAGTGAGGCTTGGATGCAGAACCAGTAAGATATATATTTTTCTCTCTCTCTATTTTTATATTTGTAATAAAATTAATTTTGCATATCTATAGAAATAAATAAAATAGAGTAGAAAGATAAATCAATATTATAGGTTCTGCTTCTCTGGAGAACTGGGACATTGGAAAACTTTCTTGGTATAAAGGATTTAAAGGCTTTCTAGCTTATCCAATTAAGGGAGAAGCCTTGAAAGTAGCCAAAGACACAAATTGATTATGATTTATGGTTTATGAGAATGATATTGTATGAAGGTCAACTAAAGAGACAAAATATTTGCTGGGAAAAATCTCAGAGCAAATTCCATGGTCTTGTAAGGCAAAGATGTATTCAGGTCACACATCACTGATAGATCATTATTCCTACTTGAAAGCATTCTTAGGAGCTACTGGATAAGGAGGCAGGTAGATTTGCAATTTGAGTGCAATGAATAATAGTGAAAGATAGAATAAATTATACCAATATCAGTATTTGAACAAAATAGGTACCTATTTATAAAAGAAAGAGAAATGGGTACTTATCCTGAATATTTTGCTTCAGTGTGGACTGTGGACCTTGGGAGAATGTTTAAATTTATGGCAATGGTTATAAATAATAAAAATAAAATTTTAATAAGTCACTCATGAGATGAATTTTTAAAAGTATATGAAGAGATTAAAATTAATGTTGATAAATGTTTCACTTTATCCTCCCTATCCACCTTTCCTAATTACTCTGAGTTTGCTTTGGATTGGCCTGACTTCATATCTTGCCCTTGAGTTTATTTCTTCATTTACTTTACTGTTCCCTCCTTGCTTTGCCCAATTTCTAGCATCCCTTCAGATTTACTTATTTCCTGATGTCATTCTGCATTCATAGCACCCTGGGCTTTGATCAGAGTGAAGTCTAGGTGTCCTGAATGTGTAGTCTGTTATTGCCCCCCTCTAACCGGGAGCTCATCGAAACAGACAGGCACACTTTTACTACTATACTTAATAGATGCTTATTATGTATGTGCAAGGTCTCTAAGAGGTAGGACTCATTCTTATGTTCATTTTTCAGATGAGAAAAATGAGGTGTAGTGTTAAGGTCTTTTAATAAAGACAGCAACACCATTCACAGGTAAACTCCAAGAAATAGTTCTTAGTTTAGGTAACCGGATAATATTTTTTTCCTGCCTACATTGTGACAAAATATACAGGAAAAGCCAGCATACTTACACTGAGGAGCATCACTTATTTGTCATTTGGTGAAAAAAATATGTTTTGAGGAGTGGTCAGAGTAACTAAGGACAGATGAATTTAGAAAATTATGATGAATACATAGAAATAGCATTTTATGAAAACATTATTGCTAAATTAGAGCAATTTTTCAATTTTTACATGTACTCGAAGCCTAGAGACATTTTATGCAAATCTAAGGATGAAATTTTATCCAGAAATCTCTTAAAACAAAACAGTCAAATATAACCCTTTAGTACTGTATTTTCTTCGGTTGAAAAAGCACAATTGGAATTTTAAAAAGCCATTTGAATGAGTGATAAAGGGATTACTTAATTTCAACTCTTGGCAAGTAACAGTGGGCCATAACCCTGAGTAACAGCGGATTTCTCATGCTATCATTTCGTTCAGTAAGGGCTGTGTACTTTTAACACTGAGCCGTATCACACGGACCCAAGAAAACACTTTTCCTAATGAGCAACAGAAGACAATGAACTGTGGAAAGCCTGTCCTGAAAAAGTCATGAAATGAGTTTCACAAGAAATCACTTAATTGTTCTCCCTTTTATACAAATGTTAAAAGCTATAGCACTCACGTCCTACATAGACCAGAACAACAGGGTTCTAAATAGCACGCGACTGGGCTCTGAATCTACAGAGTGCTGAAAATGCTGTCAGCTGCCAACTTGAAAGTCCCATATTGAAAAGACCAAGCAGATTAAATAAATTAGACAAGAAAGGGGCCAGTTTATTCTGTGCTGGTAGCCTCATTTTATCGATCTCACTCAAAATTATTTACTTTGCATTCTATCAACAGGTTATTGTAGATTCACAATGTTTATGCACTTTCATCTGTTGTCAACTTGATAAAAAGTAATCTTTTCAGTTTTATAAGATTCTGGCCTGTAGCTCTACCTTGAATATGTGTTTCATACCACTCTCAGAGTATCAGAAGAAATTACTATTCAACCAACTAAATATTTATTGAACGCAATAATTGCTCTATCGCTTGTACAGAGAATAACACCTAAAGTTTTAGAAAGCTTATCGAACTAAGTTTCCATAGGAACTGGATTTTAAGTTATAAATGTATAGTAATGCTGGGATTTTTCAAATAGCCAGCAGTGTATTGAGAATTTAATTTTGACAATTTAGGACTTATTATTGCATTGTGAAGTAAAAATTGTAAACTTAATGAATGATCATTTAGTCCAATGTAGCTTTTTTAGTATTTAGAAAATGCTAAATTTTAAAAATTGATATTCAAAAGAAAGGTAATTATATAGGCTATTATTAAGGAGTTTCTTCTATCATTTTGCAAAGCTTCTTTCTACTACATTATGAGCTTGTTACAAAGCCAAAATAAACCATTCAGGCTAAGTGTTTATGAATAGCAAGTCAGAATCACAAAGAGCTAATAGTTTTCATGCAATTTTTTTTCACCTAACCTTTTTTGTACAGTTCATATTTTCTCACTGTATCCCTCTTTCAAAAGAGAGAGGAAAGAATAGCTTTAAATATTCTACAAATTTTCCGTTTCTTATTGAATAAAGTCCAAAGATCTAGTTCAATCAAGTTCTTGTATACCTCACTGACATTTCTTTTTACCCTTTACTCTTCAGTTCCTTTCTCCCTTTCAAAATAAATGAATGAATGAATAAAAATGAAACAATCTGACATTTTATAGATCCAATATTGAGACTCATTATGATCTCTTTGCTTTAGATTCCAGTGCTTCTGTGGCCTGAAATATATTGACCCAACATCCATTTTCTTCAAAAAATAGATATTCTAATATTTCAAGATACAGCTCAGAGAACACATCACATCTGTAAAATGCTTGTCTCTCTCATAGGTTGATTGACTATTGCTATTTTTCCCCTGGGTGTTGTTTAATATTTTGGTGGACTGTCTGTTTAAATACTATTTCTATTCTCCTAAAATGTGTCTGCATTGAGGGCAAGAACACAATTTTGATTGTTTTTGTGTCCGGAACATAAAAAGTTCATAGCTCTTAGTGTATTAATGCAATTACATTAAAATGTTAAATGCAACTATATTAAGAAATTAAACATAAGGACAAAGTACAGGGTGCAATATTGGCCCAAAAGGGTTAAAATGTTAAAAGGAGAAGTTCAGTTTATGACTAAGAAGATCCCAGGTGGCCTATTTTTCTTCTGACAGTTTATTTAAATGAGAAGAAAACACTTAGGTTTCAAATAAAATTTAAAATTATAAAAAATTAAAACAATTGCAAAAGGCTTCTTTCTACAGTATCTCCCTTCATTATGTGATTTAAATGAAGTGTGGGTTTCCCAGAGTTTGTTTTTAACCTTATAGCTATTCATCTTTTCTTGGTCCTTTTAAGGTTCTTGGTAAGAAATTTCTTCATTGAAACCAAGGCTTCTCATTTCAAAGCTGAGAAATGTTTCTTAACCCAAATAGGCCTAGATCCAAGAGCCCAGGTTCATTTTTTATGTCATCCTATTTCACTCCCTGACCCTTTCACTGATGATAAAATATATCCTTTTAATCTCCTGGGATTTTCTTTAATTCACTTAGGTCCACTTCACGAATTACTGTTTTTTTCTTGCCAAATTATCTTTTGCAATTGCTTTTGCTTTTAGAAAAAAAAGTGTGTTTGTGTGTGTGTGTGTGTGTGTGTGTGTGTATTTTCAAGATTAACTTCCTACACTTATTTTCTGCATCCTTATTCTATGTGACAAAAATATTCATTAATTATGGCAGTGAATGTTATTTTCATAGCATGTAAGTGCTTTTCCACTGTCTGACTTCTGACGTATGGTGGCTACACTTGTTGAGTGTCCTAAGTTTTATGTGGTGGTATGATATTAATCACTCTGAGAAGTAAAGCCCACAAAAACATAAGTTAAAGAAAGCTTGTTAAGGGGCAATTTACTATTCAGAATTCATGTGTACCCTGAAAATACTTTTTATTGTATACCATGACAATAACACATTTATTATATGAGACAAAATTGAACTCAAACCCAGTGTTTAGGACAGCAATTCATAACTAACCACTGAATTAGTACCATAGGCTAGTTAGTAAAAGATACAAGTTAGAATTGAGTCTGGGTAATTCCATCAGATTCCTGCTATTTCTATTTAATACATTTGACTATTTTACTTAAGAATTTTCAGATATACTGTATTTATGTGGTTAACAGAAGGGGAATCCTGAATAATCACCAGAAGTTGAAAGAGAAGATTTGTGTATTTCAAAGAACACAGAAATTTCTGACTTTACAAAGTTTGTCTTTAAAAATTAATGATTTAGAAAAGCAACATCAGCAAGGTGACAGAATAAGAATCCTTAGTCTCTTCTTCCTTCCATGCAGATGCTGATTCTACAAGAATGCATGGACTAATTGCCTTTGTAAGATATCCAGAAACCAGTTAAGAAGCTTCCAAGGCTAATAAAGCAAGAAAGTCACTTCATCAAAGTCCTTGGTTGTCCTCTCACCATAGTACCTCCACAGCATGGAGCCATGTTATCAGGAGAAAGCTCCTGGCTCTTGACTTCTTTGTGAGGAGGGAAAGAGAAACCTAGACTGTATGCCCAATGTTCGGCTTTGCGAGGGACTGTACAAAGGACTGGCTTCTGGCCTACCTGTCTCAGAGACCTGATGGAACCTGATGCATTCTACTTGCTTGGTGGGGGCCGCTAGAGACCAGAGAGATGGATGGTGTGCTGCTGAGCCACAGCACCAACAGCATAGCAGACAGAGGACACTGCAGCCTCAGCTCTTTTATGGGCATGGGGTGGGTGGGGGGAATACAATATGTACCCAATATTCTGAATGTTCACTGGACTACCCAAGAAAGTTATCTGCAGATTCAATATAAATTGCTATCAAATTTCCCAGGGTATTTTTTTAAGAAATAAAAGGTCATCTTAAATTTCATATGGAAATATAAAGGATGCTAATAGCCAATAAAATAATGAAAGAATACAAACCTAGAGCTCTTACAATTGCTAATTTATATAGAATATAAAATATAAAATATATTAATGTTGTTATATAATATATTAATTATATAAAATATGTTAATGTTAATCCCTGAGAAGTTCCTGGAAACCTCTGTAGTAGGCTCCAGTCTCCTGCCTACTGTACAATGTAGGCTTGAGAAAAAAACTACACTAAAGATAGAACTAAAAGAGACAGAAAGTGGGGTGCCAGAATGACCAATCTTAGTGCAACCAACAAAGGTGTTGGCCAGTCCAAGCCACTGATTTTTATTGGTAATAAGCTGGGGTAAAGAAGAGCTATGTGTCAGGGCAGAACTACGTGTAAGGATGCACAATTGTGCAGGTTCTATGGAAATTAATTTAAGCAAGGCTCATAAATAACAAGACAAAGCATTCTCTAATTAGGAACAGAATAGACAAAATATATGGCTGTAATTAGAACATTGTCCATCTAGTTAGAAGTTTTTAGTTATGGAAATGGAATCCGGTGTGACTTATTCTGACCTCAGCATGTAGGCTTCAGCCAGAATCATTTCTATAAACAAGCCAATTGTGCAGTTAACTCTTTATAGCCTGCACTGCTTACAGCTTGCTTTGGGCATAATCAATATTGCTGTCTCCCACAATATATAATGCTATAGTAATCAAAGTAGTATGGTATTGACATCGTGATCAGATATAAAAAGTGGAACAAAGCACCGACTCAAAACTAAAATTGCTCACACAGAGTCAGCTGATCTTTGACATGGGGGCCAGTCAAACAGTGTTGGGAAAATTGGATACACATATGCAAAAGAATAAAATTGACCATCATCTTACTCCAACACAGAAGACACCTAAAAATGGATTGAAGTTTTAAACGTAAGACCCAAAACTAACATTCCTAGAAGAAAACATAGAAGCAGAGTTTTGTGACCTTGGTCTTGGAGATGATTTCTTGGGTATGATACCCAAAATATGAAAGATGATCAAATAATATAGTAAATGTTTAAACTTAAAACTTAGTACAGTACATGACACATTGACACAAGTTTCCCTTAAAATACTTCCCCTTATACTAAATATACTTATCTCATTATTCTTGACAATGTGTCTTTTACTGTAATAAATTTTAAAATTTAAATAGTCATTGTATTTTTGATCATCCCTTGTACACCATAAAATGCATAGACAAATGAGACTATAGCAATCTAAAAGCTTTTGTACAATAAAAAACTAGTCAACAGAATGAAAGGCAATCTATAGAAAGGAAGAAAATATTTGCAAATTATTTATCTCTTATGAAGTTAATGTCTAAAATATATAAGGATCACCTACAACTCAATAGCAAAACAGCCAACTGATTCAATTAAAAATTTATGGAGCATATGAATAGAGGTATCTCCAAAGAACACATGCAAATAGTCAACTGGCATATAAAAACATGCTCAAGATCACAAATCATCAAGGAAATGTAAATCAAAGCCACCATGAGGTATGATCTCACACCTGTTTAGGATAGTCATTATAATAAAATTAAAAATGAGAGGTTTGGTGAAGATGTAGAGAGATTGGAAAACTTGTATATTATTGGTGGACATATAAAATGTTGCTGCCTTATGGCAAACGATATGCAGGATCATAAAAAATATTAAAATATAACTCCCATATGATCTAGCTATTTCATTTCTTAGTATTTGTCCAGAAGAACTAAGATCAGGATCTTGCAGAGATATTTGCACTCTCATGTTCATTTCAGCATTGTTCACAATAGTCAAGTTATGGAACCTGCTTAAATATCCATTGTTGGATAAAATGTACTATTCACATACAATGGAACATCATTCTAACACTAAAAGAAAGAAATCTGGTCATAGGTTACAAAATGGATGAACCTAGAGAAAAACTGTTCTAAGTATAATAAGCCAGCCATAGAATGACACATAATATATGATTCCACTTATATGAGGTACCCAAAGTAGTAAAAGTCATTAAAGGACAAGGTAGATTTTAAGTCACAAAGGTTCCATTCTTTTGAATGAATTAAAACCATTGTAAAGGGGCTTGAAGGAGGCAGTTTGACCTTCCTTTACCCTTCTGCTTTCTGCCATATGTGTACTGAGTGTTCCTAGGATGGATGTTCTCAGGGGAACATAAAATTGAGTCACTATCTTGGAAGCAGAGATCAGCCCTCACCAGACACCTAGCCTACTACTGCTTTGATTTTGCACTTCCCAGACTCCAAAACTGTAGTAGAATAAATTTTTGTTCTTTACAAATTACCCAGTCTTGGATATTTTATTGCAGCAGCACAAAACAGACTGAAAGCCCTATTTTGGGGGTGTGTCTAAGTGGCCTTGTGTCTAAAGGAGCCTGAAAAATTCTCTGATTCTCTATCACTCTCTCATCTTCAGGGGATCTGATGTCTTAACATTGACAAATGTTCTTAACTTCTTCAAGTCCTTACACTAACTACCTCTCTCCTTGAGTATCAACTGTGTCTTTGATACCTAGTCCCTTAATATTCCTATTTCTGTTAAAGCTAAGCTTGAAACCACTATGAAAATATGCTTCTTTTCTTTTTTTCTAATTTGTCCTATGCTTAACTATAAAACCTAACCCAGTGTCTGACATATAGGATGCTTATTGTAAAGATTTTTAATGCACTCTAAATTTATGAATGTCCATATGAATTTTATCTATTTTTTCATGAGTATTTCCATTACCCAGATAATAAAATATACTTTTATTAAATCTCTCCTTTGATATTATAAAACCTACCACTATTTCCAGCTTTTTCTAATCATAAATCCTACCTAAAGCATCAGAATTAATTTTCCAAGAATATAGATCAAAACTCTAACCTTATAATTACTCAATATGAATAAACTAAAAATTTGGAAAAATAAACACAACAATTTGTTTAATTGAGGTTGAGTGACAAAATCAATATAGGCCTTATTTGTTTGCTTATTAGCTTTTTTCTATACCTTCTGCAATTATTTTGCCTGCTTGCATAACAAAACTAGTAAGAGCCCTGATTCATTAATTTTTCTTTAGGGTCATTTGTATATTGGTCATCAATGGAGTCCATGGGGCTAGAGAAAACATGTCATGGTAAGTGTTGGAAACACTACATTTTTAGTAGATAATTGACCAAAGCTCAATGTATAATGATCCAATTACCACATTCTTTTTATCTCCCTTGATGATTAGTTTTTTAAAAGCTTGTGAGGCAGAGCTTTTTTTCTTTTTGGTTAAATATAACTAAACATAGACCATTGTGCCTGCTAATATTCTAGGAATTGTTTTACATATTAAGAATATAGGCGTCATTTAGTTTTAATCAGTGAGAAAAAAATAATAAATAGATTTTTAATAAGGTAATTTCAGACAACAATAAAGAAGATAAGCAGACTAAATGATAAAACATATGAGAGAAGAAGGATGGAGGCTTACACCCAGTAATCATAGAGGGTGATTCTGAGATGTGAAATTGAAGTAAGTAAAGATTTAGCATTAAAAAAAAAAAGAAAGAGTCATAAAATCTGGGTCATGCAGATCTATGGGAATGTTAAAATTAATGTTTTACAATTAATTTCTCTAATGAGTGAAAATTAAAATGATGTTTAAGTTAATGGAAAAGCTAGGTCAAAGGGCTTGGGGGTTTGGCATTTAAAAGAATAGAAAGAAGGCTGGTGGTGAGAGAGAGAAGTAGGGAGGGGGACAGAGACAGAGTGAGAGAGAAGAAAAGAGGAAGGAAGAGGAGGAGGAGGAGGAAGATAAAGAAGAGGGCATGGTAAAAATGTTTTATATTAAATTGATGAGGCTCTTTTTAAAGGAGTTTAAGCAGGAGAGTGGCATAATCATATTTATGTTTTTAAACCTCACTGCTTGCTTTTCAGATAGTGGATTATAGAAAAATAAGAGATGCAGCATTGGAATAGGTATAGAGACTTCAACAATAACCGAGGACAAATAACACAGAGGTGTAATCATACAGCTCAGGAAAAGTTTGGTGTAACTAACTGAATTCAACATAAGAGTTATTGTATCTAAGTTCATAAAAACTGTCAGTTATTAAATACTGTTGATATGGAGACAACAAGAACAATATTCTGATTCATTTATTGAGATATCTGGGTTCCTGAACAAAAAAAGGGCAAAAGATTTTTAAAAATCCAGGGACAATGCCTTATAAAATTTAATTCAGAGATCTTTATGCTTCTAGCCTTTTTTTGGCACAGATTTATTTATGTAATGCTAAAAATCTTGAATTAAAAATGTATTGTCTGTTCAATGATTTCTTAAATGATATCAAACACCTGGATATTTAATGAAATCTGAAAAATTAACATAAATGACTTTTAAATTGTTTTTCAAGAAGTTTTGATATCATGGAGAGACCATATAATAAATTCATTTTAAATATATTAAATACAGTAAAAATATATCAAATTGTCAAGCTTTTATTGCTCCACAGTATTGATTTCATGGGTTTTATTTTATAAACTCTTAAATCTTGCTTATAGACCATAAAATATTTTTCAAAAGAACAAAGGTAAACACAGTCCTAAGGCTTAGTTTTCCCTGCGTTTAAAAAAAAAAAAAAACTCTTCAAGATATTTTTCATTCCTTTTTCTTTTACTGACCTTGACTCGTCATTCCTGAGAATTAATGCAACTTGGTCAGCTGAACTTTTCTCAATACACCTTTCACATTTCTCAACTTTGGGTTTCTTGACAAACAAAGAAGTTGCATGATTTATTTAAAAGAGAAAAAATGATCTCACACATGGCATACATAACTACATGTTGAAAAACAAAAAAAGCCCAGAAAAGAAAACAATATATAATATATGGTGTCGATTAATGACAGTGAAGAATTACTGAAGGGATTTTTGACCCATGTGGAACCAAGGCTTTGATTCAAGAGACTACTTGCTATGATTTAAGGCTGCCTCTTCCAACCCTCATCCCACTTACCCAGTTATAATAATGGAGACAGGAAAAGATTTAATAAGGTCAATTCAGTTTCCTTAATTTTCCAATTACAAGCCTAGGTCCAATGAGCTAGGCAGAACAAGTTGGCAGCTGAATCCAGGTGCTGCAGATTGAGTTAGTCTGGGAAGTAGATACTGAGAAGAACATTAGCATGCTGGATTAGGATGATCTTCAAATCAACACATGTGGATGGGTGAAGGAAAGTGAATTAGAAACAGAAAGAAGCTGAGACACAAGGGAATCACAGCAAAGGCTTCAGCCTCAGAACTCCAACTCTGGGATGACCTTAGAGTGTTTGGTAAGAGACTTTTATGCAGCTGTATTCACCACTCACTGGAGTCAGGCCATTCTTAAGAGAAGGGTATGAGACACATGGGGCAGCTTTGTTCAGCCAAAAACAATCTCTGAAGGGGAGTGTTTCTTGTTGGTGGAGCTGAGGGTGACATCTGAAGTGCTTCATGAGTCCATTAGACAGTGTCCCAGCTCTCCCACAGTGGGCACCATGTAAGAGAGAAAAATTATTGTCTTTTCCTGATTTCCCCAATCAGAAACTCAAAGGGAGCAAGAGAGGAAGAGAAACCTAGAAAAATTTGGTTTGTGGGTAATGAATGAGCTCAGAAAAAGGTTAAGTGATATTTAGTATATTTCTGACACAGACCTCAAGCACATAGATGTTGAGTGAGAAGAGCTAAATAAAGAAAATATCCCATGAAACTACAGTACCATCATAGAGATTTTTTAAATGAGAGAGCAAAAACTAGGATAAATTAGTTGTACCAAATGTCTTGCACAATTGTGTGTACAATAAGAATATATTTTATATATTTGATTAATGTATATTATGTAAGCATGTATTATGTGATTATATCTGAGGCATAAACTGTTTACCTTTCCTAATAGATCTGCTACACCAATAAAATTTTTCATTCAGTCAGCAGATAAGAAATAGAGGATTAAAAATAGAAGTAACGGGGAAAGTTTTATTAGCATTCATAGCATCAAGAATTATGATGTGGGCCATTCCACAGCTCCCAGCCCAGAGGAAGGGACTTCCGGACCTCCATTCCATCACTACCAGTAAAGAGGAAGGGGCATCTGGGTGGCATTCCACTGCTCCCAGTGCAGAGCAGGTAAGCTGTGTGGGCATCAGCAGCACCCCCCCCATTGAAATGAGAAGACATGTAAACAAAACTCAAAACTAGACTGCCAGATCACCTACAGCAACCCCAAAGGGAAAGGAGATGGAACACTCTGATACTCAACCACCTGGACTCCCTGAACTGGCAACAAAAGAAGATCTGGAAAAAATGAAATCAGAAATAATTTCTCAGATAACAGCAGAGATTGTGCTCATAGTGTAAGACATGATTAATAAATCTAGAGAGGACACAGATTAAAAAAATAGAGGAGATGAGGAACATGATGGAATCCCAACATAGGAAACAAATGGAAACATGAAACAGATAAAAACAGATTTTCAGGAGATTAAAAACTCCATTGAAAGTCTACACAGCAGAATGAGCCAATGTGAGAACAGAATTTCAGATATAGAAGATAAGATTGCAATTAGTAACCAGGAAAAGAAAAGTTGCTTCAAAATTGTAAGGGAGTATGAGAAATCAATCCAGCAGCTACTAGATGATGCAAAGAAGAATAATATAAGACTGATTGGAGTCAATGAAGAAATAGAAGAGAGTGCAGATGACATAAAAAAACTGTTCACAGAATGAATGGCAGAAAACTTCCCAAGCAGGGGAAAAAAACTTGAAATACAGATAAGTGAGGCATATAGGACTCCAAATAGCCTTGATCTCAAAAATATTTACACATAGGCATATAATTTTTAAGATTCCAGAAACCCAACAGAAGAACAAAGCTCTACAAGCAGTTAGAGAAAAGAAACAAATAACATAAAAAGGAAAGCCCATCAGAATCACATTAGACTTCTCAATGCAAACTCTCAAGACAAGAAGAGCTTGGAGTGATGTATTTCAAGCCCTAAAGGAAAAGAGCCTCCAACCCAGATTGATGTACCCTGCAAAACTATCTTTCAAAACTGATGGAGAAATAAGATACTTTCATGACAAAGAGCACCTTACGAACTTCATGAATACCAAACTAGCACTCAAAAAATTTTAGATATTATCCTAGGAATAGGCAATAAGGATCACAACCCCAGGAAGCACAGCAGAATGAATCCATCCAGTGCAACAAGAAATTAAATGTAAAGGGGGAGAATCCAACAAAAAGAAAAAGTCATGACAATGATGACTCAATATGTATCAGTTATAAGCATCAATGGTAGTGGTCTCAACTCACGAATCAAAAGAAATAGACTGGCAGAATAGGTCAAGAAGCAAAATCCAACAATATGCTGCATACAAGAACACACTTAATTCAAAAAGAAACTCATACATTGAAAGTTAAAAGTTGGAAAACAATACTCCATGTGACAGGAACACGAAAAAAAGCAGGAGTAGCTATCCTCTTTGCAGATCAAATGGATTTCAAACCAACACTGATTAAGAGAGACAAAGAAGGACACTACATCCTTGTAAAGGAAACAATCCAACAGGAAGAGATGAAAATCATAAATATCTATGCACCGAACACTAGTGTGCCCATAAACTATATAAAACAAATAACAAAGGACATGAAAAGTCATGTATACACTAATACAATAGTAGTGGCAGACTTCAATAACCCACTGTCACAAATAGATAGATCAACTAGACAAAAAATAAGTAATGAAATACTAGAACTCAATCAAACTCTTGAACAAATGAACTTAACAGATGTTTACAGTGTTCCACCCCGAAAATCAAAATACACATTCTTTTCAGCTGCACAAAGGTCATTCTCCAAAATAGGCCACATACTCGCTTACAGAACATATTTAGGTAAGTGCAAAAGAACTGAAGTTATCCCCTGTATATTATTAGACCATAGTGCAATGAAATTGGAGATTGACAGAAAAAGAAACCACACAAATTTCATAAATGCATGGAAATTGAACAACACACTTCTGAATAACCAATGGGTAACAGAGGAAATTAAAGAAGAAATCAGACAGTTCCTACAATTAAATGATGATGAAAATACAACATATCGGAATCTATGGGATGCAATGAAAGCAGACATACGAGGGAAATTCATAGCAGTGAATACACATATTAGGAAAACAGAATGAGCCCAATTAAACAACCTGATGCTGAACCTCAAGCTTCTAGAAAAAGAAGAGCAGGACAAACCCAAAGAACATAAAAGGGAGGAAATTATAAAGATCAGAGCAGAAATCAATTCAATGGAGACTAAGAGAATGATACAAAAAATTAATGAAGCCAAGAGTTCATTCTTTGAAAGAATCAGCAAAATTGACAAACCCTTAGCTAACCTTATCAGAAAAAGGAAAGAAAAGGCGGCATTCCAACAGCACCCTTTCATTAGGAATGAAAAGAATGAAATCCAGAGGATCATCAGTACCTATTTCCAGAACCTATATGCCAAAAAGATGCAAAACACAGAAGAACTGGACCGATTCCTAGATACATATGAATTACCAAAGTTGAACAAAGAAGACCTAAAAATTCTAAACAACTCAATATCAACCAATGAAATTGAAAATCTAATTGAAAACTTATCAACTAAGAAAAGCCCAAGTCCTGATGGCTCCACTGCTGAATTCTACAAGACATTTAGAGAGAAACTACGGCCACTGTTGTTTAAACACTTCAATGAAACTGAAAGGGAAGCAATACTCCAGAAGTCATTGCTGGAAGCAAGCATCACTTTAATGCCCAAAACAGAGAAAGACCCAACCGAAAAAGAGAACTATAGGCCAATCTCACTAATGAACATAGATGCAAAAATCCTTAATAAGATACTGACAAATAGAATGCAGAAGATCATCAAGAAGATCGTATACCCTGACCAAGTGGGATTCATCCCAGGGATGCAGGGATGGTTTAACATGTGCAAATCAATCCATGTAATACACTATATCAATAGAGCCAAGGACAAAAACCATATGATTATCTCCATAGATGGAGAAAAAGCATTTGACAAAATCCAACATGCATTTATGTTAAAAACCCTACAAAAAATTGGAATAGATGGTCTCTACCTCAATCTGATAAAAGCTATGTATGAAAACCGAACAGCCAATATCATATTAAATGGTCTAAAACTGAAATCCTTCACACTAAAATCAGAAACAAGACAAGGATGTCCACTATTACCACTCCTGATCAATATAGTTTTGGAAACATTAACCATAGCAATGAGACAAGAGGAAGAAATAAAAAGAATAAAGATAGGAAATGATGAAGTCAACCTGTCATTATTTTCAGATGACATGATATTTTATATAGAAGACCCCAAGAACTCCACCAAAAGTCTTTTGTAATTAATAACCAAATTCAGTAAGTAGCTGGATACAAGGTCAACACACAAAAATCAGTACCTTTCCTCTACACGAACAACAGACTCACTGAGACCGAAATAGGGCAAACAATTTCTTTCAAAATAGCATCCAAAAAACTGAAATACCTAGGAATCAACCTAACGAAAGAAATCAAAGACATCTTCTCTGAAAGCTATAGCACCCTGAAAAGAGAGATTGAAGATGGTATCAGAAAATGGAAAGACATCCCTTGCTCCTGGGTAGGAAGGATCCACATAGTGAAAATGGTGATACTTCCAAAATTGCTATATAGATTCAATGCAATCCCAATTGAAATCCTAGCAGCATACTTTACAGACCTTGAGAAAACAATCCAAAACTTCATTTGGAACAATAACAGACCTAGAAAAGCAAAACCAATTGTAGGTAACAGAGACATGGCAGGGGGTATCACAACCCCCAACTTGAAACTATACTACAAAGCTACTGTGATAAAAACATCATGGTACTGGCAAAGAAACAGACCTGAGGGCCAGTGGAACGGAATAGAAGATGCAGAAACAACTCTAGACACACTCAGCCACCTCATCTTTGACAAAGGAACCAAATACCCTCACTGGAGGAAAGATAGCCTCTTTAATAAATGGTGCTGGAAAAATTGGGTTTCAACTTGCCGAAGATTAAAACCAGACCTGTATCTCTCACCATGCACTAAACTAAAATCAAAATGGATTAAAGATCTAAATATTAAAACAGAATTGCTGAACCAGCTGGAACAGAGGTTAGGTAGAACTCTTGAAGACACTGGTGTAGGAAAAGATTTTATGAACAAAACCTCAGTTGTCCATGAACTAGCACAAACAATCAACATGTGGGATCTCTTCTTATTAAAAAGCTTCTGCATTGCAAGAGAAACCACCAGCAGTGTGAAGAGACAACCCACAATGTGGGAAAAAATCTTCACCTGCTGTTCCTCAAAGGTCTACTATCTAGAATCTATAAACAACTTAAAAAAAATCAGACCTCCCAAATTTGAAGACCCAATCTGTAAATGGGCATCTGAACTGAACAGACATTTCTCAGACAAAGAAGTAGAAATAGCAAATAAACATATGAAAAAATGTTCAATATCACTGATCATTCGAGAGATGCAAATGGAAACAACACTGAGATTCCACTTCACCCCAGAAAGAATGGCTGCTATCATGAAATCAACCAATAACATGCTGGGGCTGTGGGGAAAGTGGAACTTTGCTCCACTGCTGGTGGGAGTGTAGACTGGTGCAAGCACTGTGGAAATCAGTATGGAGATACCTCAAAGAACTAGGACTGGAAGTCCCATTTGACCCCGCTATTCCCCTGCTGGATATCTTCCCCAAAGAATTAAAAGCATCATACCACAGTGATATATGTGTACCTATGTTCATAGCAGCACAATTTGTAATAACTAAAACTTGGAAGCAGCCCAAATGCCCATCAACTGGAGACTGGATAAAGAAAATGTGTTTTTTTTTTTAATAAAATGGAGTATTAGTCGTAAAAAATGAGAAATTAGAGACATTCATGGGTAAATGCATGCACATTGCGGCGATACTCTTAAGTGAAAGAAACAGGACACAAGCGTGTAAATACCGAATAGTTTCTCTAGTGTTAGAAACCGAAAGTGTAAATAAGGACTAAATGGTATAATAGATAATATGAAATAGGAAGAAAAGGTGCAAAGGGTAAGGGGAAGTGGGAGGGGTAGCGGAAAGGAAAGATGGGAATCTAATGAATATGACAAAGTGAAAAAATGGAAACAAAGTCTTTGTAAATAGGGAGGGATGGAGTGGTAGAAGGGAGGGCAGAGGAAGGGGGAAAAATAAGAACGAAGAGAGATTGTGTAAAGGTGCACATTTCCAATGAGGAATGGCATTATATTGTATACCTAAATTGTATGAATAAAATGAAATTTTTTAAAAAGTATCATAGTGTAACTTATACTGTTTATTCTGAGTGAACAAAGAATTACCCTCATGTAAATAAGTGATTGAAACTAAAAAGTAGACGACGCAGGAAGTCATGGATGTTCACAATCACTAGAGGGAATCCTCTGCCATCTGCTGGGACTGTAGGAGAGTGTTGGGAGCCAGCTTGCTCCAGGTCCTAAAGTAGGTTATGATTGATGTGTGGGATGTGTGTGAAATCTACAGAATCCACAGCCATTGCAATCTGAAGAAACAAATATCACATTTGATAACTGATGATACAGAGTAGCAGATAAAAAAGTGATTTATTATTGTTGCAAAGTGAGAAATTGTTCAAAAAATCACTGTATCAATGTGTGCATTTCAAAGGGGCACAAGGGCCAACTGAAAGAACACCCTAAGAGTCGAAGCTAGAAGTACTATTTGAACCACAAAATAAGTAATAGTAAATTATAAATCAAAGTACAAAATAAATATCTATGAGTTCATGTCAACATAAATAAGCTATTAGCTACATAAATGCATGGAGAAGACTATCAACTTTTCCTTGAGAACTATTTCAATTAACTTATGGAGATACTGTGTTCTCAAGGAAGTTCCTCTCACCCTAAGTATGGGCTGCACATGCAATTTCTTCCAAAGGTAGAGGATAAAAAAGGGAACAAAGAGCTAACTTCATGTGCAAAAACAACACTTATTAACCCATCTAGGTCAAAATCAAGACTAATACATTATTATGTTGATTCCCTTGTTATTAAATAAAAATAGTAGCACTTTACCTTTGAAGTCTTCCTCCCCAAATCCTAGTCTAATTATAAGAAAAATACCACTTAAATCCCAATGAAGGAACATGCTGCAAAATACCTGTCTATTGTCTTCAAAATTGTCAAGGACATTCAGAGAAACTGTCTTCCTGGAGAAGTCAAGCAGCCATGAGATGACAACAAAGTATAATATGATGTTCTGGGTGAGACACTGGAGCAGGAAAAAAGCACACTAAGGAAAAACTACAGAAATCTGAATAAAGTATTACCTTTAGTTAACAACAATGTAGCCACATGACAAGTGTAACACACTAATGTGAGATGTTCAAATGGAGAAACTGTCGAGTATATGGGAACTCTGTACTATCTTTAAAACTCTTCTGAAAATATCCAACTATTTTGAGATATAAAGTGCATTATTTTTGGGGTGTTATCCATGAAAATGTCCATGGCATAAAGGGAAAAAAGTAAGACATAAGAGTAATATATCTTGTATTTAACTTTCTAAAAATAAAAACATGAACATATTAGAAAAAGTTCCCACATGAACACAACAAAAACTTGATAGCAGGTGTATTTATGTCTCTGGTGATTATTCCTTTACATTTAATTGTTCATCAATTTTATTTAATGCTGTGTATTGATTTTATAATACAAAGAAAAGAAAAAGAAAGGAAGAAGATGTTTTATGGATCACAGAACTGAGAGGTGCATTTGTTCTAGATGTGAAGAAGTGCAGAGCAGACACCAAGAGGTGTCCCTTTGATAAAACATTTTCAAAGGAAAACACAACACTGGCAGTCATCAAAATAAAGTGAAAAGAAGGATAAAATCAAAGGATAGTAATATTTGCAATGAAAGTCTATGTTTAATAGCTATAGAAAATTTTTTCATTTTTTTGTGATAGAGCATTCAAATTTACATACAGGTTCTATTTGTAAGCCCATTTTACAGGGTAAATTATACCTTATGGTATGTGCAAACTCATCCTGGGAATTATATTTAATAGTAATTGCCACAAGCACAATATTCTTTAAAATAGAAGTTCATTATATGTAGGGAACAGGGAAAGGGGACGTTACTAGAACCTCTGCAGTAAGTCCTAGTCTCCTGCGAGCCACAGCAGCAAGGCGAATTACAGGGAAGGTAGAAAAATGAAACTTTGAGGAGAAGCTGAGCTTTGGGTCTGATCAGTGCTGCTCTGAGCAGCAAAGACGAAAGCCCCGAGCTTGCTACACCTTTTATTCAGCACATCGGAAAAAACAAATGTAGCAAACGACTTGCAGAGAGTCAGTACATCAGCATAAACAAAGTGTAACAATCCAAGAACAATAAGGAACTGAGTAGATTAAGATTTTGTTCCTCCAAGGATGTCTTCAGCTGGTGTAATCTTGTCCTGGAGCATCGCAGCATCACCAGATTATTGAGGTCTCAGTTGTGAACGGGGGCCAAAATGGAATTATGTCTCCAAATGCCATAGCTGTCCTGTAGGCAGGAGAACTAGGCCTAATAAAATGGTTTTTCCCTAAAATTATGTAGCATTGCTCCCGACAATTATAAATTGTAAAGATTCTTGACATAAACTACATAAAATCTTTCATATTTTAGTTAGATGCCTACGTAAATACATGAATTAATGCTTCCACCACTGTACCCTGAATAAAAGGAAAATTTGACATAAGTAAACAAAGGTAGCTCAATGATTACCAGTGAGCTCAATTGCATTTATCTGCTGAGAAATAATTGTCAACCCATGTATTGAATCATATTTAAATGCAATGTTCAATGAAAACCACCAAATCCATCTTTATTAGTTTTTATATCTTTTTACAAATTGACTATCCATGATCTCGCAGGTCATTTTTACATCAAGGTTTAGAAGCTCATGTGTGTTTTTAAATTAATGTGTGATTATCACAATTAAATCCACTTCAACATAATTATTTTAAATGTGAGTTTTTCCTGGCCAAATTCATTTTATCACCCAGTGTATTCCCTTAATAATGTAATAATGAGTACTATCCTCTCTGCAATCAACAAGATGGTGTGCTGTGCTCTTTTTAATCAAAGGTGTCGCAAATGAGAAGATTAGATATTAAGAAAGAAAATGGATCGTTTTCATTACCAAGCTAGCATCAACACTAATTAGACTGTGTATACAAAACTAGATCTCAAAGCATAGAAACACACATCATAACATTCAACTGAAACTAGCTGACCTTTCAGTATGTTTTTCAGAGGTCTAATTTTGACCTTTGCAGATCACACCCCTGATCTTGCCCCATGCCAGGAACTGCCGAACAAGTACATGCAATGAAAGCTGCTGCTGGGATGTTATAAACTCTTTCACCAGTCAAAGATGACAAGCTCTTAAAGGCACTGAAAGCTCTAATGAAAACAATTCTGTTTACTTGTAGGAAGCAAGACTTCTTGCTTGAAGAGACTAATCAATTCTTTCATTTGATAGAAATTTTAATTGAAGACAACATCCAGAGGTGAAAATATTGTTCAACCAGCTGGTTCTCTTGCCATTCTGTCATATTAATTGGGATTGCCCTAATATTTTCATTGTTGAAGTCTCTTGACAGAATCACTAAATTACATTAAAGTTGCTTAAGCATGAATTCTGTGAGAGGCAGTCTTTTTAAATTTGAGCAATATGAGGCAAGTATGAACCTGATATATGAGAAAGATAATTTCACAATTCTCTAACAATGCAATATACCATATGCCAATGAGGGGTAAAAATCCACCTCATACTCATATTAATAATATAGGTAATTTTTTTTGAAACAAATGTTTACTCTAAAGATACAATAGAATATTTATTAGCGATTTTCTACTATGTTTTCTTGTCTCCCATGAGAAGGGGCATGGTATTTTGTGCATGTTCAACCATATAATTAACAACATGTATTAGTAGTAATAAAGTTTCAATTGTGTCTTTAAAAAAATCAATATTGAGGAAAAACGTTTCTATGTCCTGTACATTACACTATTTCATCAATCCATTAGACAGTTTCTACAAATTTAAGCTGTCTCATGGAATCTTCTCTGAGTGTGGTCACCATATGCTTAAACTTACTGAAGGATAACTGGAGAATGTTCCCTCTACTACTGAGGGCCTAGCAAGTAGGTGTGATGTGCTTTGTTACTTATCTTGTTCTCATACACTCAAGGGAGAAACCTGGGAGTCATGGGTGAGTCTCCTTGTCCTTTTATTACTAAGTACTGAACCATTTATCTCTGAATTATTTTCAAACATGCCTTGGATTTTCTCTGTTTTATTTCAAAGTCATACTGTTTCACATACAGGCTACACCATCACCTCTCACATGGCTCTCCCTAGCTTCACTCTCCCATTAAGTAACCTATCTGAAATTGACATGCAATGTAACATTATTTTGAAATTCCACAATTGTTTCCAAAATAGTGTCCCTAGGTATACCTTAAGCACCATTTTCGATCATTGGAATTGGGTAAGAACTCAATAAATATTTACTAATGAGTCTTTTCTATAGCTCATATTGCTTTCATGCTATTACATTGACTCATGTTAATGGGAGAAAATGTTGTATCTTCCAGAATGTCTTTAAGAATTTTGTCCTGGTTTCATCTTTTTCTTCTGCTTCTTTAATTTTCCTGCACGACAGCAGTTGCCTTGAAATTGTTTTTTAGTGTGGATTGAAACACTGCAATATTATATGCCGAACTTTTAATACTAGCTATTTCTAGGTGAGACATTTTATGAATACTTTTAATTATTTTATAATTTTTCTGAATTTCCTCAATTTCCACAATTTTATGATTCATCAATTGTAAAGAACACTTTATCATTGCTTAAAAAAAAAGATCCTTATGACTATGTCAATTGATTTATAAGAGGAACTTGGTAAACAATCTCTGCCTTCATGAGTATTGGCTGCATTTAACTTTTGTGATGGTTTAAGTCTAAAATATTGCCCTAAAGTCTCATGTGTTTGGAAACTGATTGTATCAGGGGCCCTATGCTCATCAGTGGGTTCGTTCACTGATGAGTTCAGTAACTGAGTGTGCTTTTAGGAAGAAAGTCCAGGTTGAAGGTGGATCACTGGGGAGGGGACTTGACAAAGTGTATTCTTGTCCCTGCTCCTCTTTCTCTCTCTCTTTGCTTACTAATTTTCATGGCCTCCTTCTACCATGTCCTTCCACCAGGTGTTACTATATTGCAGCCAGCCAACTTTGGACTGAGCCAGGTGGAAACTGTAAGTCAAATAAATCTCTCCTCCTTTAAATTGTGAGTGTCTGGTATTGTGTCCTGGGAATAGGAAAGTGACTAGGAAAACTTTCTACTTGTCTTCTCTGTAGACTCCGTGATTGTGCTCATGTAATGGTTGATACAGAATAGGGCATTGTTATGTAGTAGACCACTTGACCTCTTTTTGATGCTACAGTCTAATTTGATTTGGCTCATTTTCTATCTCATATTGAACACTTATGAAATAGCAGAACTCTTCATTACTTAAGTGAGGATTCAACTTAAATGCAAAGTATAAAATCCTACGATTTGTTCTGTTATCTTTACATAATAGACACACATACAATTGACTTATTAATGATACTTATTCATTCTAGTCCTACTAACATAAAATAGCTTCTGGAGTAGTAAGAGGAACAGAATCTTTACTCTTTATGTGTTTACAACGTTCAATCTGTGTGGAAGTTGTAGAAGGGGGTAATTTCAAGTGCTACTTGAACTTGGAGTGTGAGCCTGGAGAAGTTTGCAGTCTTTTATAGATAAGATTTATGCAGAGAATATTTAGAAGGAAGTATCACACATGTATATGATAGATTTTGTATTTTCAGCATAGATTGTATGAGGTAAGAACATATAAAGAGAGAAATCACAGAAAAGAGAGAAAAGAAAAACAGAAGTTTCTTCAAGAGACAAGACAAATATATTGCTGAAGGCTATTTAGACTTTAATTGGTTAGAGAGGAGGCAGGCTAGACAGCAATCTGGGGCAGTTAACACATCCATTATTTTACCAAAGTCTATTGATTCTTTTATAGTACTCTCACCTTTCTAGTACTCTCATCTTTTCTACTACTTTAATAATAAATTATCTCTGACCATATTACAAAGACTCTGAATATTTTTCTCTTCATGTTAACATATTTTCAAAATTTTCAAAATTTTATTTATTCTTTCTCTCATCTTACTGATCTCAAAAGAAGGAAAGTTTGCCTTTCACACTGTTTACTCTATAAGTTGATTTAAACTCCATTGCCTTGCTTGTTTTTCCCACAGAAATGCACAAATTCTGTCCATTTTTTGGCACATTATCTGTCCTTTCAATGAGAAATAACTTTAGTACTTTCTGTAGTCTATGATGATGCTAATGATATTTTCTATGTATTTGAGTACATATATGGATATTTGGCAAAGAAAAAGATTAAAATGCAGTAGCATTGATTTAGGATGCTTTAAGAGTGGAAAGGCCATTGCTAATCAAATCCCAGACATGTTTGCTGTTGAATTTTTGAACTGGGCTATAGACAAATCGGCTCCAGGGGTGAAGTAACTTTTGTACTAGGCTGACTCACATTTTCCTGAAACACTGTTCCATAACCTGTGCTGAAGTTCTGTAAAATGGACCCTTTCCATCAAGCCACCCAAAGTGAAACTCCACCCAGTTGCTTTCATGCCAGGCAAGCTAACTTTAGCTAGCACCTATCACAGTTCCTGTTTAACAAGTGATATATTTTCTACCACCATGGGGGTTTAAAGCTATAAATACAGCTGCTATTTTGTAAAACTTGAAAGCACATTTTCAAGACTTCTTGAATCTGCTTTCCTTGGACATGATCTTAATTAGCCCCAAATAAATGTAATTTTCTTTGTTCTCAAATAAATTGATTTTATTCTCAGTCAACAGTCTTATCTCTTCTACTAAGCTTTTTATGTTGATTGCTTTATCTCTTGACAATTTACAAAATTCTACATATATAGAGTAAGTGATCATGAAAGAATTCATATTTAGATTTCTCTCTAAATCTATAGTCTACTTTTTATTGTTATATGGATTTCTTCCTGTCCCTCTGATATTAAATGTCAGCCTTCAAGCCTGTTGAATGATCACCTCCCATTTGGATATTTTAACCTTATTTAATTGTATCTCTCAAGAATATAGACAGATAATGTGCACATTATTGTTTATCAGGAGTTATTTCTCCAACTCTTCCTATGTGTGATAATTTATATCACTCATATAGTATATATTATTTTGCCTCTGGCTTGAATTTTAATTTTTGTTTTGGGCAACTGGTATAGCTTGTTATAGATGTCCCCTCATGGGTGGGGCTTTTCAGAGTTGGCTGGTACTGAGATTAAGGGTGTGTGATAACTAAATTAATCTCTGATTGGAATTAGCATAGTTCTGGATGTGGCTGAAAGGCTTTACTGAAGATAGAGGTCCAACCCTGAGTGGGAGTGGCACCCTCCAAAAGGTTAATAGCCTGGATAAGATAAAAGGGAAAGGCAGGCTTGTGGCTGCTGATACTGCTTGGTGCTTCCTGCCTGCTTTGCTATGGACTGTTTCCCCTCTGCAATGACACCCTACCTTGGAGCCAACTATGGACTGAAAACTCTACAAACTGTGATCCAAACTAAACCTTTCCTCTTTTAACTTTGGGTGTTGAGTATTTTGTTTCAGCAATGAGAAAAGTAACTGAGACAGTAATTAAGAATGAGCTAGAGAATTTCTGGAGGATTTTTTTTTCAATCTACTTCTGGTTAGCCTTGGTGTGCTTGATATTCCTTTTGGTGATGTATGAATCAAAAGTAGAATAATTTAGAAAACACATAAGACCTTTGATATAAGCAAAGGAGCTAAGTGTTCTGTTGACAAAGTGTGACAAGAGCTTAAAAGTTGACCTTTTCCAATCTACTCTTGTCTCTAAGGGTAAATTTTTTTGGAGGGGAGGGGTTGGAATAAGAAACAAAGCTTGGTAAGAACAGATCTGTTCCCATGGTGACATGGTGACTATTTGGTGTGACCCATGGTGCTCAATTCTGGAGCAGATTAGACTTTAGAGAAGCATAATTTATAAAGGTTAAAAATAATTGAACAGAAACTCCTTTCTCCCCTCATATCTCCTAGATGAAAGTAGAGAAGACAGAATTCATATGTCCTCTGTCCTTTCTCCTTCCCTATTTTCTGGCATATTCACCAGCTGCTGATCATCTTCATCACCAAACAACCTCACAAAACTCTTTCTCTAGTGCCCCCAGTCTCTTCCCCCACCCCACACCCATCTCCTGTTCTTTCTGTGTAGATTGGTTTACTCTACCTTTACTAAGCCTTTCTTCTCCTCCTCCAGCTGTTACCAGTCTTCCTCTGCTTTCTGATTTTGTCTCCCCCAAGAATCTCATAACTTTTAGACAAGACCAAATGTGTCTCTTGAAAATGAGGTCGTATAGAAAATATAAAGATAGGTAAAAATCAGACAAGGAAATAAAAACTGTATAAGGACACAAAAGTTACCCAAGGATACAATGCTTTGATCCTTCCAGAAAATTTCAAAAATTTTTTCCAAGGATTGTAAGGATGCAATAAGCCTTAAATTGAGGCCCATGCTTTTCACCTGTAAAATGCTCTCCCTCCCACAGATCTCTATCCTCAAGGAAGGAGCACTATTAAGTGAGCACTGTGTCTCTAAACTTCAAACACATGCACGTGGTTTTCATGGTAACCTAGCCCACCAAATAGGTAGACTGACAGACAGTAGAAACACACATCCTAGATCATGCATCTCAAAGACCTTTCCAAGATCACATAAAATCCCCTAACACCAGACCATAAGACATTCTATCCTGTGAATAACCACACTTCTCTCTGGGTGCATACTTCTTTCTGCCTAGTAAACCTTTCCATGGCTCTCACAGGCTCATCCTGCAGTGCTTTTCTTTGACTTAAATCAGTGAACATATAATCTACTTTGTGAGTGGGGTGAGTAGTGCTTCCCATCTCCTCTTGACCTCATTTGATGGTAAGAGGGTGATGGTGATGGCTTTGAAGGTATTGGTGATTAGTTTGGAAATGCCTGGTTTCTCTTTTTCCACTTAGTGGAGGAAATAGTCTGTGATCCTATTAGTATGTTGCATGTCATCACTCTAGGAAAGCAAGAATGGCAATGAAACATCCGAAAGGCCTTGCGAACTGTGTAGATGGAAAAATGAAGCTATAGTAAGACAGAAGAACCATTCTAATGTTTTCTGCCCCTGCTAGATATGGCATGTAGTGATATTTGAGACCAGAGCCCTATATCAAGTAGACCATCCAGGGAGTTTATAAGAATGAAATATTGAAATAAATCTGAAGTGATCCCAGTTTGCATATTCATAGGTAGCTCTTTACACCACTGTTGAAGTACAAAATAGTTCTCTTTTTTATCTCTAATAGATAAGACTCTTAAATAGAACTTTAAAAACTAAATGAAATGTTTCTGGTGGGGGAGGGGAACAATAGGACACAAAGTCTAGTAATTTCTTGGCCATACTTTACTACACAGTTGTTAAGCCAATCCTTAAAAGAGCAGCAGTTTGAAGAAGCTCTAAATTACCTTCCTGCCTGGGGTACTTGTATCACTCTCTAGTCCTTCTTGAAACTATTTTAGTTCCAAAAATAAATGCAGTAATTTTAGCACAGGCAGTCAGGGAACAAGGACACAGGTCCCCTTAAGGGAGAGGTGACTACGTATCTCAGCAACCATTTGTGGTTTGATATAATCTGAATATGTAGACTATATTGATAAATAAAGAGGCTATTAAGTGAAGAGACACTACATTATTATTTAAAAAATAAAATCGCAAACATATGATATTAAATAACAACTATTTGGCAAGATATTTGATTAAGTTTATTGATACATTTTAGGTATAAAGTACAGTTATTGATCATTGGGATATTGTACCTTTACATGATGTATATTAGTTCTTATTTTTTCCCCATTTACCTGTTCTCCCTTCACCCTTTCCACCCTTCCCTATTTACAGAGACTTTGTTTACATTTTTTTCTTTTTCTAATATTTTTTCTTTTCCCTTCTTTCCTTTCCCCTACCCTTCCCACTTCCCCAACTCCTTTAGACCTTTTCTTCCTATTTCACATTATAAATTATATCATTTGAACCTCATTTACACTTTTAGTATTTCACACCAGAGCAATTATTTGGTATTTACACATGTGTGGTCCTATTTATTTCACTTAAGAGTATGGCAAGATATATTAGAATTGCACATTTTGTAATTTTTTTTCTTTTTTTGGTACCGGAGATTGAACTCAGGATCTTGTGCTTGAGAGGCAGGCGCTGGAACCACTGAGCTAAATCCCCAGCCTGCACTTTTCGTAATTTTAAAAATGAAATAATTTATTACTGCCTTGTGCCCCTCTTTTTCTTACAAGGGAAATGAAGATAAGAAAGGTCAACATCATTTAGCTATGTCTACCTTTGTAAATTATTCTTTATAAACAATTATATTATTATTTGATTTATTTTGCTTGATTTAAAAGTTTGATTTTTAACAAAGTAATAAATGCACAGAATTCAAAAATTCAAATTTTACTGTAAGGATTGTAACAGACTCAGTAATTTCTTATTCACGTCTCTCCATTCTCCAGAGAATATTTTTTTATCCTTTTAATTGTATGCTTACATTAGCTCTTATTTTTTTCAAATCTTGACATTACTAGAGATTTCCCCTTATTAAAACTGATGAGATTTTCCCTTAGGATATTACCTGCATATACACATATTTCACTCTTCCCCTCCTCCCATTATAGTGATATAGATTAATTAGATCAATGTTCAGCTATTACATTATTTTAACTATGTAAATATTGTTAAAAATTGAGCCATATAAAATAGAGTGATTGCATATTTTTCTACAATTTTTTTCCTGTTTTTATCATTGTTACTTGTTTGTGTTGGTATTTTTGCATCTATTACTAATTTATCACTTAGTTTTAGCATAGAATTGCAAAACTCCTCTTGAAATATCAATTTTTAAAAGATATCATTTCTGAAAACTGTAGCTGAGGAGTCATGGTGGGTTCGGGGCCCTCTGCTGCCACTGTTGCCTTCGCCACCACTGCGAAAGAGCGTCAGAAAAAGCTGCAGGAGTATCTAGCAGCCAAAGGAAAACTGAAGAACCAAAACACCAAGCCTTATCTAAAAGCCAAGAATAATTGTCCAAATCTACCACCATCTAAATCTACCATTAAACCCCAAAAGGATGTTTTCAACTACGATGTTTTGTGTGTCAAATGTACAAGGCCCATTAGCATTAAACTCCAGTCCAGACCAGCTAATATAACAGGATCCCAGAAGCCAAAGTTGGAGGCACCAAAACTTGTGGGCAAAAGTCTCACTTCAAGAGGTTTTTCTTCTAACCCAAAATGTAAACCTTCCAACGAGAGTCACCAGCACCATGAAGCTAGATCATCTGCTAAAAGAGAACTATCAAGAAAATCCATGAGGCTGCCTATTGCACAGAAACCAAAAACTGCAGAGCAGCAGCTCACAGGCCAAGCAAATGCAAGATGTACAGACTCTGTGGATAATAACTATGTTGAAAAGAAATCTTTGTATGGCATTTTTAAAGAGCTGAACAAAGAGAATGTGCCTCAAACTTTATCAGAACCTGAGAAGAAGCCAGATCCTGCATTATGTACCACAAGTAAGCCAAAAACTAACTCTTATAATCAAACTAAGAGCAATTTGACTCCTAAACAAGTCTCGGGCAAAAGTTTGGTGAATGGTGCTGTTCTGAAAGACAGGGTTAATAATAAACAATTTGTTAGAAAAACACAAATAAGGACTGTACCGACAAAGTTACAGCAACTCTAAAGGAACAGACCTTGCAAGACGAGAAAAACCCCCAAGGACAGTCCCCTCTCACTTTATTTAGACCCTTAGTAGAACTCAAGCATCAAAAAAACCAGTGGTCAAGAACATAAAGGATGTAAAGGTTGACAGGGGTAAATATGAGCAACCAAAAGAAACTAAGGTACAATCATATACTGTTACTGAAGAGAAAGTAAAACATGCCAAACCCAAGACATACCTCAGTTTGCTGCAGGGAGGACCTAACAGCAAACATTCAAACATCAAGCAAGATCAGAAGTCCATGCAACCTTCTTTTAGGCCCCAGATATGTGTACTGCGAAAATCAAAATCCGTAAACCAGAGGCCTAATTTGATAGCTGGCAACTTTAACTCAGTCATTCTAAGCACTCCTAGCATAACAGCAAATAGAACCAACAGCTTTCAACAGAGAGCACAGACTTTGGACCCCAAGTTGAAAAAGACTATTCCACAGAAGCATTTCCTGAGCAAGACAGCTCCCAAAACTCAAGCTAGTGTCACAACCAGAAATGGGAGAGGAGTCCCGAATGCTACCCAAACTAATCCAAATATTAAAATGACAACAGCAGAAGATCGAAGGAAACAGCTAGAAGAATGAAAGAAATCTAAGGGGAGAATCTATAAATGGCCTCCTATGGGATTTAAAACCAAAAAAAAAGTAATAGAGGAAATGAATATTTCATTCTGGAAGAGCGTTGAAGGAGAAGAGGAAGAAAAGAAAGCACAGTTGGAACTGTCTAATAAGATTAACAGCACTCTGACAGGGTGTCTGCGGCTCATTGAAGAGGTAAGAGGGGAAGATAAGCTCCAAGAGTTTTGGCCCAGCCAGACACTGTAGCATATGGGTGTAATCCCAGTACTCTCGGGAGGCTGAGGCAGGAGGATCGTAAATTCAGGCCAAGACTAGGCCTAAATTAGTGACTTAGTATCTCAAAATTTTGAGAACCCCCTTGGTTCAATCCCTAGTACCACTAGTTGCGATTATTTTATTTCATACTTTCACATATGTTCTTTGGTTTTGTGTTTTCCTAGTCTCAGTGTTATGCTGACTTTGCCAAATAAATATTTTACCTTTTTTTGAAGGTCTGGTAAGAACTTCCCATAAAATCGTCTGGACTGTGCTTCTTTGTATATAACTTTTCAATTTTATCTGTGGTCATTGATCTATAAGTTTTCTTTTTTCTTTTTCTTTTTTTTTTTTTTTTTTTGGTACTAGGGATCTAACTCGGGTCCTTGTGCTTGCGAGGCAGGCAGCAGAACCACTGAGCTAAATCCCCGGCCCAGTTTTCTTATTTCTTGAGCCAACTATAGTAAACTCTGTACTTGCCAAATATTTTTTAGTAATCTCTTCAAAAGGGTGACTTAGGTTTTATTGATAAGTTTTTCTTATGCATTAATGTCTACACTTGTCACATTGGCTAGTGTGAATTTTTGCTTTAGTGATAATAGAAATTAAAACTAAAGTGATAATATGAATTTACAGGAAAAAGCATTGATGGGAAAGTACAAGAAAAGATAGAGAAAGGACTACAGCTTGAGTAGTAGCTGGAGCATAGACAGTCTGATGAAAAGATCGGATTGGCCCACCCACAAAACACAGGAAACTAGTATCAAGGATTATCAGCCTTGGTTTTGTAGCTCTGGAAGAATCATAGTTTGAGGAGTGGTTCCATTCCTATTGTCACCAGAGGTTATTACTGTCCTGGATTTTTGGTATCCTGAACAAAGAACTGAGCAGGCCACACAAATAGAAGTGAAATCTTAGATTATTAGTCAGGATATGCTCCTGAGGGTCAGAGTGAGCCATTGAGAAAAGCTCATGGCCCCAAAGAAGCCAGGTGTCAGAGTCTATATTAGTGGTGGCAAACCTATGGCATGTATATCACAGTGGGCTCTTTGTATCATTGAAAGTTCTAAAAGATTTGCCATCAATGGTTTATATGTATGTTTATAGGGAGGGAGTAGCTCTTTGAACTGGCATGGCAATTCACTCCAATCAGGGACAAGTCTCTTCCTTTCTGATCGAAGGGGAAGTGTTTGTCGCTATATGAACATTTTCGGAAATGTCATAGTGCTCAGAGCCCACAGCAGGGGTGGGTGTGGGGGAGTGGATCTAAACCACAGTGTAAAGGACATTATAATTCATTATAATTGAGTTGGGGTCACTTGTGGCTGTTGAGAACTGAAACAAGTACCTCATGTGTCCTCAGGCATGGCTTAATTGTTAAAGGTGAGCACATTGATTTCTAAAGAGCTTCTCTTGGGTTTCCCAGAAGCCTAAGTGCATGCATCTTGTCTTTCACAGCTGTGGTCCAGCTGTCAGAACTGGGCACTCTGGTTTTTGGAAAACCAGCTTCCTCTTTTTCCTCTGGCTTTCAGGCCCCCTTCTTTCAGGAATTTCTCCTCTCTGCCTCCTGCCTCACTATGAAATGATTGTCTTCATGACAGTTTGTCTTACTTTGTGTCTATTTTTCCTGGGACCTAGGTGACCACCAGTTCAGGACAATGGCTAGAGACTTTTAGGTGTCATTCTAAGGGGGAAGGATCTGGAACTGGACTCTATAAAAGCTGGTAATTGAATGTCCCTGTGAATCTTGAAAATTACTGTAGTTTCTCCTATCTTGGTGTCTTCCATCTTGAAGGGAGATGAGATAGGCTATGTAAGTTTAGGGCTAATAAACTCTGTTCTGTTGGCTATATCCAAAGTTTTAAAGTAGTAAAGGATACAAAAATGAAAAAAAAAGATATCATTTCCATATTTTTTTAGCAATTATGATAAAAATATTGCCTTAATTGACTCAATTCTCCAAGTCACTCGGTGTCTATGCTTTTTGATATTACTCTAACATAATGACTTTGGGCTTGGTCCTATTACTTCCGCTAGCCACAAAGAGAGTAGCAAACTTGGTATAGGAAGTAGTTTCAATAGTGTTTGTCCATTTCTGCTTCCACTACTGTGCAAAGCTGAATTTTCCCTGAAATATAGTTCTAGCAATCAAAGCCCCACCAAACACCAGATGATTGCATGCATGAAGAAGTCTAATCAAAATTGTTTTAGGGCTAGTCCAAATGCATCAAACTGTTCAGCTGGTCAATAACCACGCTGAATATACTAATACTATATTTTTTAAAAGTAGTAAAGTTATAAAATGGCTTTTACTAGACAATATATAATTAATGCACTGATATTACTCCTGGAGTCTTCACTAGTGACCTTTAAATTTGCTACATAGCTGTTACATCTGTTATCCTAGGATGTCCTTTAACCACCTTGGAAATTCCCTCTGCCTCCTTATCTTTTTCCTGGGTCCCATAGTTTGTGTTTTTGGTTCCTTCAGTAACTGTATTAGAGCATATCTTTCTAAAAAATTTTTACATTGACATGGATGCAAATTTCATGAGACTTCACAAGTCTGAAAATGCTGTTTTCATTCATATTTAATTCAAAGTTTGATCAAGCTGTAAAATGTTATGGGTTAAAAGTCATTACTAAGAACTTTGAAGTTACTTTTCTCTTAAATCTTAGTGTTATTATGAAGAAATATTAAGATGTCTAGCTTGTCATCTTTACATTGTTTAACTTTCTGAGAGCTTTTTAGCTCATTTCATTTCAAAATTCATACATTTTATGATATATGCTTTGGAATAAGTTTTATTTTATTTTTGTTTCATGAAATACTTAATTGGTTGCTTCTGTCTGAAAAATGAAACAATGATTTTCAAATTGTATTAATTTTCCCATTGCTAGAATACCAGGCACTTACAACTTAGAAAAGGAGAGTTAATTTGGCTCATGGTACAGGGGAATTAGTCCACGATTAACTAGCTCCAAGGCAGAAATACCATGGCAGAAGCACATAGTGGGGCAAACCTGCCCAGTTCATGGTAGCCAAGAGGAGAGCCAAGAGCAGGAACAGTGCTGGAGAGGAAAAGTCTAATGACTTAATATAGTCCCAAGGTCACACCTCCCTGACCCATCCAGATACACTCAGCAGTGTGCTTTCGTAGTCTTCTGTGCATTTCTCTCTCTCTCTCTCTCTCTCAGCAAAACATTTGTTGGTACATTTTAGATATACATAATAACATTCATCATAGGGAATTTGTACCTGTACATGGTATATTTTGCTTCTTTTTTTCCCATTCACCTCCTCTCTTCAATTCCTTTTCCCTTCCTTATACACAAAAGTTTTGTTTCCATTTTATCATTCTGTGGAACTGACATGAGGCTTAATGATCATACAAATCCAGCATTTTAAATATCATTCTTTTAATATTTTTCTATTTTCTCTACATATTAAAAAATATACTTCTTCCAGAAATTCTACAAAAATAGTGGTACAAAATTAGAAATAATGGCACAGATCCAAAGGAACAAAGGAAATAGGAAGTATAGAATGTCTCAATACTTTTAAAATTGAAAACCAAATAGTAATGACACAATTAGATCTATTTCTTCCCTTAGTTTTAAAAATTTTAGATGTTCTGAACTGATCTTTTATCTTACTTCAATTTTCCACACTTTTATTTTATTTTCTAGACAAATTTTTGACATTATATTTCATTCTCTTCATTGCATTTAAAATATATTATTTTCAATCTACAAGAGCTTTTTCTTGCTTTCTGAATATTTATTTTTAAAATATTCTGTTACTAATAGTTGTATAACTTCTTTTACCTCTCTTAAGATATTAAAATTTATAATTTTTTGTCTTCCTCTTTCCATTGTATTTTTTCTCTACCTACTTTCCTCCATTTCTTTTTATTTTTACAAGCATTTGAGTTTCACAGTGGAGGCATTCCTTAACACTTTGATGATCCTTAAAAGCTCATTCTTATTTAAACTTCCACACAAAAAAACTAGATATAAACTGAATAACTGAATAGACACAGCTGATTTTAGGTTTTCCTGAAAGGTGATCAGGGTCAGGGCTGGTTGATTCATGATTATCTCACAGCTGCTAGTATCTATGTACTTTTTCTTTAGGGTTTGTTATTTTCTGTTGAGGAAATTCTTTTAGTTTTGTTATCAGAAATTATAAATCTGGCATCTAGTGCATTGGAACAAGCTATGATGATGAGTTGAAAGTCTCAGGGTTTAATGTCCAGACTTTCACTTGTGCTTTTTGTTCCTAATATATCCTTAATATCCCCTGATCCCCCTCTGCCATTTCCAGCTCTGGCTAATGTTACAGAAACCATGTTTTCGCTCATGCAACTCCATAAAAGAACACTTTTTCCAGATGAGAAAAAGATAATTTATGGATTCAGAACCTCAAGCTTCAGAGTCCCTTTACACTGATGTGTAGTCTTAACACAGGTTAGGTTTTTTGTCTCACATCTAGAGTCCCCAGACTTCTGTGGTTCCATGCAGATCATCAAACTGATTCTCATCAGTCCTCTTTCTTTGCTAGGAGCCTATGACCTATTTAGTTATCATCACTGTCTGTCTGCTTTCAACTTCAAAAATATTGAAGGCAGGTTCCACCACTCCCAGCCAAGAGGAAGGGGCTTCCGGGACACCATTCCACTGCTCCCAGCCCAGAGGAAGGGGCTTCCAGGCTGCTGTTCCACTGCTACCAGCCCAGAGAATGAGGGTACCAATAATGCCCCCCTCCATCAAAGTGAGAAGACAGGTAAACAAGTCTCAAAACCAAACTTCCAGATCCTCTACAGCAACCCCAAAGGGAAATGAGATGGAACACTCTGATACTCCACCACCTAGACTCCCTGAGCTCACAACAAAAGAGGATCTGGAAAAAATGAAATTAGAAATAATTTCTCAGAAAACAGCAGAGATTGTGGTCATAGTGAAGACATGATTAATAAATCTAGAGAAGAGTTGAGGAACACAATGGAATCCCAACATAGGAAACAAATGGAATCCATAAAAAAGATTCAAATAGATTTCCAGGAGATCAAAAACTACACTGAATGACTACACACAAGAATGAGTCAGTGTGAGGACAGAATTTCAGATCTAGAAGTTAATATTGCAATTAGTGACCAGGAAAAGAAAAATTGCTTCAAAATTAAAAGGGAACATGAGAAATCAATCCAGCAGCTGCTAGATGATGCAAAGAAGGATAACATAAGACTGATTGGAGTCAATGAAGAAACAGGAGAGAGTGCAGATGACATAAAAAACTCTTCACAGAAGTAATGGCAGAAAACTTCCCAAGCAGGGGAAAACAACTTGACATACAGATAAGTGAGGCATATAGGACTCCAAATAGCCTTGATCAAAAAAAAAATCTACACATAGGCTTATAATTTTTAAGATTCCAGAAACCCAACAGAAGAACAAAGTTCTACAAGCAGTGAGAGAAAAGAAACAAATCACATACAAAGGAAAGCCCATCAGAATCACATTAAACTTCTCACTGCAAACCCTCAAGGCAAGAAGAGCTTAGAGTGCCATATTCCAAGCCCTAAAGGAAAACAGCTTCCAACCCAGACTGATGTACCCTGCAAAACTATCCTTCAAAATAGATGGAGAAATAAGATACTTTCATGACAAAGAGCACTTTAGGAATTTCATGAATATCAAACCAGCACTCCACAAAATTTTAGGCAATATCCTAGGAACAGGCAATGAGGATCACAACCCCCAGAAGCACAGGGGAATGAATCCATTAGGTGTGACGAGAAATTAAATGTAAGTGGGGAGAATCCAACAAAAAGAAAGTCATGACAATGATAACTCAATATGTATCAGTTATAACCATCAATGTTAATGGTCTCAATTCACCAATCAAAAGAAATAGACTGGCAGAATGGGTCAAGAAGTGAAATCCAATAATATGCTTCATACAAGAAACACACTTAATTCAAAATGAAACTCAGAAACTGAAAGTTAAAGGGTGGAAAACAATACTCCATGTGATAGGAACCTCCCCAAAAGCAGGAGTATCTATCCTCTTTGCAGATCAAGTAGATTTCAAACCAACACTGATTAAGAGAGACAGAGAAGGACACTATGTCCTTGTAAAGGGAACAATCCAACAGGAAGAGATGACAATCATAAATATCTATGCACCAAACACTAGTGCACCCAACTATACAAAACAAATAACAAAGGACATGAAAAGCCATATATGCACTAATACAGTAATAGTGGGGGAACTCAATACCCCACTGTCACAAGTAGACAGAACTAGACAAAAAATAAGTAATGAAATACTGGAATTCAATCAAACTCTTGAACAAATGAACTTAACAGATGTTTACAAAGTCTTCCACCCCACAAAATCAGAATACACATTCTTCTCAGCTGCACATGGGTCATTCTCAAAAATAGACCACATACTCACACAGAGAACATGTTTAAGTAAGTGCAAAGAAATTGAAGTTATCCCCTGTATATTATCAGACCATAGTGTGATGAAATTGGAGATTCATAGCTAAAGAAACTCAAAAAATTTCATAAACGTGGAAATTGAACAACACACTTCTGAATAATGAATGGGTCACAGAGGAAATTGAAGAAGAAATCAGACAGTTCCTACAATTAAATGACAATGAAAATACAACATATTGGAATCTGTGGTACACTATGAAAGCAGTCTTACAAGGGAAATTCATAGCACTGAATGCACATATTAGGAAAACAGAGTGAGCCCAATTAAACAACTTGATGCTAAACCTCAAGCTTCTGGAGAAAGAAGAGCAGGACCAACCTAAAGCTAATACAAGGGAGGAAATTATAAAGCTCAGAGGAGAAATCAATTTAATGGAGACTAAGAGAATGATACAAACAATTAGTGAAACCAAGACTTGGTTCTTCAAAAGAATGAACAAAATTGACAACCCTTAGCCAACCTTATCAGAAAAAGGAAAGAAAAGGCCCAAATCTATGCAATTAGGAATGAAAAGAGTGAAATTACAACAGACCCTGCAGAAATCCAGAGGATCATCAGTACCTACTTCCAAAACCTATTCACCAATAAGATGGAGAACATAGAAGAAATGGACAGATTCCTAGATACATATGAATTACCAAAGTTGAATGAAGAGGACCTAAAAATTAGAAACAACACAATATCAATCAATGAAATTGAAAATGTAATTAAAAACTTACCAACTAAGAAAAGCCCAGGTCCTGATGGCTTCACTGCTGAATTCTACAAGACATTTAGAGAGGAACTACTGCCACTACTGTTTAAACTCTTCAGTGAAATTGAAAGGGAAGCAATACTTGCAAATTCATTCCTGGAGACAAGCATCACCTTGATCCCCAAAGCAGAGAAAGATCCAACTGAGAAAGAGACATTTAGGCCAATCACACTGATGAACATAGATGCAAAAATCTTTAATAAGATATTGGCAAACAGAATGCAGAAGATCATGAAGAAGATCATACACCCTAGCCAAGTGGGCTTCTTCCCAGGGATGCAGGGATGGTTCAACATACAAAAATCAATCAATGTAATACAGTATATCAATAGAGCCAAGGACAAAAGCCATGTGATTATCTCCAAAGACAGAAAAAGCATTTGACAAAATCCAACATGCATTGATAATAAAAACCATACAAAAAATTGGAATAGATGGTCTCTACCCCAAACTGATAAAAGCCATGCATGAAAAACCAACAGCCAGTATCATACTAAATGGTCAAAAACTGAAATCTTTCACACTAAAATCAAGAACAAGACAAGGATGTCCACTACCACCACTCTTGTTCAATATAGTTTTGGAAACATGAGCTATGGCAATTAGACAAGAGAAAGAAAGAAAAGGAATAAAGATAGGAAATGAAGAAGTCAAATTGTCATTATTTGTAGATGACATGATACTCTATTTTGAAGACCCTAAGAACGTCACCAAAAGTCTTCTAGATTTAATAACTAAATTTTGTAATGTAGCTGGATACAAGGTCAACACACAAAAATCAATAGCTTTCCTCTACAAGAGCAATAGACTCACTGAGACTGAAATAGGACAAATAATTCCTTTCACAATAGCATCCCCAAAACCGAAATACATAGGAATCAACCTAATGAAAGAAATCAAAGACCTCTTCTCTGAAAAGTATAGGATTCTGAAAAGAAATATTGAAGATGTTATCAGAAAATGGAAAGACATCCCCTGCTCCTGGGTAAGAAGGATCAATATAGTGAAAATAGCCATACTTCCAAAACTGCTATAATGATTCAATGCAATTCCAATTGAGATCTCAGCAGCATACTTCATGGACCTTGAGAAAACAATCCAGAAATTCATTTGGAAGAAGAAGAGACCCTGAATAGCAAAAGGATCTCTAGGTAACAGAGACATGGCAGGGTGTATCACAATCCCCAATTTGAAACTATACTACAAAGCTACTATGATAAAACAGCATGGTACTGGCAAAGAAACAGACCTGAGGACCAGTGGAACAGATTAGAAGATGCAGAAACAACTCCAGACACACTCAGCCACCTCATCTTCGACAAAGGACCCAAACACCCTCACTGGAAGACAAAAAGCCTCTTTAATAAATGGTATTGGAAAAATTGGGTTTCAACTTGCCAAAGATTAAAACTAGACCTATATCTCTCACCATGCACTAAACTAAAATCAAAATGGATTAAAGATCTAAATATTAAAATAGAAACACTGAACCAGCTGGAACAGAGGTTAGGTAGAACTCTTGAAGACATTGGTGTAGGAATAGATTTTATGAACAAAACCTCAGTTGCCCATGAACTAGCACAAACAATCAACAAATGGGATCTCTTCTCATTACAAAGCTTCTTCACAGGGCCAGGGATTTAGCTCAGTGAGTCTGGCGCCTGCCTTGAAAGCGCAAGGTTCTGAGCTCAATCCCCAGTACCAAAAAACCCCCCCAAAACCAAAAGCTTCTGCACAGCAAGAGAAACCACCAGCAGTGTGAAAAGACAACCCACAATGTGGGAAAAATCTCCACCTGCTGTTCCTCAGACAAAGGCCTGCCATCTTGAATCTGTAAAGAACTTAAAAATATCAGACCTCCCAAATTTAACGACCCAACCTGTAAATGGGCATCTGAAATGAAGAGACATTTCTCAGACAAAGAAGTAGAAATAGCAAATAAATATATGAAAAACATTCAACATTACTGGTCATTCAAGAGATGCAAATGAAATCAATGCTGAGATTCCACCTCACTCCGGAAAGAATGGCTACTATCAAGAAATCAACCAATAACAAATGCTGTCGGGGCTGTGGGGAAAGTGGAACCCTGCTCCACTGCTGGTGGGATTGTAGACTGGTGCAACCACTGTGGAAATCAGTATGGAGATACCTCAAAGAACTAGGACTGGAAGTCCCATTTGACCCCACTATTCCCCTACTGGGTATCTTTCTCAAAGAATTAAAAGAATCATACCATGGGCACCCATGTTCATAGCAGCATAATTTGTAATAACTAAAACTTGGCAACAGCCCAAATGCCCATCAACTGGAGACTGGATAAAGAAAATGCGGGTTTTTAAAAAATAAAATGGAGCACTACTCAGCCATAAAAAACGAGAAAATGGAGACATTTATAGCTAAATGGATGCACATTGAGGCGATACTCTTAAGTGAAATAAATAGGACACACGTGTAAATACCGAATAGTTTCTCTAGTGTGAGAAACTGAAAGTGTAAATAAGGACTAAATGGTATAATAGATAATGTGAAATAGGAAGAAAAGGGGCAAAGGGGAAGGGGAAGTGGGAGGGGAAGGGGAAAGGAAAGAAGGGAATGGAATTAATATGAGAAAATGAAAAAATGGAAACCAAGTCTTTGTAAAGAGGGAGGGATGCAGATGTTGAACAGAGGGCAGGAGAACTGGGAAAAATAAGAACCAAGATACATCATGTAAAGGTACAAGTTCCCAATGAGAAATGTGAATTTATTGTATCCCTAAAATGTACCAATAAAAGAATAATAGAAAAAAATATCGAAGGCATTGTACATTTCCTATCACCCTTTCCCCTTTCTTTCCCTCTGAGTCTATACCATTGCTTTACATTTTTTTACTACCATTTTTCTGGAATTTGTGGAAAGTTTACATATCTTTAATATGCTGTATTTAATTATAGAAACCCTAATTTAATGTTTTTGTACAGGTCTACAAACATTTGTGTTATGTTTTAATCCCTATTACTATAGCTAAATGAATTCAGGCTAAAATTATTTTAAATATTTCTCTAAAATAGCACAGATCTCACTTACGAATATCAATACTTATTCATTTAAAATTATAAAATATTATTAAATATTACTTAAATGATGTATTTTTGTGAGTCATGGGAGCATTAAAATTAGATAAATTTGTCATTTATCCTTGGAAATATGTTTGTACATATATGTGTATGTAGATGGATTAAGAATTAATTCTAGGAAAACAAACAGAAAAAGCTTACATGTTAAAAAAGGTTGATCTTACCGTTTAGAATGGAAATATACTACTTTGGTCTGCAAGTTTTATTTCCTAACAAATGTGGGAGTAGTGACTATTTTAATCTATTAATATTTCTGTAAATAATGTTTTCTCTGAACCTAAGTTAATGAGGTAAAGCTCGGTGATCTGCTCATTAAAATTCTAAAAATAGAGAGTGTAATAAATGTGGTGTCAGAGTTTGTGGGCAAGGGGACAACCTGCAAAGCTAACAGTGATCAGTGCCCAGTTCCAGCACCATGACACTGCATATTCATTTAGTGCAGCTCTTTTCTGATAATCACTACCTTTTCTTGAATTAAAATTATTATGCTTTCAGTGAAAAACCTGTGACAATGTCGACATTTGTTTATTATTATTAGTTATTTGCTTAATTCCTTGGATGACCTGGCACGGACTCCAGTTTCTGACTGTGAAGAACTACTGTTATAAATTTAAAAATGAACAGGATAACCTTCTCCATAAAAGTTCATTATAAAGGAATGTCCTAAGAAAAAGATTAATTATTTTGGAAGAATTCAGGGTAGTATCATTGGTGCCAGTGAATTTTGTTGTGCAATGCTGACTTTTACGAGTTCTATAAATTGATTGAAATTTCATGCTCCAAAGTTGTTTCTTTTGAATGTTGTGTATGCTGATCAGGTAGGTGTTGTGAAGTTAGTTTTGGCTTGAGCACCATGTCTACTACATATTAGGTGCATGCCTTTGGGAGAATTAGTCACTCTAAATATCTCTATATTCATCTGTAAAGTGGGGGCAATATATTTGCTGGCTAAGGAATGAAGTCTGCAGGTATTGCATAAAGTTCAGGGTCCAGTCACTATTAGTTCTTCTCCCACAAAGAAACATGAAATAGGGCCTGGGGATTTAGCTCAGTGGTTCCACCGCCTGCCTCACAAGCGCAAAGTCCCAAGTTCGGTCCCTGGTAAAAAAAAAAAAAGAGAAAGAAACATGAAATATAGACAAAGTTCCTGGCAATATTAATTTTAAAAGCAAAAGGTTTAATTGACCTGAATCATAATGTGCAATGAATTCCAGCTTGACTCCAGCTTTCTGCTAGAGAACAGGTAATTTTTTGTTTTTATTAGTATTTAAATCAATAATTCCCACCTGTTAGTAGAGTGAATATGTATGTGTCAAAAACAACTAGAGAGCATTTTCAACCTTTATCCTTTACATTCTCAGCTCAAGAGATTCTGACGTTCATTATCCCCAGTCAAAAATTCACTGTTTCTGACCATGAAGTAGAATTCTGAAACCCAATCCTTTAAGACTTTCTGAAATCACATGTAAAGGATCATACTTTCCTTCAATTATGTTTGGATAAATGACAAAATCTTTCCCACAATTTATGATGCTAGTTAACTTTATAAATAGGTACTCAAGTATTTATTGTATATATATCTCAGGGCCATAAAACTGCAAAATATGGGCAAACATATCAGTGGAGAGAAAAACAAATGTTTCTTTTAAAGTCAACATGACACTTAAGGAAAAAAAGTATGTTATCAATGTTCCAATAATGCCACAATGTTAAAATTCAAAATGTATTATGAATGTTTAAATAAAAAAGTATTACAATAAAAGTCAATTTCAATTAATCCTCCTAAAAATACTTCCCTTCACTTTGAGCACACTTATCATTCCTGTGACTTTCTGAAGTAGTGCTGGAAGTTTTTTCATGGCTGTGTTTAGGATATGCATTAAAAAATATTTGAATTCTGCTGCTGAGTACCATCCAATGAAAAGGCCGTTTATAAAAACATTACAGTGTGGCCTCATCCACCGCACTCACTGGCTCTAGTAGTGTGAAACTTTTAGCTCTTCCACAAAGTCAAAATGACCAGAAACTAAAGACTATCACTTAAAAAGAAGTTCCAGAAATGCTTCAGAAAATGTCAATAGCAAGGGTAAGTCTGTTTGCAGTGTATGTAGGGGAATTAATGGCAATGTGTCTTTCACTGTAAAAAGTTTTTAAAAATTCAAGCAGTCATCATATTGTTTGATAACATCTCATAAATTTAGTCCTTTAGTCAAAGTATAAATCAAAATTTCAGGGCTAAAAATGATTTTTGCTGCTTCTGCTACTAGTGCTATATTACCAAATGAAAACTTACTGAGCCACTACCATGTCTAAAGTCTTGCATTAAAAAACTTTATCTGCATTTTTTCTTTTTTTCCATTTAGTTCATTGGTACATTTTAGGTATACAATACAGTTACATTCATCATTGGGATCCTGTACCTTTATATGATGTATCTTGGTTCTTATTTTTTCCCCATAACCTTGCCCTCCCTTCACCCTTCCACCCTTCCCTATTTACAAAGACTTTGTTTCCATTTTTTTTCTTTTCTTGTATTTTTTCTTTTCCCCTCTTTTCTTTCCCTACCCCTCCCACTTCCACAACTCCTTTAGAGCTTTTCTTCCTATTTGACAATATCAATTATACATTTTGATCCTTATTTACAATTTTAGTTTTTCACAGCAGAGAAACAATTTCGTATTTACACGTGTGTGTCCTATTTATTTCACTTAAGAGTATGGCCTCAATGTGCATCCACTTAGCTATAAATATCTCCAGATTTATCATTCTTTATGGTTGAGCAGTACTCCATTTTATAGAAAAACCACATTTTCTTTATCCAATCTCCAGCTGATGGGCATTTGGGCTGTTTCCAAGTTTTAGCTATTACAAACTGTGCTGCCATAAACATGGGTGAGCATATATCACTGTGGTATGATCCTTTTAATTCTTTTGGAAAGATACCCAGCAGAGGAATAGCTGGGTCAAATGGGACTTCTAATCCTAGTTGTTTGAGGTATCTCCTTATTGATTTCCACAGTAGTTGCACCAGTTTGCACTCCCACCAACAATGAAGGGTTCCTTTCTCCTCACAACCCTGCCAGCATTTGTTATTGGTTGATTTCTTGATAGCAGCCATTCTTTCTGGGGTGAGGTGGAATCTCAGCATTGTTTTCATCTGCATCTCTCAAGTGACCAGTGATGTTGAACATTTTTTCATATGTTTATTTGCTGCTTTTACTTCTTTGTCTGAGAAATGTCTGTTCATTTCAGATGTCCATTTTTGAATTGCGTCTTTATATTTGGGGAGGTCTGATTTTTTGAGTTCTTTGTATATTCTAGATAGTAGACCTTTGTCTCAGGTACAGCTACTAAAAATTTTTCCAACATTTTAGTGGTCTCTTAGCTCTGTTGGTGGTTTCTCTTGTAGTGCAGAAGCTTTTTAATAAGATGAGATCCCAGTTATTGATTCTTTGCACTAGGTTCTGTGCTACTGAAGATTTGTTCATAAAGTTATTCCTATGCCAATATCTTCAAGAGTTCTACATAACCTATCTTCCAGCAAGTTTAGTGTTTCTGTTTTAATATTTAGATCTTTAATCCACTTTGATTTTAGTTTAGTTCATGGTGAAAGATAGGTGTCTAGTTTTAATCTTTGGCAAGTTGAAATCCAGTTTTTCCAACACCATTTTTAAAGAGGCTATCTTTCCTTTAGTGAGGATGGTTTGCTCCTTTGTCAAAGATGAGGTAGATGAGTATGTCTGCATCATTGTTTCTGTATCTTCTAGTCTATTCCACTGATCCTCGGGTCTGTTTTATTGCCATTACCATTCTGTTTTGATCACGATAGCTTTGTAGTATAGTTTCAAGTTGAGGATTGTGATACTCCCTACCATGTCTCTGTTGCTTAGGAATTGCTTTTGCTATTCTAGATCTCTTCTGGTTCCGAATGACTTTTTGGATTGTTTTTTCTAGATCTGTGAAATATACTGTTGGAATTTCAATCAGGATTGCATTGAATCTGTATAGCAGCTTTGGAAATATGGCCATTTTCACTATATTGGTTCTTTCTACCCAAGAACAAGGGATGTCTTTCCATTCTCTTATATCCTCTTCGATCTCTTTTTTCAGAATGTTATAGTTCTCAATGTAGAGGTCTTTTGCTTCTGTTGTTAGAGTGATTCCTAGATATTTCATTTTTTTGGATGCTCTTTTGAAAGGTCATCTGCATTTTTTCTAACCCTTCTAGCCATGTGAAAATTTCTCTTAGGGAAAATCCAGTATAGCAATTCATTTGATATCAAAGTTATACCATTACCCCACATACTTTCTGATTAATGTTAGAAAGTATATATTCAGAGCTAAATGAGTGAAGCTCTGCCAGCCTGTAATTTTTACCTGTGGGTCCTGGTCATACCTCATTGAACTATAAAGAATATTTTTAATTTTTAGTCCATTAAGATATTTTAAATATTTGAGACAATTTTCTGCCTTGTTTTCCAGATTAATATTTTTATTTTTAAATAAAGATAATAATTTTTACTCCCTTTTTCATTTTTGTAGTTATCCTTAAATTTTCTGTTTTTTGTTTATAGATGTTACCTGAAGCTGGACATAACACTGTTCTGCCCAGGAGCCATGGATTATCACCTCCCTTGTGTTGGACTTAGCTCTACTTTCCAAACACATTTGTCATATCAACTCTTTTGACCTCTGTACCACATACCTGTTAGGGGTTGTGTCATCCATATTGTTCTTCCTTTCATACTCTGCCAAAAATTATGAGCAAAAGATATGTATCGGTATATATTTATGATACTAGTGTTTTCAGTTTGCATATAGTTACTCATCATTTGTGTACCCTTATGGGACTGAAGAGTGCTACAATTTAAATTTTTTTAATTTGGTTAATATTTGCTTTGCAGAATGTAGGCAGAGACAGAAGATCCATTACTTAGTCCTGCCACAAATGATGTCTTCATTCAACTCTTAACAATTTAAGGACTGGTTGAAGTGCAACTAAAAACATAAAAAAGTAAAAGAGATACAGCTCTCTAATTTTATTTATACTGTATAAGTAAATAGAAATGTTATTCTAATCAAATTGAATAAATTATTTTTTAAAAATTATGAAGTACCTAAGTACATATACATATAAATAACTAAATTATGAATTTCCAGGAATCCAAGGATTCTTGTAGCATGTATGTGTAGGCAGGTAATGAATATGTTGGCAAAGGGATATTTGCATGGCTATGTGAAAAAAATACAGAAACTATTTAAAAGTGTTTCCATTGCTTCAGTAACTTTTGTCATTTTTCCCTTTATCAGTTTACTCAGTTATTGTAAAAGAAGATAAAGAACAAACCAAATATAAGTTTCTTTTGTAGAAACAGCCAAATAACTACAAAGAAAATAGTCCAGAAAAGCCTTATTCTTCATTTATAAAATTATATACTTCGGACAGAACTGGACATTTCAACTTGATCTTTCACCTTCCCCACCCCCATTGTTGAAGAAAATGGAATTTCTAAATAAGAATGTGACCTTGGGATTTATTTTCCCTCTATCTGCCCAAAGTATTTATATTGGTTGAATAAAATGTATTTATGTTATAGGTGATGCATTTTTCTCTTAATAGATTTATTTCTCTTGGAGGAGCACTGCTTTTATATTTTTCCTTTTGAGACTATATACTAAGCCCAAAATAAGGCCTTTTCATTACATTTTTGTCTTCTTTGTATAATACTGAATTTCTTATGTGATTCCTTAGTTCATTCTGGCTCTGTACAAAAGAATGTCTTTCATGAATACTTCCTGACATAGAAATAATATTTGCTAAGTGATCTTTCTATGACTTTGAAATTGGTTAAAAATATCTTACATGTAAATCAAAATGCATACTGATAGAAACAGTTCTCAGAATTATCCAGAATTCATTGTTTTACCTTCTTATGTTTTTCTACTTATTTTTTCTGACTTTGTCATTGTATATTTAGCTCTTAGAGTCTTCTTCAAATTTATTTAGGTAAAAAAAAAATATTTTGAAAATTGAGACCATCTTAATTCTTTTTCTCAGTTGTCTCAATGTTATTTACTTCTATTACTGTAGGTAAGAGACCAGGAGAATTGCTTTAGATGTTAACAAGCAAGGGAAAGAAGTGGGTAGTGTATCCATGTTTGAATGTTCAAGGCTTGGCTTTAACAATCATTATTTTCCTCTTTTTTTACATATAATTTTTACTTTGGGCTTTCTATGTTTGGCAAGTTACTTCATCTAATTTTCCATGTTGAGCAACCATGTAAAATGGGATTTGTTGAAAGATGTAGTTTTGCATATCCTTATAGGAGATAGATCAGAAAAGATAGTTTTACTTTGATGATCTTTCTCCCTCCTTTGACTGGTCAAGTGAAGATTGTGAGCAATTCTGAAAGTATTTATAAACTGAAAACCAACACTTCCATTCATTAATTCATTTATTTACTTAGTAAGCATTTATCAAACACATCTTCCATGTACCACAAACTTTCAAAACAAGGAAAAAGAGATAAATAAAATCAAAATCCTAAAAAAGAATATGCTAAGGAACTTGTGGTTTGTTCGTGGAGACAGTTAGAAGCAAAAAATTTTAAAACATTGTAATAATTGTAGTGACTAATATGTGTTAAATATTTATGAGGAAAATAAAGATAAGCACTTAACCCATCATTTAAAAACTAGAGACAGTCTTATGGGATATATAATATCAGAATTGACTCTTTTGTGTTAATTAGTAACTGCACAAAGTGGGTGGCCAGTAATTCCAAGTCTAAAATGCAGTTCAGACCAACAGCTTAAAATATCAAATAGCCTTTATAGTTAAGCAACTTTAAGCCCTATAATGCTATCATATAAAAAATGCTAGGCTGTGAATGGTGAGTAATAAAGCTAGAGTGGCAGCAAAGTAGTCATAAAATAGAGAACTTCATAAGTGATTTTAAGAATTTTACAATTTATCCATAGATATAAGAAGCAATTGAAATTTTCAAGTAGGGAAGAGAAAGTCTCATATATTCAAAAGTGAGGCTTTTGAAAAGTGATTCAGTTATCTGAGCACTATACTCATCAGTTGCTTAATCCATTGTTGACTTCAAAAATGAATGTGCTATTGGGAGGTGGAGCCTGGCAGGGGAGTGTCCAACAGGGGTGTGACCTGTAAGGATATATTCTTGTCCTTAGCTCCTCCTCTGTCTGCTTTCTGGCTGCCATGATTTGAGCAGTTTTCCTCCGTCATGCCCTTCCACCATGCTATTTCTCTCTTATACACAGCCAACCATGGACTGAATCTTCTGAAAGCCAAGCATCAAAATAAATCTCTCTTCCTTTAAGTTTCAAGTGTTAAGTATTTTGTTCTAATGACAGAGAAATGAATAATACAAAAAGTTAGGACCAAGCATAAGGTTATTGCTGTGACTGTGTCTGACCAAATGGTTCAGAAACCTTTGCCATTGGTTTGTGGAAGGAATTTGGGAAGATTTGGAGATGTATGCTAGAAAAGCCTTGGAATGCTGTAAGCAGATTGTGGTGGCCAATTCTGATCAGAGCTCAGAAGACCAGAAATGCTGACAGGAAGGCCAACAGTGAAGCCCAAGATTTGGAGGTTTCAGATGGAAACAAAAATTTTACTGGAAGGTAAACTGGAGGCCAAGTTTGTTATGTTCTGGCAGAAAATATGTCCACATTTTGCCCATGTCCTGAACTTTTCAGGAGGCTGATATCAAGGGTGGTGAGCTAATTATTCTAGGAGAGGCAATTTCAAGACAGCCTAATGTTCAGGCTGCGGCATGGGTAATTCTTTTAGCCAGATAAATAGTGAGAATCAATTAAAAAGCAGGGTCAAAAGGAAGGTACATCAAATTGGGCCAAGAAGAGTGTGGGGACTGAAAAGATAATCATTAAGAAAAGCTAAGTACTTTGCATGACAATAACCAGAAAAATATATGGAGGGCATATCAGGAAATGACCAGATCCCATGCTTAACAAGCTGAAGGATGGAAAAGGGTAAACTCCTTTGGAAGGCTTTGTTTTGAAACGAAAGCCCCAGGGTTCTCTGCTGATTCACAGATACCTAGGGATATATATCTCTGAGGTCAGCCATACAAGCATTCAGAGGCAACTATAATCATTCTCGAATGGGGCAGGGGTAGTTTTCAAGCTGGCATCATTGACATTGTGATTTTTTTTAGGCGTGCATAATGCAAGAGTTCTTGGGTCATGGGGGCTTCCACAAATATTTCAAAATAAGGTCTTGGCGGTCAGGTAATGTGCCCCTAAGAGAGCGATGTATGAAGCTAGTGAAGTGATGTATGAAGTGATGTATGAAGCTATGGTGGAAATCTCAGAAAGTTGGAGATGCTAGGAATGTGTAATGCCAGCTACAGAAAACAGCAGTGAGTAGAGCCAGCCCAAGAGAGACTGTGAGGGGTGAAACTGGCAAGATCATAAAGGTGGGTCTGCCTATACCCTTTGGAGCTCACATTTTCCCTCCAACTGCCCTATGTGCCAGATATGGATCCTCAAGATTTAATAGTTGCCTCTGCTGCTTTTCAGTATTATTATAATCTGATTCTTTTCTATTCCCTATTGCTCCCTTTTGGCATGGGAATGTTTACAAGGGCTCACAGATAGCAGTCTGTCTGGAGACTCAGAGGAGACTTTGGATTTGGATGTTTTAGCAATGATAGACCTGTTAAGACTTTAGTGTCTTTGAAAGAACAAATGCATTTTGCACAATGAGATGGACATGAGCCTTTTTGGGGCTAGGGGTAGAATGTTATGGTTTGGATCTGAAATGTCCCCCGAAAGTCTCCTATATTTAGAGGTGGGGCCTTTTAGAAAGGTGATTGTACCACGGGAGTGCTATACTCATCAGTGAATTAATGCATTAGTAAGTTCACAGCTGAATGAGCCGTTAAGAGGTGGGGCCTGGTAGGGGGAGGGGCGACAGAGAGTATGATTTTGAGGGGTTCTTTTTTGGTACCAGGGATCAAACTTGGGACCTTGCACTTGTGAGGCAGGTGGCAGAACCACTGAGCTAAATCCCTGGCCCTTTTTTAAAAAATTTAATAATTTTTAAACCTTTTTATTCTTTATTCAGTTTTTATTATGTATTAATACATGTTTGCAGTATATAATGATCACATTTCTATTGGGGACTTGGTAAATGTACATAATACATCTTAATTCATTTTCATCCCCTCCTTTCCCCTTCCTCCCCATTTCCTGTATCTGATCTCCTTCACATTTGAGAAAGATATTTCTCCCTACTTCCTATTATCTATCTTTTATTTTGTTCTTTGCTTATATTTTGGGTTTGTCACACCAAAGAAACCATGCAAAATTTAAGCTTGTGTGTCTAATATATTTCATTTAACATAGTGGCCTCAAGGTACATCCATTTTCCTACAAATGACTCAGGTTTTTCTCTTTTATGGCAGAGTAGTACTCCATTGTGTATTAATACCACATTTTCTTTATCCATTTATCTATTGGAGAAAATATAAGGTATTTCCAAAATTTAGTTATTATAAATTGTTCTTTTATAAACTCAGGTATGCTTGTATCAGTGTAACTCTTTTGGGAATACACTTAGAAGAGGAATAGCTGGATTGAATGACATTTCTAGTTTTAGCTTTCTGAGAAATCTCCCTAGTGATTTCCATAATAGTTGTACTAGTTTACCTCCCCATCAACAATATAGATGGGTTTCCCTTTCTCTGCAGCCTCAGCAGCATTTGTTGTTACTTGAAATTTTGATGATGACCATTCTTTCTGGAGTAAGGTGGAATCTCAGTGTTATCTTAATTTGCATTTTTGTAATGGTCAGCAATGTTTTTTATTAAAATTTATATATTAATTGGTAGATTTTAGGTATACAATACATTTACATTTATCATTGGGTGTTTGTACCCGAACATGATGTATCTTAGTCCTTATTTTTTTCCCCATTACCTGTGCGCCTGGCACCCCCACCACCCTTCCCTATTTACATAGACTTTGTTTCCATTTTTTTTTCCTTTCACATAATTTTTCCTTTCCTTTCTTCCCTTTCCCCTTCCCCTCCCACCACCCCTCCACCTTTGGACCTTTTCCTATTTCAAATTATCAATTATTCATTTTAATCATTTTCATCCTTATTTACACTTTCAGTTTCTCACACTTGAGATACTATTCGGTATTTACACATGTGTGTCCTGTTTATTTCACTTAAGAGTATGGAACGAGAAACTAGAGTCATTTATAGCTAAATGGATGCATATTGAGGTCAGCAATGTTGAATTTTTTTTTTCATGTAATTACTGACCATTTGCATTCATTTTGAGAAGTATCTATTCATTTCAAATGACCATTTTTTATTGGGTCTTTTATTTTGGTAGAGTCTATTTTTTATGTACTTTATATATTACAGATAGCTGTCTTCTGGAAGGGTGTATTATTGTTTCTGGCTCCTTCATTCTGTCTCTCTGCTTCTGGCTGCCATGGGTTGAGCAGCTTTTCTTTGCCATGTCATTTTACCAGGACACTTATGACTTGGAGCCAGCCAACCATGCCTGGAATCTTCTGAAGAGTGTGAGCTAAGATATGCCTGTCCTCCTCTAAGTTGTGCTATGAAATGTTTGGGTCCAGCAGTGGGAAAGTGACTCACAGCAACTTTATCTCTTAGGTGGAGAAGGCATTCTAGAGAAACTGAAACATAGACAAGGTCAACATTAGATTACCTCACTACTAATCTGGTGTGATCTTTGGGGATTAACCTGTGGTATTTTTAGTGTTAAATTTATTAAGAACTTTCTCTGTGTCAAACAATAGCCTAACTCCCAAGAATAGAAAGTTAAGCACAATCAAACAAACGTATTTCCTACTCTTATGACTGTTAAAATACGGTGAGGGAAAAACAGCCATCACAGATATCAGAAACTGGTAAACTACAGTTTTCAGGTCAAATCTGGCCTGTGACTTCATTATGGGTTGAATTGTGTCCTTCAAAAATGATATATTGAAGTCCTAATCCCCAGTACCTTTGAATGTGACTTTTATTTTGAAATAGCATTTTTTAAAAAAAGGTAATCGAGTTTAAGAAAAGTCCATTAGGGTATTTCCAAAGGCAACATGACTGGTGCCCTTATAAAAAGGAGAAACTTAGGTACAGAAATAGACCAGCACAGTAGAAAACTATGTTTAGGTGCACAAAATAAAGATTGCTATGTAACCAGAGTGACACATGTATGAACCAAAAATTGATGACAACTGCTGCCAAACACAAGAAGTTTGAAGAAACATGAAGCCATTTTTTCCCTAGCTTTCTCTGCAGAAAACATGGGCCTGCTGATAGTTTGATTTTGAACTTCTAACCTTCATAACTATGAGGAAAAAAAACTTTTGTTATTTTAAGAAACCAGTTTTTTTGTATTTTGTTATGGCAGACCTGGAAAACTACTAGAGTTGGTTTTCTATAAATAAGTTTCATTAGAACAGAGCCACATCCATTTTTTGCTATTTTGTTCTACCTACTCAATTGTTAAGTAGATATGTCTACAGAGGGAGGGGAAATTGGGAGTACTGAAATGGTAAAGATATGTGTGACAAGATTCAAAGCATTATAGGATGTTAACTGGTGAAAGTGGTAGAAGGATTCCAACCATAGAGAATAACATATTTTTCTAAAGGAAAGCTTGAGGAAAATGCTTGTATGGAAGAATTTTATTTAGGAATGGATCCCAGGGAGTAAAAGTGAGGTAAGAGGGGAATGAAACAAAGAGCAAGAAAACCACAATACAAAGATGTATTATGTTGTTGGTGCTGTTAGAAGCAACTACTAGGTGTTGCAATACTCTGATCTTCTGAAATATATCTTACAGTTTTCCCCATAAATCTCCAAAGGTTGGCATCAGAGAAAGTTTAAAACAGGAGGTGAGAGGTACCCAAGGCTAGATTCTGTCAGACACAGCTGTGGGAAGCTGACCAAGGTATGAGCTGACCTAGTCATTGGGTTGGACACTATGAGAAATGAAGTGAGGGACAAGTGCTATCTGAACACAAAGTGTCCAATTCGAAGGATCTATTGGTGGAAGGAATGTGGTACCAATGTGGTCCACTGAAAAGGGTTATTAGTGTGGCTGTAAGCCAGAAGGTGAGGTTGGGATCAGAAGCAATTGTGACTAGAAGCAAAATGAAGCTCAAAAGTTAGATGAGTGCTGAAGAACATAATTTTTTGTCATCATATCGAGAACTTTGTTCTTTGCCCTAAGACCAGTATCAAGCCATCAAAAGATTATAACTCAGAGGACAAACCTAAAAAGAGTTAATTTTGGAGAGTCACCACTAGCTTCAAACATCTCTGGACCTAAGCAATCCTGAATACGTCTGTTAGGAGGCATGAATTAGAAAGGGGAAAGCTTGACCAGAGCAAAACTTTTAGAAAGTTATCAAAGTGGTCTGTTGAGGGAGGGTGGTAGTTTGAACTGTAGTGATAGGAATGGAGAAATAGAAAAGTAGATTCTAGAGATATTTAGTATGTAGTATGAAAAATGATGGTGCTTGGTTATGGATTAGATATTGGGGAAGTTGTAGTAGTTAAAGAAGGATATGTCAAGATTGTTGCGCAACTATTCATCTTGTAGAAATTGATGAATGTTGGTGCCAGTCATTGACAAGTAGACTACAGAAAGAACTAGATTTAATATGGAAGCTTAAGATACTTTAAGATATCGAAATCACTATGTCAACTAGGCAGGTGGTCATATAAATCTGGTGCTCAAAAGAATGGAATGGACTGAAAAGAAATATTTGGAATATTTCTGCATAAGGTAAATGATTAAAGCTGTAATTGGAGTTGAAATTTATTAGAATACACAATGAAAACAGAAGTCTTATGACAATTCTTGAGAAATGGTGGTGGTACTTTTGACCAGAAAAAAATTGTTTACAAAATAATCTTTAAAAAAGCAGACAGCAACAGCATGGACAGAGAACATAAACACAAGAAATATTTATGAGTTGAAAACTGTATGGAAGTTGATTGAAATTGGAGTGAGCTTGAAATTGGGGTAAACTTGCAAGAATGGCTCTGGCTTTCTAGTTTGTATGAATAGCTAGATATTGGGTAAGACAGAAAGAAGTTTGAGTTTAGAACATTTGAAATTTTAAGTAACCAAGACTTTATACACATGCACCTAGAAATGCTATTGCTAAAATAAGGTTTTCAATAAAATCCTTTCAATGCACCAAGCATGAAGTTAGTTATCAAACTTTCTGAGTCCAGTGAAACAGAGCAGCCACATCTACAACTTACATGAATTAAGTTTATTACTAAAGACGGGCATCAAGGGACAACAGAAGATCAGCATTCTTGTGATCTTCTCTCAAGGCTTCGGATATCTACCAAACTCTTGACTGCTTGTGTACCATTTTTACCATTACTGAGGTGTCTTGAAAGGGTAGCAGTCTCAGGTCATACAGCTCACGGGCAACATTAGTCACTGGACTAAAACACTGAAGTAAAAGGACACTGTAAGAGGGAAACAGAAACAGTGGTTTGTAAGGAGCCATTCTTCATGATTTCAGGGGAAAAAGGATTTCACAATTAAATTATGATTAGGCCTAGTCTTCTTGCCTACAGGTGGGCTATGACATTCCAAAACATAATTCCATTTTTGCCTCTGGTCACAGCTGAGACCTCAATGGTACCTTGATGCTGTAACACTCAAGGGCAAGATTACTTCAACTGAAGAAATCCTGGTTCCTTGAGAATCAAGTAGCAAGAGAAAGGTTTCATCTGGGGAGGGACAAATACAAATTCCTTATCAGCTTAACTCATCCCACCTACTGTTTTAAGAATGTCTTTGTTCATCCTACCATCCTAATCAATATAAGCTCTTTATCAACCTAAAATCCTCATCAGTATAAGATACTTGTCAATTTAGAATTGCTGCCACCCTCCCAGATATCTGATACTTCCTTCCATTATATGATCCCATCATTCTGGGATTACCACCACCCTCTGAGTCATCTGTTACTCCCTATGAGCCCAATAAATAGAGGAAAGCTCAGGGTGCCTTCGTCTTTGCTGCCCAGAGCAGCATTGATCAGGCCCAGAACTCAGCTTCTTCTCTAAGTCTTGTTTCCTGTCTTTATTCTTTAATTCACCTTGTGCTGTTATGGCTCACAGGAGACCAGGACCCACTGCAGGGGTTGTAGTAATGTCCCCTTTCCCTGTTCCTTACAGAGCCTGGGTTACTTTACCAAGTCTCTTCCTGTCTCAGGATGTTGGATTCCCAGCACAGTCTACAATTATTTTTGAAATCTTCAAGCATGAACAGAGAACATATTGTCCAAAGCCACTTAAAGAAATCCCTATGTTTACTTTTTCGCTAAGCATTTCATTTATATTAATGCATTTTAAATGTCAGAGAGATACTACTATTTCTCTCATTTTAAACTTGAGGATATAGAAGCTTAGAGTAATTTGTTGTGAATCACAGAGCAACTAAGCAGGGGAGCCAGAAGGTAGCCTTACACAACCTCAGAACTATGTTCTCTGTTAACCAGTGTGTTAAGCTAATTTTACTTTGTAAGTCTAAAGGTAGGATAGAAAAGAGTATGGAATATATATTCAACAGTGGCCAATATTGATTGGTGTTAAATCATGAGCTATAGAGAGGAAATGTGCATAGAATAATGAAAAGGTGATGGAACAATAGCTAAAAAAGACATTTATGCAGATGGTATAGGCAGTGGTGGTGAACCTATGGCATGTGTGCTGCAGTGAGCTGTTTGTATCATTGAAAGCTCTAAATGGTTCACCATCATTGGCATAGAGTAATTTACTAAAAAGTTACAGAATACAAATTATTGGAGGAGAACAAGAAAAATGAGAAAAATCACTGTGCTGGCGGTTAAGCTTAATTGAGTATACTCAAATGGCTTAGAGCTGTGTAGGGGATCACTAAAGGACAAGTCTGGGCTTGTCTTAGTGGGTCATGGAGGCATGACCTTGGGGATCTATACCCAGTTTCTCACCAGCCCCATCTTCTCTGGCCCTCCATTTCCTGGCCACCATGACCTAAGTAGCTTTGCTCCTCTATATCTTCTGCCTTGATGTTTCTGCCTTAGAGCCAGCTCACCGCAGACTGAATCCCCTTAAAATGTGATCCACGTTAAACTTTTCTCTATTAAATTGTGAGTGTCAGGTACTGTGTCTCAGTGACAAGAAAACTGAATAATACAATGACAGAAGTGAAAGACATAAAGAATATTTACAAAATAGTGGCCAGGTATCAAATACAGTTAGCAAGGTTCACTAGCATTAAGATGAATATATCTGTAGCACAGGGGAAACATGACATTTGCAGTGATCTGAAAAAGTGCTACTTTGGTAATGTGGTAACAATAGAATTTGAATTACTAGAGTTTGCTAAGTTAAAATGAGGTGTGAAGATGGAAATAACAAATATGATTACATTTTTTAGACATTTGTATAAAGAGGCAAATAGACTGTTCAGAACCACTGAGAGCGCACATGGCTGACAGAGATAATTTTGAAGGTTCAGTGAAGATTTGGATATGTTTATAGACTGCAAAAAGAACAGGTGGAGAAGGAACAGCCTTGATGAGACAAATCTCTGCAGGAAAAATAGATGGGAAGCTTTAATATCAAAGGATCTGGTGAATGAAACGTGAAGATGCAGCAGATTACTTATTTTTTCTCTGAGGAGCAGCAGTAAAGAGGGCAACAAGATAGACTTACTTTAAATTAAGATGGACAGAGAATTAACTTATGATTTTTCGATTGCTAAAAGTAAAGTTGGTGGAGGATGAAATAGTTTGAGAGGTGAGGTACATTTTTAGAATAGTTGAATGGAATGAAAGAGTGATATAAATATGGAATAAGCAAAATGAATGATTATAATTGAAGCATATTGCAGTTTTACTGAGGCTAGCCTATATTTTAATTAGTTTTAACCTGTAAAGTAGCATTCAGTAACATGAATGATATTTGGTGAAGAAATGGAATTGTATTGCTGATTCGAAAGATCCTTGGTGGAGTTTTTCAGAAGAGGCACAAATAAAAGAATAAAACTTCAAGAGAATACAAGATATTGTGATAAGTTAGTTCAAATGCTCAATCACAGATTTCAATATAAAAAATTGAAAGTAGAGCTTACTGGGTATATTTGAGTTGGCTAGAAACCTAACAATGTAGAGATGAAATATTTTCACCTTTGACAAACAAGTTTATTGAGAATCACATGGTTGTGCAGCTGGAGGTATAGTGAGGGAACATGAGATGTTAGAGTAGTATTTTTGCAGCACATTAGTTCTGGGCATTGACTAGATAGAAGATAGAGGCATGAGTAATGGAAGGAATGGTGGGAAGTTTAGTGCTAGGTCAAAGTGTCCAGGCTTTAACATTCAGGCTTACTATGTTATTTGGAAGCTTCTGTTTCTCATGAGATCACTATAAGCCACCTACTACAATTCTGCTAAAGAGATCACCTTACCTTCAATTAGATGATGATACCTTTCTGAAAATACCTCACTATTTATTTAAAGGTCCTCAGAAAGAATAGAGACAGCAAATATTCTGACTTTTTAATATGAGATAAAGGTGAATTATATATTCGTAACTAGTCTGCTAGAAAAAGCAAGAGAGCTGTGGGCAGATAATAAGCAGACTACTCAGTTTGGTCAGTACCAAATGATATCTGATTAAGTTTAAAGTATGTGAGCCATCAAAAACAGTAATCTCATATTAAACAATTTGAGTAGCTTCTTCACCTAAAGATGAAAAATTAACATGACATATAAGCATCTAATTGTAAGAATATGCATTTTACATGTACTTTAATTTAAATCATAGCTTCACTCTTCAGCTTAATAGATGTCTGACTTTAAGCAAATTAATTAACCCTATAAATAACAAATTCCTACATTATTAAATGAGAATAATAATACCTATCTTAGAATTGCTACAGAATTAGAATAGTAATGCCCATCATATTCCCACATACCTAACACACTGTACTTATTCAATTTTTAAAATTGGAAATACTGATAGAAATTGCTCTAGGATACCATTTGAAATGTAGTGGGTGTAAGATGGATTTTCCTCTTTGTTTCCAGACTAAGATTGTTAATTTACTAAATCCTGCCTAGAAATGGTAGGTATAGACAAGCATCTCTTCTAAAGCTTATGTACCCAGTAGTCCTCAAACATAATAGAATGATCTTTTGGAATTATTCTAACATGGTAATAAAATGATTGAACATTTACTATACATTCACAGGAAAATACTGAGAAGCCTCTTTATACATGGGGGCAGTCTGGTTGGGTTTTCCAGTATGGAGAGTCCAATGATGTTTCTCAAAATGACTACAATATCTTTCCATATTCTGGTTCCTTTTGGTACAAACCAAGACTGTAACCTATATTTGAATAGTGCTCAGAAATCTGGCTGCTTCTAGACCCAGATCTATTTTCTCTTTCTTCCAAAATTCTCTTTCCAGGAGCAAATTTTCTCTTTCTTGGCTCTTAAAGATGAAAGGATGTAGTCTATTGTTCAATGGTTTTATCTCAGACAAATTTGTTTGGTTACTACAAATGGTTCTCCTTTGGAGACTAACAAATATTTATTTTACTTCCTTGTGTATAATTCTGTCAAATTTCAGACCTTATAACCACAAATGCTATTTAGATTCTCTAAAAGAATGGTACTTTCTTCCTTTAATTTTGTTTTGATATGCCTGCATATTTCACCAATGAATGAAGGAATTTACCAGTAGTGACTTGTTGAAGGAGAAAATCAACAAAGCAAGTCTTTAGTGGAATGCTATCAATAACTAAGATAGTATTTGGATTCACATTCCAAAATCCTGATTAAAGTGTCTTGTTTCTTCCCAGTGAGACTGCTTTGCTCTGAGACCATTGAAAGATAAATACAGCATAGCCAGAATTGCATTGCTCTTTTTTATTTATTGGTTCATTGTTGGTGGTTTTTTTCTTTCCTGCTTTTTCTACCTTATAATTTACCAGTTAATCTAAAGGTATAAGAAGAGAAAAGTATTTTAGATAACTTTCCAGAGCTTCATATTAGGAAAACAAAAAGAAGAGTAGGTAAGTCTGAACAGTTTTGTAGAATGGTCTGCTTTGAGAAGACAATGTGGCTATTTCTCATGGCATTTGGAGATAGAAATGTTTCTCAAACCTGCTTTATCTTTGATTGGCACTCCATATGAGTATTTATGTTGGAGAGAGGGAGGCAGTGAAATAAATGTGCATTGCAATTTAAGAAGGAAGCTAAAAAGCAATCATATCAAACCATTGAAAACAGAAAGTTTCTATCAGAGATCAGGAAAAGTACCTTGAGTCTGTAGGCTAATTAAAATTTAAAGTAGAATTTTACATTTGTACCAAATTTTCAGTCTCCTAGTGGCATGGTCACAAAATTTCTCCAATCAAAGCTAAGAATGACATTTGAATGGGTGTGGATTAATGTGCTTGGGCAGGATGAGAGGAAAGGTAGAGTGTGGAGTCTTAGAGAATAGTGCTGGATCATCCTAAGCTGGAATCATCTGGGGTCCTGGAGTGCTGAACAATAGCTGTGAGTAACCAAGGTGCACTAATAATGGCTTCGAAGAGGAGACAGATTCTGAGACTGCTCTCTGAAAATGATGATTTGACTTGTATCTCAGTTTTTTCAAAACTTTGAAAGTTGTACAGAAAGGAGAGACCTGGATGGTATAATGGGTGGAAGTAATCCAAGAGGCACAAATGAAGAATCTGATACTGTGAAAAATAGTAGTCTTTACTATTCTTTGATACTTGTCTTTAAAAGTAAATTGCAATATATATTTTGCCCAATTTTCAGACAGGGTTAATCCCATTAGTAACTGAAAGACACAAAAAGCCCTGAAATTTCAACCATAACTCAAAATAAATTCAGACTCTGAAGTCCCAAAGCAGAACATATTCAGTAAATTAACTTTTATCAAAAATGTCTGAAGTAGGTTTCCTATTTTAAATAAGAATACATAAGATTTCCTACTTTATTTTTATAGAAGTGGCCTGAGCTATAGAGTACCTAGCCATTGCACAAAAATACATGAAACAGGGTAAAGGTTTTTGAGAAATGTTTCATAATGACTGAGCAACAGAATTTCCAGTATTCCCAGCCACTTCCATTTTAGATGACAAACAATCCTCATTTATTCATGTAATAATTTCTTTTGCATGTCTTTTTCTGTAATGAGAAAAACCAAGGCAAGTATAAACTTGAAAGCTTGGAAAAGAAATTAAATTTACATTGAAAATTCAAAGAAAGAAAAGACGATACAACTTAAATAATATTAAAAAAGTTTACCTCAAAATCTTCAAAGTACTCTTGTTTTCTTATTAGTTTCAAATTAATTTAGCTTAAGTAGCATAAATAACTTAATTATGCTCATTAATAATATGCTGGCTGTTTTATATATTTTAATTTGTGAAAATTTTATTAGTAGAAGATGACAAAACAAAGAATCCAGTCAAATTTAATTAAAATATACCTCTAACTTTTCTTTGGAAAATTATAAATTTTTTTATTATGGCTTCATTTTCCTTCTCCACACTAAGTCTTTAAATCTGTAAATGAATAGTTGGCAAATGGCGTGGATGTTTTGGTGCATAATCTGATACTGCCCATTTGATGGTTTTAATCTATGAAGACATCTTTGTAAAAAGGTGGTTAATGATACTTTAGTTTTGGTCATTTTCTCCATAGGGATGCAGAGTTCTATTAGAACTCTTTTTTTACTTGAAAAAGGAGCTATGTTCTTATCTATGTGTATTTGAGGAGAGCGGTCCTACAAGAAATCAGAGAGCTAATTATAAATCATTTAATAAAACTGTTAATCAGAAGAGGTAATATTTTCACTAGTGGGATTCCTATTTTCTCAAGGGAAAAAAGCTTACACATAACAAAGACTAAATAAACATTATGAATAGATACATGAATTATTAAATATATTTTGAAAGAAAAAATGAGTAAAGGCTGCTAATATGCTTATCAATGGCCACGTTCTTCTGGTGTCATTCATAAATCATCACACATCCATCGGAGTCACTGAGCATCTGCAATTCTGGAAATATAACTTGTGATTTTTCTCTAAATTTTTTCTGACTTTCCAAATGAGAATGATGAATTAATGCAAAGATTTCTAGAATTTAAGAAGTTATAAATAATTGATTTTAAGGAGAAATGAGTAAGGAGGTTATGAGGAAAGAGAACCATGATGTGCAATGAGACCAAAGGAATAAAGAAGGCTGCACTCAGTTAAGAGGGCCAATCTACCACAAAGTGATTTATTTAGCATTCTTTTAATTGTAACACACTTCAAGTCACTATTTTTAAAGCTTAACAATTGCTCTCAAGATATCTAAAATGGTGCAGTGATTCTACTAGCTTCTCTAACTGATAAACCCAGAAGCTTAATGGCTTAACATGAGAGAATTTTCACTCTGTCTTACACATAGCTCAAGACTGCTGGGGACGGGCATGGGGAGGCCTCTGCTCCACACAGTCATTTAGGGATCTAAGCTCTTGAGGGCTCTGCCAACACTGATATGTTTCCTCTCTAGTCCTTCTGTAAATTAAGATAAGCAAAGGAGAAGGAAGAGCACAGAGCCTTTTGCACATTTATTGCTTTCACCCCTTACAGTTGGCCCCAACCAAATCACATGGTCAGACGTAAATACACAAGGGAATGTGATCTCTTAGTGTGTTCAAAAGAAAGAGAAATGAGTTTGATAACAAGCCGCTCAGCATCTGCCATACATAAGGGTAAGAAGAAATTTTTAAAATCTGGTTTTAAAATGTAATATTTTGTTACTTCTCAAACTACAGTGAGCACAAAAAAAACCTTTGATTATACACAGGTAATGACTGCATGGATTTCATTCAGATCTGATCCTCAGGTGATCCTAACACTAGTAGGTCACAGATCTAGGACCATGACACTATCACTTCTGTCACTGTGTGAAAATAAATCCCAAATAACAAGCAAAAATCAGAGTCCATGAGATGAAGTATAATCGCTACAGCCATCTTGGTGTTTTCTTGAAATATAATTTCTCTGTTTGTGCCTTGATTCTCCTAAGCAAAGTGAATGTAGTAATACGTATTTCTGCCAAAGCCCACAGAAATCAGCAGATTTATGAGATAATATCGATGAAAATGCTGTAGTCTCATTTGAAGAGAGGTTATGTATTAAAATTTATAAGGCATTATATTTTTATTAAATTGTCATTGGCTGGAATAAAAGAATGCTCTGGTGGAAATGAAGTATTGAATGTTCCTCTAAAATTCTAAAAACCTGTGCAAAGAACAGGAACACTTTCTGCTGCATGAAGTATTTTTACCATTACTATTTCAATTATCCTATTTTGACATTTTTCATTTCATTGAGGCATGGAATAATCCAAGCGTATGTAGTATACTCACTAGAGAAACAGATTTAACTCAAGATATACAAATATATAAGAATTTAGAAGATGGGCTTACAGTGGCCACCCACAGAGTCAGATGTGGAAGAATGCATAAGGTCTGTCTATGTGCCGGGGATCCAAAGGATCCAGTGGAAGGCCTGAAGCTCACTATAGTGTCCCATGTGAGTCCGCATCAGGAGGACACAGGGTCTGTGCTGAAAGCCAGGAGATGATGTCCAAGGTGAAGGTGAAGACTGGAGCTCTTCTGAAGGAACAGAAGAGAGCTTTCCTTCTTCATTTCCCCCTTCATTTTATACCATTCTGGAGACAATCCTCCCTACGGTGGGTCTTCCACACCCGCAACTGTACTGAGTCAATATAGTTGGCCGTTTCTTACTTAAGTTGACACAATCAATTATTATAATTGGCTAGCAATGTCTTGACTCTACCTTAGCTTTATAACACACTTAGTGTGATATAAAACTCAGGACATAGTACATATCTTCATATATATATATATTATGTAAACACACACACACAAATGCATTTACATCTATAACCAGCTGCAGTAAAAGCATAACTATTATACAATCAATAGGATTTATGCATTCACAAAACCTCAGATGACCACAGATCCCATGAAGTTTGTGAAGATTTTTCTGTTATTTACATTTGATCTGAGTCCTATATTAAAACAAATAAATATCCTTTTTAATTTTATCTCTGTAACTGAAGCCATCAAGCCAAGGTTGTCACAGTATTTTTTATTCTGATTTATTCATTCTTTTTTATATAGTGATTTTCACTTCTCAGATGACATTAGCTTGAGAGTATCAAGGGAGAAAAAAAGGACAAAATGAAAACCTGTTGCATTCTTTGACAGACTACGTTCCCAATTAACCTGGGAGATCATTTTGGGGCACGTTCACAAATTGCAAAGCTAGAATTGAGGTTTTATTCTCTTGTAGAAAAAAACTGAGAAAAATTGGCAAAAGTCAAAAGTTTAATGTGTAATGGATATTATTCTTTGTTAGCTTTTTCCAATGAGTTAAAGTGAGTGCTAACTGAAAATGTAAAATGTCGGAGTTTTAATCAATACATCAAATATTCTGTACATTCTTGTCTAGTTTTTATCCTAAAATCTTATAAAATGCCTATTATGAGAAATAGGTTCTATGTACCACTTTCAGCATGTAGCATTCATTACAAATATTAGTTACATATTTTGAATGAATATCTGGTTTTGTTGGTACAATTACCAAATTATTCAAGCAAATAGGAAATTTCATTTGCATATATACAAAATTGCCTGCACCACTTGGCAGCTTGATATAGTTTATTAGCATAATAACACTAGTAATACAGTATAATATAGTTAACCTAATTGTATGCATAACATAGCTTTGAAAGGTAGACTACACTTGATTATATTGTTCCAATTTCATTGATGAGAAAGGAAAATCACTTAGATGAACTAACTCAATATCAATTGTCATACTGCCAGTGGAAGAGAGAGAACTTAGTTTCCTGATTCCAAGTTCAAAATTACTTTAAAATTAAATTTATTAGTTCAAAATAGAATTTAATTTCCAATTCTCTTTTTGTTAATTAGGTGAATGTTCCTTAATTATAGAAAGTAGTATAAGTTGAGGACTTTAAAAAAGTCAGAGGTTACAGGACAGTAATTTCAGAGGAAATGATTTGACGACAGTGAAAATTTTTTTTCCAATTTCACTACCCACCAAAATCTTATTCTACTTCCCAGATGCATGTGTTATTAGCACATTTTTGTGTTGACCTCTATGAATTTCCTGCACATATTTAGTTGCATAACTATCTTTAATTCACTTTCTAACAGTAAAACTAGTGCTTATATAATTCAAAATGCATAGATTATATAGTTTAATGGATATGTTGATGTCTTAAGTCCTGATAGTTATTTTAAATTGAAGAAAACTTTTTTGAAAGGACATTTTATTTAGAGTGTTTCTTAAATTTAATTTTAAGATTTTTATTACTGTGAGAAAACCCCATTATTAAGTTATTCTTACACTGTATACATAGGCACATACACATATACATATATTCTTTTGTCTCTGTAAGAAAACTCCTATTTTAGCTTTTTAAAATTATGAAACCATTGAGGTATGTGAATTCTCTTAATCACACTTCTTTCCTGTTACACTCTGCTGCTGAAAAGTAGCAGATGCTGGGATCATTGTCCAAATTACACCTGTAGTGATATGTAGTGGTGTTTAGAGTGCAGTCACAATGAATTCAAATCCCATCCAAATACAACCTAAAAATGTTGGTTTGACCCCTAATTAGTTGGTGCATGTCCATGAACCACGCAACTGGGTTGTTGGGGTTGCAGTGAGGCATTATTCTTTCTTAGTGAGCCTTTTCCCTATGTACTCAGTAGACAGATGAGTCTCTTATCAGAAGGAGCAGATGGCAGTGTGAGTCTGTTTGAAATTGCAGACATGCATTTGGAGAACAGTTCCTACAATTTTTTTAAAAATGTATTACATAGGAGGACAATTGGTGTGAGAAGCCTCAGGGAAAACTTCTGAATTTTGGCTCGGAAATGTTTCTAAGGTTTTGCTTTAATGGTTCTGCAATGTTGGGGTTGAAAATGAAGTAGTTTATTGGTCCTTCGTGTTCTGATATGCAGAACAATAACAATTTCAGAATTAAAAATGTTTGAACGTTGCACTAATAGTAAGTGGCACCAGAGTAATTTATTGACACAGGATTTAACAGTTTACAAGTGCTTTTGTACTCAGGATCATATTTAATTCTAAGGACAAATAATTTTTATATGTCCTTTTTATATGTCCTTTTTAAGAGATAAAGCAACAGAATCAAAGAAGTAAAGGGGGTTATGCTAGGACTAGTAAACAGCAAATCCACAAATTAAAGATAGTGGCCAAGATGCACCTAACGGATAAAGTTCAGGGTGTAAGTAGATAATTACAGTGTGTCAATCAGTGTGGCAGGTGCTTTATATACATGATATTTTATTAATCATACAATTCTTGCAAATAAGTAATTGCTTCAAGTCAAGTATTATGGGTAATTTCTAGAGGCCAATAAAGGTAGTGTTAGATTTCCATCACTGTGACAAAATACCTGAGAAAATCAACTTAAAAAAACAAAAGATTTGTTTTGGCTCATGTTTTCAGAGATTTTAGGCCTTAGTCTCTTGGGTCATTTCTGGACCAGTGGTGAAGCACAACATCATAACTGAGAGGATGTGTACAGCAAAGCTGCTTATGTCTCAGTGGCCAGGAAGAAGAGGAAGAGAGCTTGCTTGTATAACAAAGACCCTCCTGCAACACCTATTAAGCAATGTATCCATAAGTACATTAATTCATTAATGAAGCCAGAGCCCTCATCATCCAATCATCTTCTCAAATCCCTGCCTCTAAACATTGCTGCAATGGGGACTGTAGTGGTTAAATTTAACCATGCCAACTTGTTTCACTTGGAAGTGGCTGAGGGGATTAGGAAAGCATGCTTCTGTGTGTTTCTGGGCAGGTCACAGAAGTGTTTCCTTGAGTTCTGTCTTAGTTACTTTCTTGTTTCTAGGACAAAATATCCAACACCCAAAAGTTAAAGAAGGAAAGGTTTATTTTAGCTCACAATTTGTAGAGGTTTCAGTCTATATTTGACTGACTCCAAGGCAGGGTGTCATGGTGGAACAGTCCATAGCAGGGTAGGCAGGAAGCAGCGAGCCTTTCTTTTTGTTTCCCTTTTGATTCCAACTAGATTTCAAGTCTATTGGTTGGTGCCACCTACACCCAGGATGGGTCTTCCTTGTCCAGAACTTCCACACCCAGAACTTTGCTTAACCAATCAGTAGACTAATCCAGTATCACTTACCCCTGATCCAGTACCACAACCCCATGATACAATCACTCCCCAAACCTCTTATGAGGGCATGAGGCTTTAGAGGGACATCTAGATATAAGTCACAACAAATATCATATCCAATTTCTTGCCTCTTTTCTGTGGCTCTGTTCACCTGCTCTGTTTCCTCGTCTTCATGAACTATGCATCTTTGCTCTGCTACATCCTTCCGTTATTACTTTTTCTGCTGTGAAGGCAGCCAACTATGCATTGAATTCCCTGAAATGATGAGACAAATTAAATCTCTCCTTCTTTAAAGTGTGGGTGTTTTGTGTCCAGCAATAGAAATTCTAATACAGCAACTGCTCTGTCAACACATGAGCTTTGAAGAGAAAGTTAATATCAAATCCATAACAGGACAGGAAATGAATTCTGCATTAGAGCTTCCAGAATGAAAATAACCTGACAACATAGTGTTTTTATTTTAGCCCATTGCTTATATTAGTCACTATGCATAACTTGCCTAAAGTCCTTCTAGTAAGAAGTAGACATGTTTTCAGCTTGGATATAGTTATTTCCAGCTCTTATATTCTTTCCAGGATAAAATTTAAATGACAAGTTAAAATGCGCTTCAAATTTACCTAGTAAGAATGTGATACCTCCTAAGGCTGACAGCCTTAGAAATTTGGCCTTGTGATTGTATCAAAGAATGGTAATTGAATTATAGTGAACATGATTACTATATGAGCAAAATAAGCTAATATTGGAGCCAAAATATGAAATAAAATACATACATTTGGTTTTGTTATTTCAAACAATATATGAGCAATTACCTTTGACATGTTAATATTTGTTGGACTCCTTTGGTGTGGACATCTCTGAATCATATGAACACCAAGAAATTAAATATGTAACATATAACACTTTGTCTTGAAGAGAAATTCTGAAACATACTCTCATTGCAAATAAAAATAATTGTACTTATTAAAGTTTTGATGGGTAGAACATAATGTTCATGTTTGACTACCCTGAACCTGAGAATATGTTAGGTTAGGTGGCATTGATGAATTAGGATAGAATATGGAATTAAGTTTGCTAATCAGCTGACCTTAAAGCAAGAAGATTATCCTACATTTTCTGGGTGGACCCAGTGCAGTCACAAGAACTACCATAAAGGTAAGAAGGAGGCAGAAGAAGAGAATGAAAAGAAAATGGAGTGTAGAAAAATGGCCTAAAAGATAAAAAGTTACATCTTTCAGATTGGAGGAAGATCACAAGCTAAAGATTGTGTGTAGCTTCTAAGGGGCCTGGAAGGTTGGGAAAAGGATTCTACCTCATAGCCTCCAGGAGAAGCACAGCCCTGATAATACCTTTATTTCAATCCAATGATTTAAGTCAAACTTTTATCACACAAAACATATTGTCATTAATTTTATGGTAATTTGTTACATCAGCAACAGGAAACCAGTACAGGAATGTTGTGGAAATTAAATGATATCAGATAGATAGATAGATAGTTAGATAGATAGATAATAGATAGATAGATACATAGATGATAGATGGATGACCTGGCACATTATATTCAATTGAGAGAAACATAATGAGTTTAAGCCCAGCCTGGACTTGTGAGATCCTGTATGAAAGGGAAAACCTAGTTAATGTTTTCAATGTCAAAGGAAAGAATACAAACAATAAGAGAGAAAGACATAAAAATAAACCAATACTATAAAATTTCTACCAGGTTTACATAGAGAAGTAATTAATTCTATTTAAGATTTTAGAAATATTTTTAGAATTTATCATATTGCTATTTGTTATATTCATATTTGTTATTTTAGTTGTTAGTTTTGTTAGGAATTCAATCACAATTAAGGAAATTTCCACTAATGAGTTGAAAATGGAGGGTTAATTAGTAAAGGTGTTATGGGATTATACCAGTCTTGTAGATAGATATCACAAGGTTTGTTTTCAATGAACCTTCATTCTTCAGCAACAACAAAGCAAAAATAAAAATTATCACATATCTATTATGTGCCAGCATGTATGAATTCAGAGGCTGAGGATACAACGATTAACAAGAGAGACAAAATCCCTATTCTACTAGTAGGGAAGAAAGACAATTAGATAAGTAAACCAAATGTTTACATGTCTTAAGACAACAGAATTGAATGTACTTAAAACCCTGATGGTTACTTTCATAGAATTGAAGAGCTTGAAATTTAGTCTGCTCTTGAATGAAATAATAGTGTACTTTCCCAACATTACATAGAAATAAAGCATTTCAGGTAAAAGTCATGATTTGTTTGTAATGTCCTTCAATTTAAAGTGTTTGTAGTAAATTTTAAAAGCTTGGTATTAAAATATGGATTTCGTTTCCTTTGAGTATAAACCTAGTAGTGTGGTTGTTGGATAACATGGTTGCACTGTTTCTAGTTATTGTTTTTCATAATGGCTATATTAACTTGCATTTCCATCAAAATATATGAATCTCAGTTTTTTTTATCTTTTTGATACTGCATTCTAACTGGGGTACAATGATACCTCATTTTGCATTTGATTTGCATTTCCCTTATGAATATTAATGTTGGACACGTATTGTCTGTACTGGAGCACTGTTCATAAGAGCCAATGTAGGGAATCAACTTAAGTGTCCATCAATAGATGAAGAAAAAATAATATAGTATAATACATTATTATATTATATTATAATAGATTATATTATAATATAATAGATTCCCATTCTCAAATAATAAAGAAGTAAATCCTGCAATTTGCAGCAACATGAGTGAACCTGGATGGTACAGTGTTAAAAATAATATACCAAACTCCAAAATATAAATATTGCATAATCTCATTCATATGTGCTGTAGAAGCTGATCTCAGAAGTAGAGAGTAGAGCAGTGAGGAGAGATTGGTCAATGGGTACAAAGAGAAATTATTCATCTTCTTTTTTCCCCACTGACACCATGATCTATATTTGATGCACATAGACATTAAGTGAATTTCTGAAAGTGGCATATTTAGGAAAGGAAAGAACTCAGATATGAACTTGGGACTTAAGACTTTTAAAAAGTACCAAACCAGGCAGAGAACCTTCCGGAAGGTAGTACCAGCACCCCCAGAGCCAAGGTGAGCTGTGCGGTGCCAGCAGCACACCCTGCCCCCCTTGAAATTAGAAGACACATAAACCAGTCTCAAAATCAGACTTCCAGATCACCTAAAGCAACCCCAAGAGGAAATGAGATGGAACAATCTGATACTCAACCACTTGGACTCCCTGAACTGGCAATGAAAGAGGATCTGGAAAAAATGAAATCAAAAATAATTTCTCAGGGGGGCTGGGGATTTAGCTCAGTGGTTTTGCTGCCTGCTGCACAAGTGCAAGGACCCGAGTTCAAGCCCTGGTATCAAAAAACAAAAAAGAAAGAATTTCTCAGGTAACAGCAGAGATTGTACCCACAGTGCAAGACTTGATTAATAAATCTAGGGAGGACACAGACAAAAAAATAGAGGAGCTGAGGAATATGATGGAATCCAAACATAGGAAACAAATAGAATCCATAAAACAGATGCAAACAGATTTCCAGGAGATTAAAAACTCCACTGAAAGTCTACACAGAAGAATGAGTCAATGTGAGAACAGAACTTCAGATATAGAAGATAAGATTGTAATTAGTGACCAGGAAAAGAAATTACTTTTAAAATAGTAAAGGACCACAAGATATCAAGCAGCTGCTAGACAATGCAAAGAAGAATAGCATAAGATTGATCGGGGTCAGTGAAGAAACAAGAGAGTGCAGATGACATAAAAATACTTGTTCAACTTCACTGGTCATTCGAGAGATACAAATGAAAACAATGCTGAGATTCCTCCTCACCCCAGAAATAATGGCTGCTATCATGAAATCAATCAATAACAGATGTTGGCATGGCTGTGGGGAAAGAGGAACCGTACTCCACTACTGGTGGGAGTGTAGACTGGTGCAACCACTGTGGAAATCAGTATGGAGATACCTCAAATAACTAGGACTGGAAGTCCCATTTGATCCAGCTATTCCTCTGCTGGATATCTTCCCCAAAGAATTAAAAGAATCATACCACAGCAATATATGTGCACCCATGTTCATAGCAGCACAATTTGTAATAGCTAAAACTTGGAAGCAGCCCAATTGCCCATCAACTGGAGACTGGATAAAGAAAATGTGGTTTGTTTTTTTTTAATAAAATGGAATACTACTCAGCCATAAAAATGAGAAATTAGAGACATTCATGGGTAAGTGCATGCACACTGAGGCAATACTCAAGTGAAATAAATAGGACACATGTATGTAAATATGGAATAGTTTCTCTAGTGTGAGAAACTGAAAGTGTAAATAAGGACTGAAAGGTACAATAGATAATGTGAAATAGGAAGAAAAGGGGCAAAGGGGTATGGGAAGAGGGAGGGGTAGCAGAAAAGAAGGAAGGGAATAGAATTAATATGAGAAAATGAAAAAATGGAAACAAAGTCTTTGTAAATAGGGAGGGAAGGAGGTGTTGAAGGGAGGGCAGGGGAATGGAGAAAAATAAGAACCAAGAGAGATTATGTAAAGGTGCAAATTTCCAATGATGAACATCAGTATATTGCATACCTAAAATGTACCAATAAAATTAATTTTAAAATGCCAAACCATTGTTTACATTGTTCCATTTTTAAGCATTTTAATATTAGCTACAATATTTTTAGTCTTTGAATCCTCCTAACAATTACATAATTGCAGATATGTTTAACCTGTTTTGAGAGTTCAAGAAGCTAAAGTAAGATTCACCAAAGGCCACATCCCAGTTGTTATTGTTTTAAAAACATTGCATAATGCTTAAAATAGCAACTGCCTTCTTTGTATGTGCAGATGGTATCTGATAAAGTACTTTGAAAGATGTAGTTTTGTGAAATTTTATTATATTATGTTTTAAGAGTCGGAACTATAGACAGGGAAAAATCAACCAGCCTAAACAAAACCTGATATATTTTACTTACTTTGCATAAAATCATTAACTATGTTTACTCACACACCTGATCAAATTGTGTTCCCCATTAAGACAGAATCTTGCTTTTGGCAAAGCAAGCCATCTGACATGCACAGGACTCAATTAGTTTAACTTCTTGACTCATGCTGTATATGTCTCTTCTCTAGTTATCCAAAACTTTTCTGATGAGTTTCTTTCATGTATAGATAGGTTTTGTTTCAGGTGATTGGATTTTGAATTTAAAGAATTGGGACAGCAAAGAGAATACCTTTTCATCTGGCTTTTATTTCTGTTTTCTGAATAGATATTAACTGGAATATTGGGCTAATGTCTCCTTGTATATGTAGACTAAATATTAACCTTATATTTAGTATATATCTATTATGAGAAATCAATATGCCTGGATACTTTTTCACTGACATAAATCTTAGCTTTAGAATTCTGTAGGCATCAGTACTGACCATGACTTATCTACCTTCCATAATGCCTTTGCCATGTTTAGAAGAAATGGTTGCATATGTTTAATTTAGCTCTCTCCTCCTTCGTTTTAGGAATAAGCACTTTCAGAGAAGGTGTACAGTACTCTGTCTTGGTCCTTATTAGCTGGGGGGATTAGCAAAGTAGGGCCCATCCCTGTGGGATACCTGGAGAGTCTCATATGTACTATATTCAACTGGATAAATATTTATAATTTGTAAAGAAATTAAATGGTTTTAGCAAGCCATTTAACCAAAGATTCAAAGCTGTGTCTGCAATCAGGTTTAATTGTAATAAAAATGAATTCATGATCTCCACCTTTTCATTGTTGATTTTTGTTCCCTCTCCCCTCTCTTCTTTATTTTTTTCCTTAGGTTTTTTATTGGTACATTTTAGGTATACAATACATTTATATTTATCATTGGGTACTTGTACCTTTACATGATATATCTTGGTTTTTATTTTTTCCCCATTTGCTGTCCTCCCATCACCCCTCCACCCTTCCTCATTTACAAAGACTTTGTTTCCATTTTTTCCTTTTCTCATAATTTTTCCTTTCCCTTCTTTTCATTACCCTACCCTTCCTACTTCAACTACCCCTTTGGACCTTTTCTTCCTATTTCCCATTATCAATTATTCATTTTAATCGTTATTTACACTTTCAGTTTCTCACACCAGAGAAACTATTCGGTATTTACATATATATGTCCTATTTATTTCACTTAAGATTATGTCCTCAATGTGCATCCATTTAGCTATAAATGTCTCTAGTTTCCCATTCTTTATGGATGAATAGTACTCCATTTTATATATATAAAAAGCCCACATCTTCTTTATCCAGTTTCCAGTTAATGGGTACTTGCGCTGTTGCCAAGCTTTCACTATCATAAAGTGTGCTGCTATAAACAGGGCGCACATATATCGCTGTGGTATGATTCTTTTAAGTCTTTTGGGAAGATACCCAGCAGGGGAATAGCTGGGTCAAATGGGACCTCTAGTTCTAGTTCTTTGAGGTATCTTCATACTGATTTCCACAGTGGTTGCAACAGTCTGCACCCCCACCAACAATGGAGAAGGGTTCATTTCTCCCCATCACCCCAGCAACATTTGTTGTTGGTTGATTTCTTGATAGCAGCCATTCTTTCTGGGGTGAGGTGGAATCTCAGTGTTGTTTTCACCTGCATCTCTTGAATGACCAGTGATGTTGAACATGTTTTCATATGTTTGTTTGCTGCTTTCACTTCTTTGTCTGAGAAATGTCTGTTCTTTTCAGATGCCGATTTTTGAATTGAGTCTTTGAATTTGGGGGGGTCTGATTTTTTTTCAGTTCTTTATATATTCTAGATAGTAGTCCTTTGTCTGAGTTACTGCTGCTAAATTTTTTTTCCCCCACTTTGAGGGTGGTCTCTTAGCTCTTCGTGGTTTTTCTTGCAGTGCAGAAGCTTTTCAGTAAGATGAGATCCCAGTTGTTGATTCTTTGCGCTAGTTCCCATGCTACTGAGATTTTTTTCATGAAGTCTTTTCCTATGCCAATGTCTTCAAGAGCTCTACCTAATTTATCTTTAAGTAAGTTTAGTGTTTCAGTTTTAATATTTAGATCTTTAATCCACTTTGATCTTGTTTTAGTGCATGGTGATAGATACGGGTCTAGTTTTTTTTTTTTTTTTTTGGTACTGGGGATCAAACTCAGGATATGGGTCTAGTTTTAATCTTTGGCAAGTTGAAATCCAGTTTTTCTAACACCATTTATTAAAGAGGTTATCTTTCCTCCACTGAGGATGGTTGGCTCCTTTGTCAAAGATGAGATGGTTGAGTACATCTGGAGTTGTATCTGGATTTTCTAATCTATTCCCCTGATCCTTGGATCTGTTTGCTTGTCGGCACCATGCTGTTTTTATCACAGTAGCTTTGTAGTATAGTTCCAAGCTGGGGATTGTGATACTCCCTGCCATGTCTCTGTTGCCTAGAATTGCTTTTGCTATTCTAGGTCTCTTCTGGTTCCAAATGAATTTTTGTATTGTTTTCTCTAGTTCTGTGAAATATATTGTTGGGAGTACAATTAGAATTGCATTAAATCTACATAGCAGTTTTGGAAGTATGGCCATTTTCACTATCTTGGTTCTTCCTAACCAGGAACAAGGGACGTCTTTCCATTTTCTTGTATCCTCTTCAATCTCTTTTTTTCAGAGTGCTGTAGTTTTCAGTGTAGAGGACTTTTGCTTCCTTTGTTAGACTGATTCTTAGGTATTTAATTTTTTGGATGCTATTGTGAAAGGAATTGTTTCCTTAATTTCTCTCTCAGTGAATCTGTTATATGTGTACAAGAAAGCTATTGTTTTTAGAATGTTGACCTTGTATCCAGCTACTCTACTGAATCTGTCAATTAAGTCTAGAAGTCTTTTGGGTGAGTTTTTTGGGTCTTCTATGTAGAGTATCATATCGTCAACAAATAATGACAGTTTAATGTCTTCCTTTCCTATCTTTATTCCTTTTATTTCTGTCTCTTGTCTAATTGCCTTGGCTAATGTTTCCAGAACTATATTGAACAGGAGTGGTGACAGTGGATATCCTTGTTGTGTTCCTGATTTTAGCATGAACGTTTTCACTTTTTGACCATTTAGTATGATGTTGGCTGTTGGTTTTTCATAGATAGCCTTAATCAGGTTGAGATAAAGACCTTCTATTCCAATTTTCTGTAGAGTTTTTATCATGAATGGGTGTTGGATTTTGTCAAATGCTTTTTCTGTATCTGTTGAGATGATCATATGTTTTTTGTCCTTGGCTCTGTTAATATAGTGTATTACATTTATTGATTTATGTGTGTTGAACCATCTTTGCATCCCTGGGATAAATCCAACTTGATCAGGGTGTATGATCTTCTTGATGACACTCTGTATTCTTTTTTCCAGTATCTTGTTTAGGTGTTTTGCATCTATGTTCTTTAGGGAGATTGATCTGTAGTTCACTTTTTTGGTTGAGTCTTTCCCTGGTTTTGGAATCAAAGTAACAACTTGCTTCCAGGAATGAATTTGGAAGTATTGCTTCCTTTCAGTTTCATTGAAGAGTTTAAATAGTAATGGTGATAGTTCTTTGTTAAATGTCTTGTAGAATTCATCAGTGAAGCCATCAGGACCAGGGCTTTTCTTTGTTGGTAAATTTTTAATTATGTTTTTAATTTCACTGATTGTAATTGGAGTATTCAGAATTTTTATATCTTCTTCATTTAACTTTGGCAATTACCATGTATCTACGAATCTGTCCATTTCTTCTGTGTTTTCCATTTTATTAGAGTACAGTTTCTCGATGTAGGTATTGATGATCCTCTGGATTTCTGCTGGATCTGTTTTGACTTCACCCTTTTCATTCTTAATTGCATGGATTTGAGACTTTGCTTTCCTTTTTTTTGATAAGGTTGGCTAAAGTTATATCAATTTTATTTATTCTTTCAAAAAACCAACTCTTCGATTGATTGATTTTTTGTATAGTTCTCTTAGTCTCCATTGCATTGATTTCTGCTCTGATCTTTATAATTTCCTCTCTTGTATGACTTTTGGGTTTATCATGCTTTTGTTTTGCTAGGATCTTGAGGTTCAGCATTAGGTTGTTTATTTGGGCTCTCTTTGTTTTCCTACTATGGGCATTCACTGCTATGAATTTCTCTCCTAGAACTGCTTTCATTGTGTCCCATAGATTTCTGTACCTTGTACTGGTATTATCATTTACTTGTAGAAACAGTCTAATTTCTTCTTTAATTTTCTCTGTGACCCATTGGTTGTACAGGAGAGTGTTTTTCAATTTCCATGTGTTTGTGCTGGTTTTGGGATTTCTTATCCTATTGATATCCAATTTTATTGCACTATGATCTGATAATATACAGGGGGTAACCTCAATTCTTTTGCATTTACTTAAATATGCCCTATGATATCGCATGTGGTCTATTTTGGAGAATGACCCACATGTAGCCAAAAAGAATGTATATTCTGATTTTGTGGGAGTAGAACATTCTGTAGATATCTATTAAGTCCATTTGTTCAAAAATTTGGTTCAGTTCTAGAATGTCATTGTTGATTTTTTGTCTAGATGATCTGTCTACTTGTTAGAGTGGGTTATTGAGGTCACCCCTGCAATTGTATTCGTGCTTATTTGGTTTTTTCATGCCCATTAAAATTTGTTTTGTGTGGTTGGGGGCATTCACATTTGGTGCATATATATTTATGATTGTCATCTCTTCCTCTTAGATTGTTCCCTTCACAATGATGTAGTGACCATATTTGTCTCCCTTAATTAGTTTTGGTTTGAAATCTATTTTGTCTGCAAATAAGATTGCTACCCCTGCTTTTTTCTGGGTTCCTGTCTCATGGAGAACTGTTTTCCATCCTTTTACTTTCAGTCTATGAATGTCTTTTTGAATTAGGTGTTTTTCTCGTATGCAGCATATCATTGGATTTTGCTTCTTAATCCATTCTGCCAGTCTATTTCTTTTGATTGGTGAATTGAGGCCATTAACATTGATGGTTATAATTGATAGATGTTGACTCATCCTTGTCGTGATGTCTTACTGTTGTTGCCTCTTTTATTTTTCCCCGCTTTCCTTTAGTTTCTTGCCTTGCCTGTTGGCTTCCCTCTGTTGGGCCTCATGGAGTTGTGACCTTCATTGTCTTTTTCTAGGATATTGTTTAGAATTGTTTGGAGTGCAGGTTTGGTGTTCATGAAATGTCTCAGGTGTTCTTTGTCGTGAAAGTATCTAATTTCCCCATCGATTTTGAAAGATAATTTTGCAGGATACAACAGTCTAGGTTGGAAGTTATTTTCTTTTAGGGCTTGAAATACTTCACTCTAGGCTCTCCTTGACTTGAGGGTTTGTGTTGAGAAGTCTGCTGTGATTCTGATGGGCTTTCCTTTGTATGTGATTTGTTTATTTTTTCTAAGTGCTTGTAGGATTTTGTTCTTTTGTTATTTTTTTATTGGGTTTCTGGGATCTTGACTATTATTTGCCGAATTTAGCTTTTTTTGATCATGGCTCGTTGGAGTTCTATATGCCTCACTTATCTGTATGTCAAATTCTCTACCTCTGTCAGGGAAGTTTTTTGCTATTACTTCTGTGAAGAATTTTTTTATGTCACTTGTACTTTCTCCTGCTATTTCGTGGACTCCTATCAGTCTTATGTTACTCTTTTTTGCATCATCTAATAGCTGTTGGATTGATTTCTCAGGGTTGCTTACTATTTTGAAGAAATCTGTTTTCAAGGTCACTAACTGCAATCCTGCCTTCTATATCTGATATTCTGTCTTCAGATTCTCTTAGTCTGCTCTGCTTGCTTTCAATGGAGTTTTTAATCTCCTGGATCTCTGTTTGAATCTGTTTCATGGATTCCATTTCTTTCCTATGTTGGACAATCATGGTTTCCATTTCTTTCTTATGCTGGGCATTCATGGCTTCCAGAGTGTTTCTGAGCTCATCTATTTTTTTATCTGTTTCTATTCTAGAGCCTCTAATCATGTCTTTCACACTACTCACCATCTCTGGAGTCATCTGGGGAATTATTTCTGGTTTGAATTTTTCTAGAGCCTCATTCGTCTGTTTTGTTACTTTGCATGCTATTGGTTCAGGGTGCTCAGGTGGTTGATTGTCATATTTTTCCATCTTGTTTCCCCCAGAATTTGCCTTTGGTAAGCTGGAAGTCTGTGTTTGTGTGGTGCCAAGGTGTCTTTTCATTTTTAATTCTGTTGTTGGTGCTGTTTTTTTGCTTAAATTCCTGGGTGGATACTCCAATATTTCTTATTTTGAGTATCTTTATTACTGGTGTTTACAGCCCCTTTGGAGTGATTGCTTCTCAGAAATATCTTCCATGTATAGCTGGACTTTTTAGGCTTTGAATCTCTAATGACTCTTAGGCAATCTTGTTTTCAGTATACCAGGGAGGACAACTGAGTAGATCAATCACAACACCTTAGCCCAATTGACACAAGAAGCATCAAATACAGGTTAGAAAATGATAATTTGTGGTAGCAGTTAATCTGTCTCTCTAACTGTGCGAGCTAGATCAAAATCTAGGGCCAGCCCAAAATATGTTTATAGTAAGTAAACTCTTAAATATGGCAAATTTACCCTTCAGGATAAGGATTTAGCAGGGGTGGGAGAGGGAGGGGTAAAGAGATAGAGGGAAAGGGGAAGGTTAGAAGTGAAGCTAGAGGACACGGGACGATCACGGAGTGTGAGGATCTGTTGAAGACAGGAGGAGAAGACAGAGCAAAGAAACAGAGGCAAGTACGGAACAAATTGACAATAATAGGGAAGCTAGAAATTGTATACACCTTCCTAAAAAAGTGACAGTAGAGAGGACAGAGTAAGAGAAAAAATTCAAAATGGGACAGGCACAGGAACAAAGCGGGAGAGAAATATAGAGCCAGAAGGTATAGAGAGAGAAAAAAAGAAAAGAAAAAAAATATATAAAACAAAACAAACAAAAAAATGTCTCCCCCAGGATATGTCTCTGCTGTCCTGGTATGCAATGTGGGCAGCAGTGTGAGACTTTAAGTCGATTAGTCTCAGCAAGCCAGCTGTAGTCTACTGAGAGTCAGACTGATTTTTGGCTGCAAAGTCCAAGTTGAGGTCCCTGATCTCCTGCAGGATTAAACTCTGCAAGGTTCTACTGCAGGTTCCAGCTCTCCTCCCCAGCACGCAAGTCCAGGTTTCTATGGGAGGTGCTGATCCCTCCAACTTACCAACTATGATGGTCCAGTGTGATTTTATTGAAGAGTGTTTCTTCACTTTTCCAGTGGGCTTCAGTTTTCATTGAGGAGCATCAGAAGGGCCCTCTCTGTTGTTCACTTCTGCTCTATCTTCTGGGGCTTGTAACCATGGCCTTTATGTTCCCTCTGACACCTCTGGTGTGCAGATTCAGAGCTTACATGGCATTGCTGTGTGGTCTCTGGTTGGGCACGGGCTGCTGGCTTCCATGCTGCATGGTCTCTTCTTCTCCCTCTCTTCTGCTTTCATTCCTCCCCCCTTTTCTCTTTGTCTCTTTTTTCTCTCCCCCCCTTCCTCTGTTCATCTCCCACTCTTTCCCTCATGTTCTGCCTTTCCCTTTAACTGTTCATTTCCCTCTCCCTCTCCTGCCTCCTCCTTTGTCTTGATCTGGAAAAGGAAGGAAGATACTAATAGGTATTTATCAAGTTATACAACAGTAGTATCCAATATACTTTTGTAGTGTACTATAAAAGTAGCATCTAACAACCAGTACAGTACCTGCCCACTAGAAAAGAAACTGTAGGGAGTGGGGAGGATACACCTGTACATCAGTCTCTCTGATTCCTGAAAATTGATCCCACATATTTGTAAATTGTTTGTAAACTGAATAATCTATTCATAAAGTAAGAATCTTCTATCTCATAGGATGATTAGTGTCTAATTTTAATAGATATCTTTACTATTTTAAAAATCACATTATGGTGTGCTTACAAATGATATTCAACCATGCACATAACTTCATTCATTCGATCAGCAGGCATGTATGAGCAATCCTCATGGGACAGCTGTGGCTAACTGGGCACTAGAGATACAATTGTCTTTCAAAGTGACAAAACCATTTGCATTCCTACCAGCACTGAATGAAAGTTTCTGTGCTGCACCTCTTCGCTAGCATTTGATGTAAGTGTTGTGGATTTAGTCACTGTAGTAGTTGTGCAGCAGTATCTCATCATTTTAATTTGCTTATTTACCATCTGAATATCTTTGGTTAGGTATCTATAACAATCTCTTCCCCATTTTAACAATCTCTACCTCATTCCTCATTTTAAACTTTAATCTCTTCCTCATCTACCTCTTTGGTGAGGTATCTATAACAATCTCTTCCTCTGTTTTCTTATTATTGTTTTAATTTATTTTTATATTTTGGGTTAAAGTCTTGTTTTGAAAGTGTGTTCTCCAATGATTTTCTCCTCCTCTGTGGCTTATTGGCTTTTCTGTGATATTGTCTCTGACACAATAGAAATTTTAATCTTTTTCAAAGTCCAGGTCAGAATTCTTTCTTTCATGGATTAAACCTTTGGAGTATTTACAATGTCATTGCCATATTCAAGGTCATCTGTAGTATCTTCTATAAAATTTACAATTTTCATTTTATACTTAGGTATATGATTTATTTTGAGTTAATTTCTGTGAAAGATGTAAGGTGTATGCCTGTTTTTCTTTATATGTGGATGTCTAGTTATTTCAGCACCATCTGTTGAAAAAATGATCTGTGCTCCAGTGCCTGGCCTTTGCTCCTCTGTCAGAGACCCATATTTGTCTATTTCTGGCTACCCAGAGTGTTCCCTCATGTATTTGTCCTTTCTTTCCTCGGTTCCATGCTGTCATGATCACTGTAGATTCTCAGCAAGTTTGAATTCAGACCAGTGCTTCTTCTGACTTTGTTCTCCTTCAATAATAAAGCTGACTATTTGGGGTCTTTTGTCTCAAAAAATATAAATTTTTAGAATCAACTAGTTAATATCACAAAATAACAAGATTTTCATTGGGATTATATTGCAATTATAGTCCAAATTTGGAAATGAATAGACAAGTCAACAATATTGACTCATTAACATGAGATGTCTCTCCTTTTATTTAATTCTATCATTCTTTCAGTAGGGCTTTATAGTTTTCTGCAGATCTTATACATAATTTGCTAGATTTATGCCTAAGCATTTAATTTCTGGAGGAGTCAATGTAAATGACTTTATTTTAAATTTCAAATTCCAATTGTTCATTGCTAGCATATAAGAAATCAATTGACTTTTCTACATTAACCTTATATCCTGCCAACTTGCTATAATCATTTATTAGTTCCAAGACATTTGTTACTGTTGCTGTCCTTTTTGATTTTGTTTTTTTTTTTGACAGAGGGTCTCACTATGTAGTTCAAGTTGGGTTTGAAGTCATTATATAGCCCAGGGTGGCCTAGAACTCACAATGATCCTTCTGCCTCAGCCTCCCAAGTGCTAGGATTACAGGCATGTACCAGCACACCCATCTTTTTTTTCAGATTTCCTACATAACTGATCAGGTCATCTAAAAACAAGACAGTCTTATTTCTTCCTTCCCAATCTATTTACCTTTTATTATTATAAGATTATTATAATATTATCATGTCTTATTGCATAATTAAAGCTTTTAATACATGTTGAAAAAAGGTTAAGAAAAGACATCTTGCTTTATTCCTCATCTTAGAAATCATCAAGTTTCTCATCATTTGTATAATGTTAGTTTTAGGTGTTTTGAAGATGTTCTTTATCTTTCTTTGTATTCCTAGCTTGCCAAGAGATTTCACCATGGATCGGTGTGGAATTTTGAAAATGCCACATCTATCAATACTATATTTTTGATAAGATAAATTAGTTGATGCTCAAAATCCCGATAATTCATTTTATACACTTTTCAATTTTGTTTACTAATATTTTGGTGAGGATTTTTGCGTTCGTGTTCAGGAGATACTGGTCTATAGTTTTATTGTAGTGTGTTTGTCTGGTTTCATTATGAGTATAATGCTAGTTTAAAAAGTTGGAGAGTATTCCTTTTGCTGGAGAGATTGTAGAGAATTGCTATAATTTTTTTCTTAAATGTTTGGCAGAATTTACCAGAGATATCATCTGGGTCTGATATTTTCTGTTATAGAAGGTTATTAATTATTGATTCAATTTCTACAATAGATGTAGGCCTATTCAGATTATCTATTTCTTCTTATGTTGTTTTACAGATTATATCTTCCAAGAAATTGACCATGTTATCAGATTTATGCGAGTGGTAATGTTCATAATATTTCTTTCTAATCCTTCTAATTTCCATTGCATCTGAGATGATATCCTCTCTTTAGTTTCTGATATTAGTGATTTGTGTCTTTATTGTTTTTTTCTTAGGTAACCTGCCTAGACATTTATAGATACTATTGATCTCTTCAAAGAAATATCCTTTGTCTTTGATGTTCTGTATTGATTTCCTTTTTTTAACTTTTAAAATTTGTTTTAATATGTGTTATTTCTTTTCTTTTGCTTACTTTGGGGTTAGTTTGATTTTCCTTTTCTAGTCCACTATGATGGAAGCTTAGATTATTGATTTTTCCTATTTCTCCTATGCATATTCAATACTATAAATTTCTTTCCAAGCATTTCCCTAAATGAATTCCACAAATTTTACAAGTAGTAGTTCCATTTTCTTATAGATAAAATAGTTTTAAATTTATTGGGATTTAATCTTTGACCCATATATTATTTAGAAATGTATTCCTTAATTTTTTATTAGTACATGTTTGCAGTATATACTCTTTACATTCCTTATATAGAGCTGGTACATGTACATAACACATCATAACGTGCAGCCAACCTGACTCCATTGGTGCAAAGTAGAGTAATTCTGAGTGGTTGACTTCCCCTTCCCCCTTGGGAGTCCCCTCAGTTAATTCATGACAGAGCACCATGTCCTACTTGAGTTTGCAACTATGTTATCTTTACTGCCTTGTAAACAGAAGACCCTGCACTTGTGTGATATTTTGTTTTAATTAAACTGTGTGAAATTTCCCCTGACCCCCATTCACTTAGCAAAGTTCTGCTCCTGTAAAATTCCGCTTGTACTCCTCCTCTCCCCGAGCCCTTCCCAAATAGAAGACCCCTTAAAAGGACCCTGAAAACTGCCTTTCCTTTGTCCAGAGATTTTCTGGTGCGAGGCACTCTGTAGCATCAGCTATGATAATAAAGGACTCTATTTAATTCAGAGTGTGGTGCATCTCTATAGCGCCAACTTGCCTGGCCTTATAACTATAATTCCTTTTTTCATCTCCTTTCCCTCCTCTCCCCATTCCTTCCTCTATCTCTTGATGCCCTTCACATTAGCGAAAGATCTGTCTCCCTACTTCCTACTATCTTTTATTTTACATATTTTTAATTTAGGTTTTTCATGTAAGTGAAATATTTAAGCTTATGTGTCTAATTTTTTTACTTTTTTTTTTTGGTACCAGGGATTGAACTCAGGTCCTTGCGCTTGCGAGGCAGGTGACAGAACCACTGGGCTAAATCCCCGCCCCAGTGTCTAATTTATTTCACTTAACATTAGGATCTCAAAGTGCATCTATTTTCCTACAAATGACTCAAATTTCTCTTTTTTTATGGCAGAGTAGTGCTCCATTGTGTATAAATACCATATTTTCATTATCCATTCATCTGTTGATGGACCTATAGGCTTCCAAGATGTAGCTTCCAAGGTGTAGCTATTAGGAAATGTGCTACTATAAACATGAGAATGCATATATCACTGTAATATGATGACTTTAAATCTTTTGGGAAGATACCTAGAAAAGGGACAGTTGGGTCAAATGAAAAAAAAAAAAAGAAAGAAAATTAAATTCCAAGTATTTTGAGATTTCTCTGGTTTATCCTGGTGAATGTCCCTGTGTGCTTGAACAGGATTTGCATTCTGCTGATTTTGATGAAGTAGTCTACAGTTGTCCATCATAACCAGTAGGTTGGTGCTGTTATTGAGTTCAATGGTGGCCTTGCTGATTTTCTGCCTCCTCTGTCTGTCCATTTCTGATAGATGAGTATTAAACGCTTTGATTTTAAGAGTGGGTTCATTCATCTCCTTCTCCATGCTGGCCTCCCAGCTTTTGTTTCATATATTCTGGTGAACTGTTGTTCTGTATATATACATTAAGGATTTTTATGCCTTCTAAGATTTATGACCCCCTTTATTGTTTTACAATGCCTCCCCTTATTCTGGACAACTTTCTTTTCTCTGAAGACTGTTCTATCTGAAATTCATATAGCTTTCTTGCTTTCTTTTGATTAATATTAGTATAATATACTTTTCTCCATTCACTTACATTTTATTTGTATATGTCTTTATATTTAAAGTGAGTTTCTTGTAGACAGCATGTAGTTCAGTCTTTTTTGATTATCCACTCTTTTTTCTATTAATGGTTATTTAAGCCATCGATTATTAAAGCAATTATTATTGCTATTGGACTAAAATGTGTATTTATTAATGGCTCTTTTATCTTCATTATAATTCCTAGCTAAATGTCTTTCAATTGTTTGCTTTTTAGTGGTTTCCCTTTGCCCAAAAATATATTCTTAATATTTAAAAATCTACACAAATAATGTTAAAATTTTACTTTTATGTGACACTATAGTCACCAGATATCTTAGCTTCCTCAAAAGCTGGTCTTTCATCCCTCAACTCAGTTCTCTCTGTGCTGTTGAGATATCATCCCTGGAGTGTGGTCAAAAATGACCTCCAGAGAGAAACATGGGGAGATTTTTGCTCACCTCACTTGTGTACATTGTTCACTGTTCCAAATTTCTGTTGATCTCTGTGTGTGTGTGTGTGTGTGTGTGTGTGTGTGTGTGTGATATGGAAGCTGGAACCAATTCATCCTTTATGATCAAATGTAAAAGTTTCATTCAAAGATCTTCTATTTCGGATATTAACTTTTCACTTTCAAAATATCATCTCACATCTCATTCTTCTTTAGAATTTCCACATGCCTATTGAAATGATTTATTTCTTCACCAATTATCTCATGTTTTGTAAATTCTTTAAATTAATTACAGTAGCTATTTATTCCAAAGTATTGTTCATGTTGACTTTGTGTTCAGTGACTTTTTTTCTCTTTTACTAGTATATGATTGTTTTACATAATAATTACATTCATCTGGAGGAACTGATTTATATATACTTATTACAATTTCATCATTTTACCCCTCCCATCTCACCTATTCTCCAGTTTCTCTTCCTATCTCCAGAATGTCTGCTTCCCTGTTTCTTATCATCTATGTTTTATTTTGCTCTTTAAATTATATCTTGAGTTCCTCCTATAAGAGAAGTCATGTGATATTTAACCTTCTGTGTCTGATTTATTTCACTTAGCATTACGATCTCAAGGTGCATTTATTTTTCCTACAAAATGACTCAATTTATCCCTCTTTATGCCTGAGTAGCACTCCATTGTTTACAGATACCATATTTTTTCTGTCTGCTCATCTGTTTACAGGCTTCCAGTGACCTCATTTTTTCCCTTTCTTCTTATGGTTAAAATTTTCATGCAGTTTCTTATGTGTAATAATTTTTATAATTAATGTTAATTTTTAAAATTATGGACTAGTAAAAGAAAAAACCTCACACTAGTCACTGTGGAGGATATGTTACAGACACTTTCAATTCTGTTTTTTCCCTCTGATGCTCAAACTGTTAAATTTCTCTAGATCTCCTTGTTCCCTTAGAAACTTCATTTAGGCTTTTTAAAGCAGCTTTATTTTAGTTCTATCCTTTATCCTGGGACACTACTGCTTTCCTGAGGAATTGTCCTTTTAATAAGTTGTGAGTACTTCTGGGATTTCTCTAACTTTTCAAGCCTTGAATTACAATTTTCCTTTCCCAGACCCCAGAAAGCAGCTTTGTAAGCATCTATTGCTTTCCACTGAGGTTCTGGGAGACTCACACTGGCATGTGCCATTTAGGAATCAATCATTCAAGGCTTCTAGTGATTTCATGCAAGTTTCTGGTCTCCATGCTTGTCAGGATTACCCTTGTTATTTTTCCATTAAGTCTTGCATCTCTCATTCTGATCTCTTCCTCTTCAAGCCAGTGATACTGTCATTTTCTGCTTGAGCCCTTGTTCATGTAATGGCCTGCAGAGTTCTCTCAGGTGAAAACTGATCTCATCAAGTGTTCTCCTCTCTCAAGGGTCATAACTCTACTGCTTCTGTCTGCTTTGGTCTTTCTCCAATACCTTGCAGTGTTTCTTTTCATAGACTTTACAGTTAATATTTGTAATCAGAAATAGGATTCATTCAATAACACTTGTTATACACTAAGCCTAAGGGAAGCATTCAGCTTCCTCTTAATATTTGCCCCTCATCTGAAAACACGAAGAATTGAATATCCTGTCATGTCTCTTCATTTCCTTATCCCTTCCTGACTCTAGTACCAGGGGATAGATTATAGAATTTCACTTTTTGGTTCCTATAAAAATGCTTTTATTTTACCATCATATTTAAACAAAAAGTACATGTTACCAAATCCTTTGCATAACCAAATTATTTGTCATATCTTATGGTTTCTGTCAGTATTTCTTTTTCTTCTTCTCTGACTTCATTTTCTAAGAGTTCTTTAAGGATATCTTTGATGGTTTCAAAATAGTTTTATTTCACCTTCGAATGTAAATAATATTTTTAAAAAATATGAACTTTTGGGGAAAGGAAAGAAGGGAATGGAATTAACATGAGAAAAGGAAAAAATGGAAACAAAGTCTTTGTAAATAGGGAGGGGTGCAGGGGTTGAAGGGAGGGCAGAGGAATGGGAAAAAAATAAGAACCAAGATATATTATGTAAAGGTATGAATTTCCAATGATGAATGTCATTATATTGTAAATGTACCAATAATGTAAAATTAACTAAATGTATCAATAAAATTAATGTAAAATTGGTACACCTAAAGTGTACCAATATAATTAATTTTAAAAATTAACATTGTAAAAACAAATGAACTTTTAAGGTAATGGTTATTTTCCTTTATTGTTTTGAATAAATTGTTCTACTATACTTAAACACCAATATGGCATTTGAAAACTTTAATGATACTCGGATTATTAGTCTTGGTATATATTTCTTCTTTTTCCTTAATGACTGAAAAAAATTAACGTATGTATTTCTTTTATTCCTACTGATAATGGATTCCATTCAAGTCTTAAATTTCCTTTCATTTTTATAAAGCTCAAGTTATTACCTTCCAGTGTTTATTTCATTTCAACTTTTCATCATTCTTCTCTTGCAACTCTCTCTCTCTCTCTCTCTCTCTCTCTCTCTCTCTCTGTCTCTGTCTCATATTCATCACATTCACCTTTGTGGAAGATTTCCTTTCTCTTTATTTCAGTATATTAGTATTTATTGCTATGACTAATTTCTTCTTTATCAATAGGCTTTCTAATATTCAACCATCCGTTGAGGTCATTTTTAAAATAATGTTTTTAGTCTGATAGCTCCAAATTTTCCCTAAGTTTGCTCATGCCTCTTACTTTTTTAATATATTACTCACATCTGAAAAGATACTTGTATCCACAATTTAAAGTCTTACCTTGATGAATACATTATATTTGCTTCTTCCTCTTACATTTGTCTTTGTTATGTTTTTTCACAGGGCCACTAGTTCTCAGATGCCTCAAGATTTTTCTTCTGTAAATGTATTGTTCATTTGCCTTAGACATCTAGCTCATAGCTTTCTAAAAAAAGATATAAAAGCAGTCTCTAGACTGAGAGTCAAGATGAGTGGGGGATAGGAGTGAAAGCAATAGTGGGGAGAGTCCCCAGATATTCATTCTGCTCCCCTGTCAACTACAAACCTCTTTAACTTGAGCTCTATGTCTTCACCAAAGAGTTCTGTTGATCAAATTTTTTATGTATAATTGAGATGACTCCTCCTCTTCCTTGTCAATTCTTTCTGATATGTTTGAATTATATCTTTTCTGCTAGTGTACCTTGATGTTGAAATTTCAAGAAGTATGAAAAAATAGAAAATTTTCTCATCAATACAGTAGATGCCATTCATGTCAAATGTTTTATGGTCTATTAATGGTCTCCTATTTTCCTAAATTACTTCCAAACATCATAGAAATTCCTTGAGTGCTCAGCTTTGAGGTGTCCTATTTGGTGGAACAGTATTCATAGGACATTCTCATTTCTTTACCTTACTATTGAATGAAGATAAGTTTAATTTATTTCAAATGAATAGCAGTAGCCTAATCTGGGAAGCATGTATTTGACAAAATGTTTTTGTTCTTTAATTTGGGAAATAAAAGTAGTTAAACTGCCTAAGATTGGTGACTTTTTAAGACATTCAAAATATCATAATGTCTAGCTATTTTGTGTAAAATCTCTGTAGTGAAGTAGGCACATAAAAACTATAGGTCTATGTAATGTTATTACAGTACAGCAGTGAATTGCAAGATTATTTATCCAACTGTAATGGAATGTAAAGAGTGAAAGTCTCTGTGAAGTGAAGATGAAGTCAAGATTGTCTAATTCTTCAAGCTGTGGATAGATCTTCACTGTGCCTCTTTCTGTAACTACTTGGCTACTATCTTTATCTATAGATAATCATTCTCCTAGTGCTTAAAAAACCAGTCTGAAGTCAGACTGTCCACGTTTGAGTGTGGATTCATCCACTGCTAACTTTGGGATTTTGAGGATATACTTAGCTCAGTATTTTTGTGACATCAGTATTAGTATTATCCATGTAAGGAACTATTAGGAGGAATAAATGAATTAACATTTGTACTTGACTGACATATAAAAAAAGCTATATATGTGCTGTGTATACACAACCACCACTGTTATGATTACTGTCATCATCATTATCAAGGACATCTTATTAAATTGGAAAATTTAGGTTTGAGTAAAGAGATGTTGCAGAGAGATCATAAAGTAATGGATATTCTCTTTAAAACTTAATAATAATATTAATAAAGGAATGATTTCAAAAAACATGGTGATAATTTTGGTTCCAGAAATGATTTTTGGGGGGAAATGTATTCTTGGATATAAAATTATTTCCATTTTTTTCTAATTATGATCAAATAGGCTTTTCTGTAATTTATAAATTAGCAACTAGCTTTGGAAGACATTTGGGTCCACTAAGGTTATAAACTGATATTAAAATTGTACAGCTCATAAATTACATGGGCTTCATGAAACATGATAAATAATTCTGTATCATCTACTAATGAAGGGGATATATTTTATTTTGTAACCTACTTCCAAAGGCTAATAATAATGCATAAAATACTAATATGAGGAACTAAGATGAACCTTGTGCTACAGAAAATATAGTAGATGAATTTTACTTTGGAACATTTACAAGATTGCTTTTGAATAGTAATTTTCAAATGTTTACTTAATCATATTAAAATGACTACATTTTAAAGTTCTCCCTAATACTATGCTTACAATTTATGATATGTTTAAATCTTTTTATCCTGAAGTATAATAATGACCATTTTCCTAAACCAGCACTGTTCTATACTTTTGAACAGACACAGGTGACATTGTTCTTCTCAAGGGGACACTTTTTCCTTGTCTTAGATCAATCACAATTCTCATGCAAAGGTTTTGTTTACAAGAATTATGCTTAGTATAAAAGACAGCTGAAACTAAAAGGCTAACAGTGGATCAAAGTTATCACATCTGGAAATCTCTTTTCCTTAGAAATATTTAAAGCGATGGACATGGAATTATTTTTAAAATTGCCATTAATAAATGTAAATTTTTTTCTTAAAATGCAGTTTTGTATGGGTATGTTGGCCTTAAATATATGAATTTCTCTTCCTCCTGGAAAGATCTTTGACAGAATCATCATATATCAGGTGAGGAAGTAGAAGTTGAAGTGATCAAGGAGGACAAAATAGATTCAACCCTGACATTCATGAATCTTACATCTCTGTGAGCTCTGTCATGAATAAAGTTTCCAGCACATCAATCATACAAAATGGAAGATATTTTTATTTTGTAATTTTCATCAATCATTTAATATTTGTCTTAACTATTTGGGAAAGTACCAAGTATTTTCATTTTTCCTTTCACTCTACCCTCACAGTATCTGTAAACAGTTTTACTTTTGCAGATATATATAATAATATACAATAAATACAAGTACTTATTAATTTACAAATTACTCATATATTTGATGACTCATTAGCATTGTGATAGTTAAGTCATTATTTCTTATTAGCAAATGGGAAAATAGAAGCAAAAAAATTAGCAAGAAGACACTTCCTCGAGGTCACACAAATAAGAAATGTTCTTCACTTTTCTATCAGTGTAGTAGTGCTTAGCATGGTGTCTAGCATAGTCAAGATGATCCATCCATATCTGCTGAATCCAAGAAAGAATGAAAGTTGAATAAAGCCAAATCTTTTCCTTTACAAAATGATGAGAAAAGGAATACTTAATATGTAGTATACTTTTCCTCTCTAGAGGATGAGTACTATACTGTTTCATCTTTATTTTCCACTTTTATCCTTTAAACTATTTAATGAATGATTATTTTTGCCTTTGTATCATAATTTTAAAAAGAAAAACTGAAGTCAGCTGATTAAAAACTCAATGTGGCCCCATAGCTAGTATTGGCAAGCCAATGTGATTTCCTATATCTCCTGTGTTATTTTACTTGGTCATGAGATTTGGGCACTAATCAGATACTAAATTGGCTTCAGGAATATTTCCAACCAATAATAGTATGTTTTACTTTATGCTATAAGGAAGTTGAAAGACACCAATAATATATCTGTACTTAGACGAATTGTGAAGTGATCATTATTTAGGTCATGGACAAATATGAATGGGTGTTATGCCATACATGATCACTAAAGTATCAGTAGAATTTATTGAAAATTAAGAGTCACTTGAGATGGGTCACTATGCTTTATAAAAATTAGATTTGTTGCTATTTATTTAAGCAATCAGAAATTATCCATAAAATGAAGCCACAAATGTAGAGATGACCTGCATTTTATTTATGCTACTCACATTGTGATAGTGAAGAGGAGAGTTTGAGTTCAGTAAATAAAGACAAAATACCAAAAGTTGTTGATTAGAAGAAACTCTAGAATGATCAGAATGAAACCAACATTGTTTAATGAGAAAGAAGTGTCCTTATTATAGTTTTCTTTTCCAATTTGGAATCGTCTATTGATTTTTTAATGAATTAAAAATGTACTCTCACCTTTAAGAGTGAGTGTTGAAAATTAGTAAAAATTGTGTTTGTTTTGTGTCATATATATGTATATATTTGTGTGTGTGTGCATATTAGCTGTGTGTGTTAGCTACACTTGCTTTCATTTACTTCTTAAACATGAGGTTTCTGCTTTGTACTTGTTTGTGCTTAGGCTATCTTTAGGATGTCATATGTTTCCTTTTCTAAAATAGAAAAGGTGAGAATGGGGACACCTTTATTCTACTGTTGTGCTTTGATACTGATAAGGGAAGATGTATGGTTTTGATAAAGTAAAATGTATACTCAAAAAGATATTTCTAACTGCCACATGTTGGAGGAACATGACAGGCTTTAGGGTAAGATTTATAGATAATGTTCGTGGTAATGGTGAAATAGATTTCTTTTCAGAATATGGGAAGAGTTCAATTAGATCACGTTAAAAACAGTTAACTGTGTCTGAAATAGCCTCATATTGGCCACAAATAAATGGCAATCTGTACTAGTTATATGGAATTCTATCTTGTAACTAGTTTAGGGTGTGCAACAACAACTCCCATCTGTTATGTAATGTGGACTGAATTCTCAGGATAGATCGTATTATCTCAGTGAATCAGGACAGTGGTCTATCTAAGGGTGTGGGGATTGGGATCACAAATCATTGCAGTAGCTGAACCACTAGCATAGCAGCCATATAATAAAAAGTAACCTGAGAAATCAGAGTATAATATTACTCTGTGGAGAAAGAAGTTGTTGAAATTTACATCTGAACCACCAGATATCGTGCAATCCATAATAGAAGATTTCCTCCAAAAATTTTGTTTATAAGGGTCAGCCTCAGAAAACTAATACAGTAGCTTGTAAGTGATTTTAGCTGGAAGGTTTTGTTCTCCATGGCTTTTGCACAGAGAATTGAATTTATGGACTCTTCACGCAGCAGTGGCTATTACATGTAAGTTACCAGCGACTACTTGATTATCTCTCAAGGATCTCAAAGCTAGTTGGGCATGAAATAGAGGACCTCTTTAAATGAAAGGGATCAGAATATTCAACACAGTTTATAAAGTGTGACAATTCTATTAGGTAAGTTTGAACAGCAGCCACTACTGGAAAAAAAAATCCATGAGAATATCCAAAAGAAAAATAGCTTGGCAGAACTAGCAACCATGACAAAATGTAGGCTTCATTACTAGAGGGAGAGAAATGTTAGGAGATTTACATATGGAAGCTTCTGTATCAAAAACTTAAATTATGGTCCATAGAATATGGGACTCATCCCTGGTAATGTGAAACTATTTTAGCATAGATAATATTTGTAATGACTAGTTTCATATTTAATGTAGAAAAATTTCTCCTTGATTGGGCTTTTAAATTATTGATAATATCTAGGCAATTCCAAATTGAGACAATGATGACCTTTTCTTTCTGTGATTGATAAGAATCAGATAAAACTGTGTGCAAGAATAAAGGGCAGGCTGCATATTAATCTGTTCTTTCCTAAGGCAAGAGGGACTGTATTTTTAAAGAAGCATTTAAGTTTAAAATAGCTTTACATTTATAGGATTATTGTGAAAACAGAATTTTCAATTACCCCACACTCATTTTTTACTGTTATGAACATCTTAATTTGGTATGCAATGTTACAATTAATGAACAATTAGTTGATTAATTATTAGCTAATATCCATATTTTTTCTATTTCTAAGGAAATATCCATATTTCCTTAGTCCTTTAGACACTGTCCAGTGTCCTTTTCCTAGCTGTGGATTCCATCCAGGGTACCACACTGCATTTGTTCAGCATGTCTTCTTCACCTCTTCTTGTTTATAATAGTTTCTCAGAATTTCATTGTTTTTTCAGGACCTTGACAATTTTGTGAAGATTGGTCAGATATTCTGTTGAGTTCCCTACAATTGGGATTCACCTGATATAATCTCTGTATTAGACTGGGGGATGTGTTTTTGTGGAGGAAGACCACAGAGGTAAATACCATTCTCCTCACAGTGTTTTAAAGGTGCTATAAATATAACTTACCACTGTTGATGTCAACCTTCATCACTTGTCTTAAGGAGATTTATCTATTTTTCTCCACTACAAAGTTATTTTACCCTTTCCCTTTCTATAGTATAGAAAGTCACAAAATGCCACCCACACTGGAGGAATAGGGTCATGCTTTACTTCCTTAAAACTGGTGCATCTATATCAATTAATTGGGATTCTTCTGCACTGGAGATTTGTTTCTTGTCCTTCACATATTTATGTATTCAATCATTTATTATAATGGATGGGCTCATGGATATCTATTTTGTACTTCAGAGTATGATTCAAAATTGTTATACTTATTTTTATTGCTCAAATAATTGTAGCTCTTTCATTTGAATTTGACGTACTCCATTATCATTGTTAGTGAGTTTGTTTTTAACACTCACTTCTTGGAAATGCAAAATGGCTCAAGGTTATCTTCTATGCTTCCTTTGTGAATTCCAGAATCAGCTATTTCTCCAGAGATGTTTTTTTTCTTTTGTAGGAGAATGGTATTAGAAATCAAGGTCTTGGTGGTAGGTATGTTCCTCCCAAATTTTTCTAGGCCCTCTTAGCTGACAGAACAAAAATGTATATGCATGTGTTTTCCCACCCTTATAAATGTTTCTATATGTAAACATTTGTATTATTTTACGTAAAACATCAGTTTGTACTGGCATAAAATTTTTTCAGTATCCAATATAGTATACACTATATATAGTATATAGTATATGGTAATATTCAATAATTGCAAGTGCTATGTGCTTTTTTTAGCACTCTTTGATAAACATATTGTGGGTGTGTGTGGGTGATGTTGTGTTGGTCTGTAATTTTGCTTAAAACAAAATTAAAACATTTTCTACCAGAATGGCACCTATTTTCATTTTAAGTAAACGGTTCAGTTTTTGTACACTAGGACTAAGGGACTGAGGAAATAATCTCCAAACTCCAATGGCCTGGGACCTCTGTGGTACTCCCTCCAGTAGTACCAGGTTGCTCACAAATCAGTTTATTCTTTCTCAGCCCATAGAATGTCTATCCTTTTAGAAATTAGATTGTCGCTTGCCTGTATATTAAATCATCTGGGTATCTTTTAAAAAATATAATGAGTTGACCCCTTCACTCTATGCAAAATTCAGTTTGTGTAGGATGAGACCTTAGATTATATTTTTGAAAACCTCCCATGGTGCTTATATTATAGGGCTGGAGTTTGGGATTACATTGATATAGATGACCTCTAATACACTTTGATCCTACAATTCAGTAAATCTCTTATTTTCATCAATATGACCCACCTGTGTTTTGTTCCAAGTAAGATGAGATACACACAAAATAACCACAGCTCTAAAAGTTATCTGGTGCCTGAACATTCAAATTAAAACACACAGAATTTGCTTTGTTTGCTATAAACCCTTTTATTCTGGTACCATATAAACCCAATTTTAGACAATGGGCCTTGTAGCCATTTGAGAAAATAAAATTGAAGTAGGTCAATGAAAAAGTGTTATTTCAGAATTCAAAGTTCAAGTCCATCGTGGGTGATTTGAAACACTTCTCATATTGGCGAATTACATGCTCTTTGTTGACCTACTTTGGGATAGCAAGATTCAGCTTTTAAGAAACAGCAAAAGACGCCACTTCCACCTTTTAAATAGAATCATATCAAAGGGAAAACAGCAGTGTGGGTTGTTCTTGAAGATCCTCAGGGAAGATTTTACAGAATACTTGAATAATTTATTCAGGTATTGGATAAGTCCCAAGGTCAGGAAACATTGTAATCTAATGACTAAAATTATTAAACTAAAAATCTAGATGCTTGGATTCTAGTTCTGAGACTCAGTAAAAGCTTTTTTGATATACAGGAGGTCATAACATTTTTGTGTACTTTCTTTTCTCCATCTGTAAAATAAGATAATTGCTTTTTCCTCATTAGAATATTGAATGGATGCATGAGACAACCTATAAGAAAACACTTGTGACTCTACAGTGTAAAACTCCGGTACCACATACCGCAATGACAAGGTGCTGTTGCTCTTGAGCAAATCTCCTCCTGGAAAGGGTTCTGGAGAATTAGTTTGCCACAGTTTATTGGCAATGAAGTCTTTCCTAATGTTTTGGCTCAATGTTTGCTTGTTTTCCTAATGATAGTCATCTTTTGTCTGTGATCTTACTGCACAACTGCCTTCCTGCATTTGACTCAGATTGCAAGCTCCTAAGTGAACCTACAGTATTCAAGGGCACACAAAGCCTCTTCCTGCTGATTTGCAGATATTAAGAGAGTCACTTAATAACTGTTGTATAAGCTTTGCTCTCTCAACTTTGAAATTCTGTTCTTTTAATGGTGCATATGGAAATTCAAGGTGGATTTAGCTTCCTCTTTATAAAGATATCTGTTCCAATCACACACAAAATAAAAGTAAGGTGGAGGAATTCATATAATGAACCTTTATGTGGGGTTTTGAGAATGAGGTATTTAATTGAATAGCTTTCTCTATTGCTCCTCCGAAGAGCTTCCTTTAGTGGAGAATGAGGTAAAGTGATAGTATATGGAGTGTGCCTATGCTTCAAAAAGAGATTAAAAAATAAGCTATGTATGTAACATACTTTTTAGTTTCTGTGCAAGTATTTCTTGACTCTGAACATTTCAGTGCTATTTTTTTTCATAAAGATGGTGATGCAGGCAGAACTTATTACCAGTGGTGCCACACACAAACCAGGAGAAGGTTGACTAAAGGGCAGGAAAAATGACTGACTTTTATCATCATCTTTTGTACTAATCATCTAGATATCTAACAATATAGGGCTGATGTTGTATGCAAAAGTAGGTTCAATATACATGAATCTGAAGACAGGACTGGAGTATAGTCTTTACACCAATAAAGAAAGTGGTAAAAACACACTTGGCAATTGTGCTGTACTTGTAGATTTGCAATTATCTCTGGCTGGTAAGGGTCTCCTGAACTAAAGGATCCTTCAAAAGTAGAGATATATGGTCAAACTTTCCAGAAATTTTTCATTAAGAAACATTCAACTGGGAATTGGAGGATATAAGCATGTGAACTCTGATATAATACAGGGACAGAATCTCAGGGTTCTCTCTGAAAAGAAGCTAAAGATTTTTCTTTTAAGGTGAACAATAGGCTTATTTTTAGAGAGTACATATAAAACAAACTATAATATCACAGTGTCCTCTAAACAAGTCTTCCTACTTTCACTCCAACCACCTCTTGTCACTGTCTTCAGGTCATTCAAGGTGCTGCCCTTTGCTCTTGGGATCAAAATGGGTCTTGGGCTTCCTTGATGTCCTGCAGGCCCTGTCTTATGACCCAGGTCTCGTCTCATGCCCTCTATGTCTATCCTTTTGACAGTGTCTCCTAAAGGGTCTACCCTTCTTTTCCTTTCCCATCATGATGGTTTATTTGACTTCATCTTTTGGAATTCAGCTCAAGGACTATTTCAGCAAGGAGATGCTACCTGACCTTCCCACTACTCTCAAATAGTCAGGTCTGTAATACAGGATGCATTACTAATGTGCTCTGGCCTTGTTGTAGTACTTATCCCTGTTTCCCTTTAATGACTAATCTTGAGTAATTTTTAAAAGTAACCTGTATAAATTGGACAGATTACTGGGATTCGGTGTGGTATTGTCATACACACACAGCATGGATTGAGAATATCCACCCTCCTTTACTCTCACCTCTGCCACCACAGACACCCTGGTAAGTCCCTAGTATTCATTATTTTACTTAAAATTGTCTCTGTCTCTAAAATGTAGCTTCAACAGGGCAGGGACTGTTGAACTATTTTTCAGTGTCTACTTTCATCAAATGGTTATTCTAACATATAGAATAAATATATGATGAGGGAAAGCACTTAGTTTGGGTGGACTTGCTTACTCTGAGTGACTGGTACAACAATATTATTATTATAGCTGTTGTTTTGTGGTTGGAAGTGAGTTGGGAGGAAGGCTGTACGACTGAGACAGTAGGTTCTTTGTCTTTGATGGGCTAGAAATGCCCATTAAAAGCCTGGAGCTACTTTGGTAGACCTGAAAGCTGAATTTTAGAATGACATAGGAAAATTGAGCTATACAATCAAAAAGGAATAACACAGCCAGGTGTGGTGGCACACCCCTGTTATCCCAGCACTCTGGGAGACTGAAGCAGGAGAATTGTAAGTTTGAGTCCAGCCTGGACAACTTAACAGCCTAGTGTGATTCTGCCTCAAAATTAAGGTGGGGAGAGGTTGGGGGTGTAGCTCAATGTGAATACCTTGGGTTCCACCCTAGTACAAAAAAAAGGAAATAATGCCATAGGTGACCATTTTGAGCATAGTGAAGTGGGCGAATTATAAAGCTCAAGTCTGAAGTCTGCATATCTGACCCATGACACTGTTAGTCTAACTATATCTGCAGTGGAAACAACATGGACTTGTCAAAAAGCATAATCACCACAAAGGGGTTGACCAGATAAATCCAATTCTTACATTAAAAAAATGTATTCCAAAGTTGCTTCAGATACTGTGTAAATAGTCTTCAGAGATTTTACTCTTTTCATGAAGAGGTTCAGATTTTCCAATTTCTCTTCACTTAGAGAGAAGGCCTTTTGTTTTATATCAACTATTCAATATAACGGGCAAAGTGCCAAAGGACAAACTACTGGGCTGGGGATTTAGCTCAATGGTTCTGCTGCCTGCCTCACAAACGACGGTCCCAAGTTTGATCCCCGGTACAAAAAAAAAAAAAAGACAGAGTAACTACTAGAGAGAAATTCCTCTCAGTGATTTGGACCCTCTGGCCTTAAGAAAAAAGGGAATTTTTTTCTGATGGATGAAAACATCCAAATAACCTTACTTGGTCTATGAAAATTTCTCTCTTCTCTAGGTCATTACCAAATTTTAAAACAGCCAAAAGTAGCGGAGAAAATAGCTATAAATATTTTTGAGACTATAAAGATACTTTTAAATATCCACATTATATCACATTCAAGTGTAAATGAAGGCAGAAGAAAATTAACTTGTCTTGAACACAAATTATGTGTCTTTTCTTGTAATTGATGCTTTCAGTAAGTTTTTCTTTTTTGCCTTATTTGAATCTTAAACTAGTCTGGAATAAATATATTATTGTTTACAATTTAATGTTAAGAAAAATAATCTGATATGACTAAGAATAAACCTATCTGGCATTTGAAAGCAAATTCACCCCCTTTCAAAATCTATTTTGAATTTTCCCCCAAAGGTAAAAAAAAAAAACAAAAAACCCCTGAAGTTTCTTCCAATTCTAAAAATAAATTGAAGTCTTAGCACTAACAATCTTCCTTCCAGCAAAATTTCAACATGGATAAATGCAACTCTACACATGTTCCTTACTTGCATCTGAAGAACTGAAAGTGGATTGAGAGACGCCATAAAAGTGCTGACTGGACTCATTATAAATTCATGACTGCAAACCTCAAAGGGATTTTCGTCCTGCAAGAAAATATTGCTGCTGTATTTCCTTGGTAAATTTACTCTATTATTCAACTCTCTCTCATCTGCTCCTCTTCCTCAAGCCTCCACAATTTCTTCCTTTCTCCTCTCAGCAACAAACCATACTTTTCATCCATGGTTGAATTAATAGAGGAATTGGAAAATGTCTAGTTGGATCTATTTATGTGTCTATCTACTCAAGTGTGTGTGTGTGTGTGTGTGTGTGTGTGTGTGTGTGTGGTCTTTCTTAAGTTTCAGTTGTTTGACCGCCATAATCTAATGACAACACTTCAGTCTGTGCTTTGGATTCCAAATGCTCACCAATGTATTCTTTGTTTCATAGGCAATTCCTTGCTTCTCAATTATTTTGTTATTTTTTCAAATCTGCTAAAACATCCCAAGTAATGTCACATGAATATACAGGCACACACTCATGTATACATAGATGTGTGTGTAATACTCCATTTGGACTGCTATAACACAATGCCATTAGATCAGGGAGCTTATAGAAAACAGAAATGTATTTCTCACTGTTTGTAAGGATCAGAACTCCACATCAAGGCACATGCAGATTCAATGTCTGGCACACTCGGTTTCCTAGTGTATAGATGGCTACCTTGGCCCTCACATAGCAGAGGGACTCTGAGAAGTCTTTTACAAGGTCACCAATCTCACTCAGAAGGACTCCGTTTCACGGCTTAGTTATGTCCCAAAGGTTCCCTCATTATACCATCACACTAGGGATTAGTTTTCCATAGATGAATCTTGGAGGGAGATGAATATTCTATAGCAATATATTTCTCATTCTTCATGCTAGTGTGGGAACCTGTATGAGTACCTGTGTAATAATTGCTCTTAAGTGAAATTCAGAGTTAGATTCCTGAGAACCTCTGGTCACAGCATTTTGTTTTACATGTGTTTCTGTTTAGATACTGTATTTAATAACTATTACCTCCAAACAATAAGCTGTATGGTTTTGAGTTATCTAAAATCAAGAGCTTTGGAGGTCATTTGCCTTACATAGGTTCATTTGCCATATGCTTGTAAAATAAACTTGCTTTATTAATGTTGAAAAGAGGTTCTCCACAGGTAAAGTAACTTTTTCCTGTACAATACCTGGCAGTTATTTCAAAATTCTTCTACAGCCTTCTAATCTTCAGATTTTGCTTTTACTTCAAGTTTAACATTTTCATATCAGATCTTTTGAAATGCAAGAGCCAGCCAGCCTCAGCTGAGATGAGTTTAGAATTTTCCTGACCCTGAGTAATATGACTGCGATTTTTTGGCTTTCATCTGACAACAGTGTTGTCTACTATGGCTGTCTAAAATCTCAGTTACCATCTTAGGAAACTCAAAATTTTCAAATTCCTCATTGCTTTTTCTTCCACTGTAGATGTTATTTGACCATGTTCTGGAATAATCTCATTTATTGATAGGTGAAATTCCTCTTTTTTTTCTGAGCATATCAGTTAATAACTCATCATTATTGAAGTCATGGTCAACAGTGCAATGAAGCTTATTGAACACTTGTCTTTTCTCTGCGCTACACCTGAGGCTTCTTGTGCTTTGCAAGACTGGACAGCAGGACATCAGCACTGACTACTCTTGGGGTTCATTTTTTTTTTTTTTCTGAAGCATGGTTTCACTGTGTAGTTCAGGCTGGCCTTGAACTCATTATGTAGCTCAAGTTGGCTTTGAAATTGTGGTGATCCTCCTGTCTCAGCCTTCACTTGGGGGTCATTTTAAATAGTAAAATCAACAACAAAAAGCAGAAAAATTCAAAATCTGCAACTAAATAGGCTATGAAAAGGACACTTGCTTGGAGCATGATTTGTGTTAAGAAGGTAGGGAGGGTATGGCCTTGTTGGAACATAGTTGGGAATGTCATGTTGGAAAACTCAAATGTGCACATCTCAAATGACAAGGAGAGCCTCACAGGTACTGATTTGGGGGATGTATGTAAATGTTGGTAAGTGAATGAATTTACAAATATAAAATACTTGGAAAGCGAGTAAATATAATAAATCTAAATATAGATTATATATATATTTGTGTGTATATATGCAGTGTGTTGCATAATTTAAAACATAATTACACTATATTGTGTAACTATATATGCTGTAATTGAAAAATAACAAAAGCAAAATGTTTTATTCCTAGCTGCCTGCAATTTACTGTCCTCTACCTGCTCTCCTTGAATCATTATATAGTCTCATTGGCCCTATTAATGTGGACCACAGTTTTTCTTATGTTCCATCATCAAATTCTGTCAACCTACACATTATCAGTTTCCATACTCCTCAACCCTCATCTTCCTCAACCGGGCTGAATCATTTGACACAGATAACCACATTCCTTTCTTTTTTTATTTTTTCAAATTAATTTTATTGATACATTTAAGGTATACAATATAATGACATTCATCATTGGAAATTTGCACCTTTACATAATCTCTCTTGGTTTTTATTTTTTCCCCATTCCCCCACCCTCCCTTCAACTCCTCCACCCCTCCCTATTTACAAGGACTTTGTTTCCATTTTTTCACTTTCTCATATTAATTCCATTCCCTTCTTTCCTTTCCCCCACCCCTCCCATTTCCGCTTCTCCTTTGTACCTTTCCTTCCTATTTCACATTATCTATTGTACCTTTTAGTCCTTATTTACACTTTCAGTTTCTCACACTAGAGAAACAATTTGGTTTTTACACATGTGTGTCCTATTTAAGTCACTTAAGAGTATTGCCTCAATGTGCATCCATTTAGCTATAAATGTCTCTAGTTTCTTGTTCTTTATGGGTGAGTAATAGCCCATTTTATAAAAATACCGCACATCTTCTTTATCCAGTCTCCAGTTGATGGGCATTTGGGCTGCTTCCAAGTTTTAACTATGATGAATTGTGCTGCTATGAACATGGGTGCACATATATCACTGTGGTATGATTCTTTGAATTCTTTGGGGAAGATACCCAGCAGGGGAATAGCTGGGTCAAATGGGACTTCCAGTTCTAGTTCTTTGAGGTATTTCCATACTGATTTCCACAGTGGTTGCACCAGTCTACACTCCCACCAGTAGTGGAGCAAGGTTCCTCTTTTCCCACAGCCCCACCAGCATTTGTTATTGGTTAATTTCATGATAGCAGCCATTCTTTCTGGGGTGAGGCAGAATCTCCATGTTGTTTTCATTTGCATCTCTCAGATGACCAGTGATGTTGAACATTTTTTCATATGTTTATTTGCTATTTTTACTTCTTTGAGATATGTCTGTTCTTTTCAGAGGCCCATTTTTGGATTGGGTCTTTAAATTTGGGAGGTCTGATTTTTTTAAGTTCTTTATAGATTCTAGATAGAAGACCTTTGTCTGAGGAACAGCAGGTGAAAATTTTTTCCCACATTGTAGGTCATCTCTTCACACTGTTGGTGATTTTTCTTGTTGTGCAGAAGCTTTTTAGTAAGAAGAGACCCCACTTGTTGATTGTTTGTGCTAGTTCACAGGCAACTGAGGTTTTGTTTATAAAATCTTTTCCTACACCAATGTCTTCAAGAGTTCTACCTAACCTCTGTTCCAGCTGGTTTAGCCTTTCTGTTTTAATATTTAGATCTTTAATCCATTTTGATTTTAGTTGAGTGCATGGTGAGAGATACAGGTCTAGTTTTAATCTTTGGCAAGTTGAAACCCAATTTTTCCAGCACCATTTATTAAAGAGGCTTTTTGTCTTCCAGTGAGGGTTTTTGGCTCCTTTTGTTGAAGATGAGGTGGTTGAGTGTGTCTGGAGTTGTTTCTGCGTCTTCTAATCTGTTCCACTGGTCCTCAGGTCTGTTTCTTTGCCAGTACCATGCTGTTTTTATCACAGTAGCTTTGTAGTATAGTTTCACATTAGGGATACCCCCTACCTTGTCTTTATTGCCTAGTATTGCTTTATAATTCTAGGTCTCTTCTTGTTTCAAATGAAGTTTTGGATTGTTTTCTCAAGGTCCGTGAAGTATGCTGCTGGAATTTCACCTGAGTTGTATTGAATCTATGTAGCAGTTTTGGAAGTATGGCCATTTTCACCATGTTGATTCTTCCTACCCAGGAGCAAGGGATGTCCTTCCATTTTCTGATGCCATCTTCAATCTCCTTTCAGAGTGCTATAGTTTTCAGAGCAGAGGTCTTTGATTCCTTTGGTTAGGTTGATTCCTAGGTTTTTCAATTTTTTGGATGCTGTTGTGAAAGGAATCAATTGCCCCATTTCTCTCTCAGTGAGTCTGTTTTTTGTATATGGAAAAGCTATTGATTTGTGTGTGTTGAACTTGTATCCAGCTACTTTACTGAATTTGGTTATTAAGTCTAGAAGACTTTTGCTGGAGTTCTTGGGGTCTTCTATATACAGTACCATATCATCTACAAATAATGACAATTTGACTTCTTCATTTCCTATCTTTATTCCTTTTATTTCTTTCTCTTGTCTCATTGCTGTGGCTAATGTTACCAAAACCATATTGAACAGGAGTGGTGATAGTGGGCATCCTTGTCTTGTTCTAGATTATAGTGTGAAGGATTTCAGTTTTTGACCATTTATTATGATATTGGCTGTTGATTTTTCATAGATGGCTTTTATCAGATTGAGGTAGAGACCATCTATTTCAATATTTTGTAGGGTTTTTATCAAAAATGCATGTAGGATTTTGTCAAATGCTTTTTCTGCGTCTGTTGAGGTGATCATATGGTTTTTGTTCTTGGCTCTATTGATGTAGTGCATTATATTGATTGATTTGCATATGTTGAACCATTCCCACATCCCTGGGATGAATCCCACTTGGTCAGGGTGTATGATCTTCTTGATGATCTTCTGCATTCTATTTGCCAGTACCTTATTAAGGATTTTTACACCTATGTTCATTAGTGAGACTGGCCTATAGTTCTCTTTTTCAGTTGGGTCTTTCTCTGCTTTGGAGATAAAGGTAATGCTTGATTCCTGAAAAGAATTTGGTAGTATTGGTTCCCTTACAATTTCATTGAAGAGTTTGAAGACTAGTGGCAGTCGTTCCTCTCTAAATGTCTTGTAGAATTCAGCAGTGAAGCCATCAGGACTGGGCTTTTCTTAGTTGGTAAATTTTTAATTATGTTTTCAATTTCATTAATTGATATCGAGTCTTTTAGAATTTTTAGGTCATGTTTAACTTTAGTAATTCACATGTATCTAAGAATTGTCCATTTCTTCTGTGTTTTTCATTTTATTGGCATATAGATTCTCGAAGTAGGTATTGATGATCCTCTGGATTTCTGCTACATCTGTTGTAATTTCACCCTTTTTATTCCTAATTGCATGGATTTGGGCCTTTTCTTTCCTTTTTTTTTTGATGCAGTTCGCTAAGAATTTGTGAATTTTGTTTATTCTTTCAAAGAACCAACTCTTGGCTTCATTGATTTTTTTTTTTTGTTCTCTTAGTCTCCATTGCGTTGATTTCTGCCCTGATGTTTATAATTTCCTCCCCTGTATGAGCTTTGATTTTGTCCTAGTCTTCTTTTTCTAGAAGCTTGAGGTTCAGCATGAGGTTGTGTAATTGAGTTTCACTCTGGTTTCCTAATGTGAGTTTTCAATGCTATGAATTTCCCTCGTAAGACTGCATTCATTGTGTCCCATAGATTCCAATATGTTGTATTGTCATTACCATTTAATTGCAGGAACTGTCTGATTTCTTCTTTAATTTCCTCTGTGACCCATTGGTTATTCAGAAGTGTGTTGTTCAGTTCTATGCTTTTATGAAATTTTTGAGGTTTCTATTGCTATTGATCTCCAATTTCACTGCATTATGGTCTGATAATATACGGAGGATAACTTCAATTCCTTTGCACTTACTTAAACATGTTCTATGAGCAAATATGTGGTCTGATTTAGGTAACAACCCATGTGTAGCTGAAAAGAATGTATATTCTGATTTTGTGGGGTGGAACACTCTGTAAACATCTGTTAAGTGCATTTTTCAAGAGTTTGATTGAGTTCTAGTATTTTGTGGTTTATTTTTTGTCTAGTTGATCTATCTATTTGTGACAGTGGGGTATTGAAGTCCTCCACTACTATTGTGCTCATATTATTTTTTATGTCCACTAATTTTTTTTATACAGTTGGGCACACTAGTGTTTGCTGCATATATATTAATGATTGTCATCTCTTGCTCTTGGAGTGTTCCATTTACAAGGATGCAGCATCCTTCTTTGTCTCTCAATCAGTGTTTGTTTGAAATTCACTTGATCTGGAAAGAGGATAGCTACTCCTGCTTTTTTGGGGAGTTCCTGTCACATGGAGTATTGTTTTCCACCCTTTAACTTTCCATCTATGAGTTTCTTTTTGAATTAAGTGTGTTTCTTGTATGCACCATATTGTTGGATCATGCTTCTTGACCCATTCTTCCAGTCTATTTCTTTTAATTGGTGAATTGAGACCATTGACATCAAAGGTTATAACTGATATGTATGGATGTATCCTTGTCATGACTTTTTCTTTTTGTTGGATTCTCCCCCTTTCCATTTAATTCCATGTCCTGCCTGATGGATTCATTCTGAAGGGCTTCCTGGGGTTGTGATCCTCATCTTTTCGTAGGATATATTTTCACATTCTTTGGAGTGCTGGTTTGGTATTCATGAAGTTCCTAAGGTGTTCTTTGTCATGAAACTATCTTAATTCTCCATTAATTTTAAAAGATAGTTTTGCAGGTTACATCAATCTGGGTCGGAGGTTGCTTTCCTTTAGGGCTTGAAATATGTCACTCCATGCTCTTCTTTTCTTGTGGGTTTGCATTGAGAAGTCTGCTGTGATTCTGATGGGCTTTCCTTTGTATGTGATTTGTTTCTTTTCTCAAACTGCTTGTAGAATTTTGTTCTTCTGTTCGGTCTATGGAATCTTAACTACTATATGTCTATGTTACAATTGTTTTTGAACATGGCTAGTTGGAGTCCTATATGCCTCACTTATCTGCATGTCAAGTTCTTTTCCCCTTCTTGGAAAGTTTTCTGCCATCACTTCTGTGAACAGTATTTTTATGTCATCTGCACTCTCTGCTGTTTCTTCTTTGACTCCGATCATTCTTATGTTATTCTTCTTGGCATTGTCTAGCAGCTGCTGGATTGATTTCTCATAGTCCCTTAGTATTTTTAAGAAATTTTTCTTTTCCTGGTCACTAATTGAAATCCTATTTTCTATATCTGAAATTCTATCCTCACATTGGCTTATTCTGCTGTGTAAACTTTCAATAGATTTTTTAATCTCCTAGAAATCTGTTTGCATCTGTTTTATGGATTCCATTTGTTTTCTCTGTTGGGATTCCATAGTGTTCCTTAGCTCCTCTGTTTTTTTATCTGTGTCCATTCTAGATATATTAATCATGTCTTGTACTATGGGCACAATCTCTGCTGTTATCTGAGAAATTGTTTGATTTCATTTTTTCCAGGTCCTCTTCCATTGCCAGTTCAGGGAGTCCAGGTGGTTGAGTATCAGAGTGTTTCATCTTCTTGCCCTTTGGCGTTGCCTTACGTGATCTGGAAGTCTGGTTTTGAGACTTATTTACATGTCTTCTCATTTGAACAGGTTCACCCAACTGTGCCTTTGTTGAGGTGACTTTTTGCTCACCCACTGCTCTTTAATTCTCAGCAAGCCACCAAGCAGCCTTTACTCTGCTGCTCACCTTAAACCAATTCCTGGGTTCAGAATGGTTGCCTTCTGGATCCCTGAGCTCACCTGTTTTCTGGGTGGGCTTCTGGCTGGGGCCTGTGCACACTTGTGATGGTATCTAGGCATGCCTCTCTCTGGGGACACTGTGTAGCTGTTGTCTGGGAGGGCCTTTGGCTGGGGGCTGTGCATCCCAGTTCCTGTTGTCTATGCTGGCTTTGGCTAGGGTCTCCATCTACTTATCAATGGTATTGGGGTGAGCCTCTGGGTATTTCTTGTGTGCCTGTGTAGCTCTTTTCCAGGCAGGCCCTTGCTGTGGCAAATGGTATGGCAGGCCTCTGGCTGAAGCTTGTGTGCCTGTGCAATTCTTTTCTGGGTGAGACTTTAGCTTGGGCAGGTGTGCAGGAGCCTCTGGATTCAGGGCTGAGCCCTGGCTTGGATCTGCCTGCAGCTGTGCTGGTCTGGGCCTCACAGCTGTCTGTTTCCCGGGATCTGTGTGCACTTACTGATGGAATGGCAGGCCTCTCATCCCCTTCTTCTTCTTCTTCTTTTTTTTTTTTTTTTGGTACCAGGGATCGAACTTGGGTCCTTGTGCTTGCAAGGCAGGCGGCAGAACCACTGAGCTAAATCCCCAGCTCTCATCCCCTTCTTAATGTTGTCTCCTCCATTGATTTTCTGGGTAACACACTTTTTCTCTAGGACATTTTTGTCCAGAGCTGTGATTCTCAAATTGATGTGTGTATACACATTGGGTGATACAGACTTTTTAAGGGACACCGTAGCAAATAGTTTTGAAGGATTTCCATTTGTCATCCTATTCTCACCTGACACTAATTCATGCTGGTTTCCCTTTAGTTTGTTCCCTTTCATAGTCACTCTTCTCACTTTATAAAAGAATGATAGAGCTTCACCTTTCCTGAACTCATGTGGTACACAACTCTAAAAACACTAGGACCCCACATACATGTCAATGTTGGTGCAGAGAAAATTAAAGAGCAAATATGACTGAGTGGCTAGACTAATAATCAGGGCATTCCAAGTCTTACCAATCATTGTTTGCAACAAAACTGAAGAAGAACTTACTGAGTTGCTTTTGGTAGATTCTCAGGAGAAGCAGAACTTTCTACCATCACACACACACAGCTTGGGGATCAAGGAGCACAGTTACCTACTCCACAAAATTACCCCCACCCCTTCATTGATATAATGATCTCCTAATCTAGATTAATAAGACATTATAGTTCCAGCATTATAAAACTTAAAGTTAGAAGGATGCATAGCTTTATCATTTTTATTTTATTGTTTCAGGACTAAAATAACATAGGCAGATGACTTAGACTCTGTTTGTTGTCTCTCATTGCTTACAATCTCCTCTTCAGTCCTGCAGTTTCAATTACACTGCCTTCTGCTCCTTCTATTTCACTCACAGGCCCATCTTTACATTCATGTTTCATTCTACCTAGTTGCAGTTCCCCCAGTGAGCCACAAGAATTCAGACTCTTGGATCACTCAGGTCACCTCTATCACCACCCTATATGCTAGCACCTGTATGCAACATTCCTAGCCTGTCCTGCTTTATTCTGTGCCCTTCTATATGTAATACACTTGCCAGTGCCAGCATATGTATTTATTTGCTCCCAGCTTTAGTATCTTTTCTCACCTCAAGAAACTTTTGTTGTATTTACTACTGCAATCCCAGAAATTGGTACAGGGATTAGCACATAGTAGGTACCTCATAAGTATTTGGTTAACACATGAATGAATATCTTTGGCAAAAGTAAATAGGGAAGGAGTCTGATTTCAGGCTATCGCAATGAGCTGATATAAAAATCAGTGTCTCTAGAGTATGGTGTTGCCTCTGATTTTACAGGAAGAAGGAGGCAAGTTAAAGGTGGAGGATTTCCAGTTGGGATTGTTTTTATAATCAGAAAAGTCTCAGTCAGTTAACTAAACAGGAAATGTTTATCCCTGGGAGCAACTAGTGCTGAGGAGGGCACAAAGTTCGAATTTTGATTAATTCCTCATACAAAAAACAAACAAAACAAAATAAAACAAAAATCTATGAGTTGGTCTGTGGCTTTTCAGGAACTTCAAGCAAGGGGCCAGAGAGGCTCATGTCTGCTCCTGTCACAAGTAAACCAAGGAGTCATCCATGGGTTTGATAGAGTGATGAGAAAGAATGTAGTGACCCTCATTGATGTCACATGGGGAAGGGATGGTGGAAATTTTCTAACCATCACTGTTTTCAGGGCTCAGGGGAGGCTCAACATTGTCACCTAGATTATTCTAACTCTCCTTAAAAATGTTTCTGATAAGACCCTCATACTTTGACAGTTTACTTTGTTTCGTATTTTACTAGTAAATTTATTGGGTTAGACACCAATAAGGAACATGCAGTGTTTTTACCTTTTTGAAGTTTCTAAAGGTTTCCTTTTTCTTAGCTACCTCTAAGAAAGGAATAGAAAATAGCTTCTAAGTTATTTCTGTGGCAGAAATAACTGCAAGCTGCTAACTATTTACATGATCTAATCCTCAAGAATATTATGAAAGATGAGGAGTAGGCAGAAATTGAGGCTTAGGGAAAAATATAACTTCCCTCAAGACCATAGAACATGTAAATTCTGAATCAAATCAAATCATTTATGTTCATAGTAAAATTTATCTTATTACTTCTATTTTATACAACAATCGTCATTGGGAAAACAACTAAGGACATGATTCTGATTCTTGGCTTATGATATCATGCTACAATTGCTCTTTATGTCAATATTAAATATAGCGATCATATACTATAATATGTACTAGTCTCTGTTCAAGCAAATAATATCAGCATTTTGAACCAGCCTTACTTTCCAATATCATTTTTCCCTTCCTATTTTCCCCAACTCTCTACTTCTACTGTCATTAAGGCAGGGAACTATATGTAAGGTTTTGCAATAGATGATTTTGAATTGTGTGGTGTTCAGAACCATCCCACATATCTAATAAACAGCTACACAATGTTTCACTGCAGAGATTCAACAGAAATTTGATCTTCACTTGATGAACACACATATGATTGAATGAATGGAAATCTACTCTGAAGAACAATTTTTTGTTCAAAACCTGGTGCATCTTTCAAATATAGGGAAGAAAAAAGACATCACTGCATATTACAACAGAAGGGAAAGAAGTATGTTAATAATTGCCTGAATCATTACTGAATCTTGTTGGCCAGGTCAGTAGTTACCTTAAATCCTTTCTTTAGAGACTTCTAATGCTTTGGTGAACTCACCTGCTTGTAAATCTTTCTGTACCTCCTAACCTTTAAGCTTATCGAATCCAGGCACCAAATATTATGTCTTTGTTTTACTCCTGAGACCTGAATAAACAAGGGAGTAACTTGTAAAATGTAAAAAAAAAGTCTTTTTTCTAAGTTTATAGTTTAAAATTTATCAATTTTAGGCTATTATTAAGCTTTTGAGATGTTCATTTATCAATAATTCATTTATTCAATGATTTATTTTAAAATAGTAAACATTTAGTATTTTCCTAGTATTATGCTACATGCTAAGCATAAGTGGTCAGTAAAATGGAATTTTTATGAGTTCATTAAATAGAAGAGTGCAACTGAAAGTTTTCAGGAACAAAAATCAACAAATCAAAATATGTAAGTGGAGCTACTTGAGGAGTAGCTTCTCCTAGCTATCAGAGTCTCTGCCTATGCTGCATGTGACACCCAGGAAGCAGTTGATAAATATTTTTTGGATTAAAGTAACTGAATGATAAAACTGTAGAGGAGTCTAAACTTACACTGGCTCAAATTATAATTTTTTCAAAATTTATGACCGTGCAGAAGTCCTATGCATTCAGTAGAATTTGTAGTTCAGATTTGAACCTTGGTATTTTCCCAGGCTGGAGATACGTGGCATAATCTTCTCTGTGATACTCAGCAGTGTCAGCGAGTTCGAGCTCAGTCAGCCATGCCATCACGTGGTGTGCCACCCACATCCTACACTACACTATGGTGCTGAGCTGTGGAGGCTGGCAGGTAGGTGTGGTAAATGCATTTTTCACTTACAATATTTTAAACTCAGGATAAATTTATCCAGACACAAACCCACCATGAGTAAAGAAGTATCTGCACATAATGACTATAATTAAATTAGGGATATAATTAAAATTCTGAATGAGGAAGAGGTGCTATGAATAAGAATAATAGCAAAATAGAAATAGACTTTAAATGTATTCTACCAATTGTATACATAGTGACATGCCATCACTTAGAGTAAGAAATCATTAAGGTCTTGTTTCCCTTATCCTGAAACTTCTCTAAAGTTTTAAGATTCTGAAAAGGAATATTTATTTCTAAAATCTTTTCCTACACCAATGTCTTCAAGAGTTCTACCTAACCTCTGTTCCAGCTGGTTCAGCATTTCTGTTTTAATATTTAGATCTTTAATCCATTTTGATTTTAGTTTACTGCATAGTGAGAAATATAGGCCTAGATTTAATCTTTGGCAAGTTGAAAACCAATTTTTCCAGCATCATTTATTAAAAAGGCTATCTTTCCTCCAGTGAGGATGTTTGGCTCCTTTGTCAAAGATGAGGTAGCCAACCTCTGGAGTTGTTTCTGCATCTTCTAATCAGTTCCACTGGTCCTCAGGTCTGTTTCTTTGCCAGTACCATGCTGTTTTTATCACAGTAGCTGTGTAGGATAGTTTCAAGTTGAGGATTGTGATACCCCCTGCCATGTCCCCATTGCCTAGAATTGCTTTCGCTATTCTAGGTCTCTTTTTGTTCCAAATGAATTTTTGCATTGTTTTCTCAAGGTCCGTGAAGTATGCTGCTGGAATTTCAATTGGGATTGCATTGAGTCTATATAGCAGTTTTGGAAGTATGGCCATTTTCACTACGTTGATTCTTCCTACCCTGGAGCAGGGGATGTCTTTCCATTTTCTGATATCATCTTCAGTCTCTTTTTTCAGAGTGCTGTAGTTTTCAGAGTAGAAGTCTTTGATTTCTTTCGTTGGGTTGATTCCTAGGTTTTTCAATTTTTTGGATGCTATTGTGAAAAGAATCAATCGCCCTATTTCTCTCTCAGTGAGTCTGTTTTTTGTATACCGAAAAGCTATTGATTTGTATGTGTTGAACTTGTATCCAGCTACTTTACTGAATTTGGTTATTAAGTCTAGAAGACTTTTCCTGGAGTTCTTGGGGTCTTCTATATACAGTATCATATCAACTACAAATAATGACAATTTGACTTCTTCATTTCCTATCTTTATTCCTTTTATTTCTTTCTCTTGTCTCATTTCTGTGGCTAATGTTTCCAAAACTATATTGAACAGGAGTGGTGATAATGGACATCCTTGTCTTGTTCCCGATTATAGTGTGAAGGATTTCAGTTTTTGACCATTTATTATGATATTGGCTGTTGATTTTTCATAGATGGCTTTTATCAGATTGAGGTAGAGACCGTTTTCCAATTTTTTGTAGAGTTTTTATAAATGCGTGTTGGATTTTGTCAAATGCTTTTTCTGCATTTATTATGTATAATGCTTATGGTAATTTTCTAAAATATTGTCTTTAAGCACTTTCGGTCTGTTTTTTTCCTGAAAAGAAGAGTGAGAAAAATCTTTAGCAGTAATTGTTTGAAATGTAAAAAGAATTAAATAAATGTTTATTTAATGATTATTATTCCATATATATGTATAATTTAAAATTTGTTAAATATCATTTTTCTGAAAAAGTAAATTTTAATCTTATTTATTGAAACAATTTACTTTGAGAGTCCATATTTCAGATTATGATAAGGTTATTTTTATTCTGATTTTTTAATCCCAAGACAATATGCTCGTAAATACTTTTCAAGCTCTATATATACCCAGTACTACTTTGTCTCGTTATTCAACCAAAATAACATTAAAAGAGCAGTATGTTTGTGTGGCAGAATTGCATCTCTTGTCTGTCACAATAATCACATGCTCAGTTAATGTAGAACTAAGAATAAACTTTATTCATGTTTAAGTTTTTTCCTCAAGCACTCCTACTTTCAATTCTAATGAAATTCTTATCACCTTATGTAGTGACATTTTAAGTAGATCATCACTGTCCAAATATTGTCTCTAATGTATGCTTGCTCACAGTAATTACTCTGATTTACTTGAATGCAATATATGATAACAAACATATGCAAAAATGTCTAGAGGGAACAGAATCAAAATTAGTGTTCATGAGACAGCATCCGGCAAATTGAAAAATGTAGGAAATTAACCTATATTACACCATTTTGGTACCTGCTCTTCCCATAGTTGTAATTTATTGGTTTCACTATTTTTGCAGATGGATTAAAGCTCATAAACAATTTCATGTGTCTTTCTCAAAAGAAGAATTAGTCAAATCAAGAAAACATGTATTCTAGTTAATTTTGGCAAAATAGTTCCACCTAAACTAGTACACAAGGATTTTTTGTATTCCTCTGTGTTGAGACACAGCTTACATCAGTATAGTTTACTCTTTAAAGTAGTTTTTAGTGCTGAAGTTACACTGAGCATTGATAAATGCCTAAAATCTTGTGATCATGACAGTAGCTATGATGGAACATAGCTTTGTGACCTTCAAGTAGTTTCATCATGTCCTTTACAGTCACAGTCCTCCCCCTGGTTCCCAGTCCCCAGCCACTCATTTGTTTTCTATCACTATAATTTTTACTTCTTTTGAAATAGTAGCTGTAGTGTGATAATATAATAGAATACTGTATAAAAATTAATTAACATTAGTATATAGTTTGTTTCTTAGTTTATTTGTTCAGCATGAAATTTTTGAGATTCATGCATGTTGCATTATAAGTTTAACATTATTATAAGATTGTTGTGTCATATTCCATTGTACAATGGGTTAATTTGTTAATCTCTTCAAGGGTTAATAAAGGTTTTGATTGTTTTGAGGGTTTGGCTATTATCAATAAGGCTGCTGTGAACATTCAAATAAAATATTTGTGTATCAATATACTTTATTTTGGTTAGATAAACATCTAGGAGTAAGATTTGGGGCTAAAAAGGGTGTGACTGACTTCTCAAGAAAATGTTAAATGGTTTTCCATTATTTTCATTAATGTTGGCACAAATTCATATTCACACAGAATAATAATAATTTCATCCTAATTATAAATAAGGAATTATTATAATCTAAAGACCGTCTCCTATGCTATTGAGAAGATGGAGGGTGACAGAGAAGGCGAAGGTAGAGATATAGAAGCAGGGAAACAAAAGCAGAGAGAAAAATAGGTGAGAAAATGGAAAGAGTATTATTCATGTTGAGTCTTGCATTACCCAGGGTTTAAAAATGTGAAAGATTGTCTGGGTGACTTCAGCAAATCAACAGTGATTCTTAACAGTGAAAACCAAAGTAAAAATCCAGGGTACCTGAGCCTCTTTTGAGAAAGTAAAAATGGACAGTATCTTCAGGCCTGAAGTGTTGGTATAAATTAGCTTCAAATATTTTCAGACCTAGAGTCTTCTTGTTCAAAATTCAAATCTCAGAGAAAAGTGTTTCTCTGGTCATTTGCCAGTTCTGAATCAAGGGCAAAAATGTGTGTTGACAGAGAAACCACAGCCTTAATTTTCATCATGGCCCACCGGTTTTCCTTCCAAATCTAAATGAGTGCCACACATACTGAACCAATACATGTCCAGTTCAGGCTTATAGATATTTTAATGGGTTAGTTTTTATTACTATCTCTTTTTTTTGTTACTTTTGTTTCACTTCTTCCATTGTATCTTTGTTCTGAAAGTAGATGTTTATTGTTAATATTCAGTGGCAAAATAAGAAACAATATGAATGATACAGTTTGATTGTGTCAAAAGTTCGTATATTACAAACTTAATCCCTAAATTTATGTTAAGGATTTTTGGAAGTAAGGCCTTAGGAGAAAACTTGGATTACAAAATACTATGAAGATAGATTCCTATAATTGCATTCGTGATTTTTCAGGCAAAAGAAGAAGAAGGAAAACTCAAGCTAGTACATTTGCTGGGTCTTAACATGATACCCTGTACCATGTTATGGTGCAGCAAGAAAGCCCTCACCAGATTCCAACAAGATGCCCACAGCGTGCTCTTAGACCTTTTAGCCTCCAGAATCAAGTAAAATTATAGGTTGGAAATTATCCAATCTTAGCTATTTTGTCATAGCAATAGAAAACATATTAAGATAATGGGTACTATAAAATACTGATCATTATAATTATAATTAAATAGATTCAAATTGTGAATGGGTCTAGAAATTAAGGAAAATGCAAAAAATGTTGTTTTGTTGCAACATAATTTTCTACAGTTAGTCTTATTCACTTTGTAAATACCTTGATTGGTAAAAGTGGTTCACTACTGTTGAGTCCCTGAAGAAACTAGGTTTTCTCTTTTTGACACTTATCAAGTAGTACGTGGATTGCAGCCATTAAAAATTCCCTGAAAAGTGGGCACTGGAAACTGACATAATAGTTGGTATACAAATCTATTAGCACTTATTTAGCAAATTATACCCCAGGTTGGTCACTCACCATGGAGAAGTCACATTCAATCTGGAATCTAGATGAAATAGGGAAGTGGTTGATTGGTAAAAACAGGCTGGCAATGCCTTCTTCTCCCACTGTTCAATAATACTTGATAATGACATCTCAAACATATGTATTTTGAATTTCTTTTACTACATTACATACATTTTGAAAAACTGGAGAATTTTTCTCTACTCAAGACCTGTGGCTTCCTAAATTATTTTGCATGTTAGAGACTGATTTCCTAAAGACTTGCTTTATGTCTGGGCTGTAAAGTCTCAATCACATATGTTTGAAGTGGTGCTGAAAGATAGCACCCTAAACTAAAAAGAAAATGAGTATAGAACTAGTCCCTTCCTATTTTTGTAATCTTCAGCATGTTTCATAAGCCTTCATGACATTTATGAAGATCTGATCTATTTTACAGGCTAAGATTTTTAGTTTTCCTTCCTTTAAAGGAAGAAAAAAATGATGAGATTCCTTTTTCTGAAGTTTCAAAAGGACAAATCTGAAGATTCAGAGTGATAAGTCACAAATTAAGCATGCTATACCTTTTCTCCTCCCTCCTTCCCAATGGAACTGGCAAGATCTCAATCCTTGATGGCCCACAGTTTGTGATTTGGTAAGAAGTCAGCTCAGTTATAGTATCCTAGTGTTCTTGAAGTTGCAAGGAATTTTGAGTGAGAACAACCAAAGTTTATTATTATTATTTTTCTTAGGGCCAGGGATTGAACTCAGATCCTTGCGCTTGCACAGCAGGCGGCGAAACCACTAAGCTAAATCCCCGGCCCATGAACAACCAAAGTTTAACACATAACATTTGTGATTTCAAACACATTACTTTGTATATCCAGGCTTTAGAATTCTACTGCAAAAATAGATAAATGTCTCAATCATGGGGAGTACATGGGATCATACACAAAATTTATTATTTATGGTATTCTTTCCATAAGTAGTAGCTGTTTATTATTTTGACGTCAATTTAATTCATATTTCTAACTACTGGATGATAGGATGTACTCCAATCATGAATCATGTGAGCTTCTCATTCCTATTCTCTTTTTCATGTTTATGCCAGTCTGTGGAAGAGATGAATACAAATGTGTTAAATAGATAAATATATAAAAATTCCTCCTGTGTTCCTATTCTCCTGAATCTTTTTCTTCTTTTGTGTGAGATGCTACAACCCATTCTATCGTTATCTATAATGTCCCCATGCTTTTGTGATACCTCTGCTTTATTAGAATGGTTTATAAAGTGTCATTCACAATGTTTTCTAATAATACTCCTTCCACTATATTACTTTGATGGAAACCTAGCTTCATTATACACCGTCCTTGTGAACTTTTCATCGATGTAATTCCTCTAGAGCTCGCTAATTGAAGATGAAGGTGCAACCCAGTGGTGGGGGTCCAAAGCATCAAGCACAAATATATATGCTCAGAATATTGTATTTACCATAGCTGTTCTGAGAAATAGAAATACTTATGTTTGTGAAATACTCTGGAATCACCTACTTGGGCATACAAATGCTGTAGTTCCAGGATTTTCAAATCCAATATTTCTGTTTATTATACACCTCTTGTAAAATACGTGTTGTTATAAAATATTATTTACGAGAATATCTCATTTATCATTCTGAAATAAAGCTCATGAATAACAAGTTAACTAAACATAATATTTCCAAAAATTTATATAGACTTCTTTTCTGCAATATAAAGGCAAATAGAAAGTAATTGATAATAAATCATTGTATTTAATGTAAATTGTGTAGGCATGACTATATAAAAAGATGTAACAAAATAGCCTGATATTGGAACTGATTTATAATTAATATATTTGTTTAAGAAAAGTTAAATATAAATTATCTTTATAAAAGGTACAGAAAAATACAGAACAAAAATTGTATTGGAAGAATAAAAAATAGATCAGAAATTGGTGTTCTTTTGTTTATACCTTTGATGGGAGAAATAAGAAGTAACTCTAATTGGCATAAGAATAATACACCAAAAGGAATTAGACTGTTAAATTGAAAAAATGAGCAAGAGGATATTTTCAAAAATAAGCTGGATCTTAGATGTAAATTTATTTCAAAATAATGGTCTGTTTTGGCATAGAGTGAGTGGGGTACTAGCAAAGTGTCCCCAAAACCATTCATAACTTAAAATCTATATTTGTTAAGAAACAGTTTAAGATACTACAACAAGGAGATTCAAACTGAATGGATTAAGCACAATAGGTTTTGTTTCTTGTAGTAAATCTGGGGATGAGAAGTCCAGGGCATATGGAATGGTTCAGCCAAAGCTAAAAGCCAAGATAGTAACAATGTCACCATTTTCCAGCCATTGCAAGGAGGGAAAGAAGATCCCAGACAAGGGGGCTCTGGCATTAAGATGATTGCTGGTTGGAAAGTTGAAGATATTACTCGTCCTTTATGTCACAGACCTGAACTTTGGCCCCTGATCACAACTAAGTACAAAATAGACCACGCATGTGACTATGTGACCAAATAAAACACAGGAGAATCTATTACTCAAAGACAGAAATAACAGTCTTTTACAAAGCAAAATCCCACTGTCATGGAGGGGAAGTTTCAGGTTATATAGCTTGAAAAGCCCTGAGGGGTCATTTAGCAACAGAAGAAAGTCGAGGGGGGAAATAAAACAAACAATGCTACTTTTGCTTTAAAATATATAAGGTGAACCCGAGAGAATGTCAGCATAGGACTCAAAAATGCTTTTAACAAAGTCAAAATTTCAATATGTAATTTAAAAATAATAAGTGAATATGAAACATTTTGTAAATCATCTTTACGAAAGAACTCTAATTAGTTCTTTACATTTCACATGTCTCTGCTAACTTAATAAAATCTAGCTCTTCCAGTGTTAAAAAATTAATAAACATTTGATTGGTTTTCTTGCCTTTTGGTAACAGTGCTGGTGAACATAGACACCTGTTTTAATGGAAATATGCACTTGAAAACGCTATACTAATAAATTTAGCTTCTTTTCAAGGAGTGGGTATGTAAGTTTTAATTAGGGCTAGAACCTATCATAATTAGAGGTATTAAATCCTGCTTTGGATTCAAAATCATTTTTAATTAACTCCTACTGAATTATTGGCTAACATGTTTCACATCCATTTCAAATGGATTAATCATCCAATCTAGTATTGCATGTCCATACAGATTTTTAAATTTAACCATTATGTCTCTTTAAATAGCACATAAATGAGAGCAATATAGTCCCATTTCTGTATGCAAGAACTTATCCTTATTTAACTGCTGCAAATATAGAAGCTGAAAGTTCTTGTCAAGAAAAGATTTTTTTTAAATCAGATTGTAAGATTGTTGATAAATTTTTGGATATTCCTTTTACTTTCTGTAGCTCATGAGAAAGAATTCATTTATCTTTTTAACTACATATTAAAAATGTGTCACATCATTTCATAACATTTTAATTTTCATATTTAACTTTTATGTAATTAAAACAATTCTACAATAGAATCAATTATTGAAGAAAATCACTTTAGAATCATTTATGTATTTATCTTTTCATAATTTATGTGATTGTAATGCAGCATATTAATTATATGAATATCAGTGATAACATTTTTTGATTTGTGAAGTTTTAAACCAAAGTTATTGATAGTTAAGTTTGACTGACAAATATTGAAATAAATGTTAAAATATTTGATGCATTATTTAAAATGTGGATTTAAAATCATGTTACTGCCGGGGATTTAGCTCAGTGGTTTTGTCATCTGCTGCACAAGCACAAGGACCTGAGTTTGATCCCTGGTACCAAAAAAAAAAAAAAAATTAAAATAAAATAAAATCATGTTACTGATTAAATATGCCTAGTATTCCATTTGTTACATAGGCAGTGATATTGGAGAAATGGCATTTTTATAAAAACTGATATTTATTTATAAATGGTCTTTTCTTTTATATTTAGGGTTAGTGTGTCAATTCAGATCCTCCAAGAAACAGACCCCAAAATAAGATTAGTTGTTCAAAAATATATTAGAAGAAATACTTTTGGAGACTAAAGAGGAGAAATAAAAACACAAGGAGTGTCTTCAAAATAAAATGCCATTAAAGAAGGATAAACTTGAGCCATTTGTAGGAACCTGGATGCACTTTGAGATCATAATGTTAAGTGAAATAAATCAGGTAAACGGCTTAAATATTGCATGATTTTTCTTTCATAAGAAAGACAAGATATAAATGAAGAGCAAAATAAAAAGATTGATAATAGGAAATAGGGTGATAGATATTTTGTAAAAGGGAAGTGGACGGAGAAATGGAGGGAGAGGAGGGGAAGGGAATGAAACAAAAATAGACTTGTTGAGTACATGCACCAACTCCACACAAGAAATGTCATCATTATGTACTGCCAACTTGTACTAATAAAAATAACAATTAAAAAATAATGCCATCTTATATCTGTGAAACAAGAGGAGAAATAAGCAGGGCAAAGAAAGCAGGACCTTAGAAGTTTTAACAAAGTTGCCCACAGGCCAATAGGAGGTCTTCCAACTGAAGCTGCTCAGGAGAGGAGTCCCGTGGACCAGGGGAATAGAGCTCTGCTATTCCCATCCTGTGCACCATCCCTGACCTGACCACCTCCGGAAGCACTCTTGAGGCATGACACAGCGCAGTGTAGCTCAGACTGTCGGTGGATGCAGCCGAGGCCACCAGAATGCAGTGCTCCCCACAGGAGAAGATCTGAGCAGCTCATTTTCATGACTCCTAACTAGTCATTCCCCAAATCACATTTCCTCTATGAGTTTTTAATTAGTTATAAACTCTACATCTCCATGCAGCAGAACCTAATTCCTATGCGTTCTAAGGTGCACTCTCACGTTCATTGCAACTTTATTCACAACCACTAGGATAGGAAAACAATCCAAGAATCTATTGATGAATGGATGGGTTAAGGAATTGTGCCATATATATGAAATAGAATATTTTTCAGTTTAGAAAAACAGATGGAGATCCTGGCATTTGTGAAAAACTGAAAGATAAAACTAAAGGCATTATTCTAAGAGAAATAAGTAAACATAGACAAATATTTCATTATTTCACTGATTGTGGGGATTTAAAAAAAAATCAAATTCCAAGAAGCAGGGAATAGAACGGTAGTTACTCAGGGCAGGGGTGAGGGTGGGGGAGTGGAGGGGCATAGTTGAAAGATGCAAGTCCAAACACACAAAGTTGCTGTTATATAAGATGAATAACACCAGACAGCCAGTGTATGATATGAGTACTATCATTCACAATAATGTATTATATCCTGGATATTTGCCAAGAAAGTATATAAATACTCTATACAAGAGTATATAGATACTATTACTATACAACAGAAGAAAAGGAAAATGAAAGAGAAGAAAGAGAAGAAGGAAAAGGAGAAAAGAAGGAGGAAAGAAAAGAGGAAGCAAGGGAGGAGGAAGAGAAGGAGGGAGGAAGAAAGGAAAAAAGGAAGGGAGACAAAAAAAGAAAGGTAACAATGAGATACATGAGATGATAAGTATGTTAATTTGCTTAAGTAATCACTTCATTTTGTATATCAAAATATCACCTTGTACATTTCAAACATATACAATAAAATAAAAAGTTAGAGAGACAAGGGGTAGTTCTTCATCTTATAGAAAAAAATATACCTTTAAGTTCAAAATTCTACTACTCTAGCAATGCAGCTCCATCAAGGTGACAACCAAAAGTTTGGCATCTATTTCAAAAACGCTCCAGGACAATGACTCCAATGCACTGAACATAATGGACTGTACTGCTTTTACCCATGTTCTGTTGGTAAGAAGTTAACTGTAGGACTCACTCATCTGCACATGTGGCTGAATGGGCAATCATGTCACAGCTACAGGTACTATAAGCAAAGAGAAAAGAGATTTTGTTGGAAATATAGTCTCGCTGACAAAACTTTCTTGGAATTAACAATGCAATATGATTGTTTCCATATTTCAATAGGGTGCAAAGATTTTCTCTGTCACCAGGGACTAAAAATATGGGAATTTGGAAGGTCAGTATCAACTGCAACCCATCCTTCAGGAGAACTTGGAGCAAATGTAGATCCAGGCCTCCAGCTCACATGGTGGGTCAGTATGTTCAGGACATGATCTGGGAATTTATTTTTTAATATATGATCCAGATGATTTCTACCTGAATTTGACATGAGAATTGTAGGCATAAAAATCAAAGGTGACATTTCATTTTAATCAATGGTGACTACAATTTCATGTCTCATTAACTGTTACTATTGTTTTTTAGCATTTTAGGCCTAAACAAATTAAACATAAAAAACAAAAACCATAGGTCATAGTAATTATATAACCATCATACATATGTTTATTATCTAAATAATGTTGCTATTTTTTTGGTCATTGGGGAAATTGATGAATTAGCTGTAGCAATTGTATTATTTGATATCTTGTATGTCAATTCTAGCTCAGAATTATAGTATCCAGGAATAAAATCAACCCAGTAATAGTACATTATGTTTAAGACCTACACTAAGTTGGCTACCATTAATGGGAACTTCGTTTTGTGTCGGTAGTCAAATATTTATTTTTCAATAATTACAAATTTGTAATATGACCTTGGTTTAAGTTTCTATTTTAATACAATACTTGGAATGATTAGTTAAAATGCCCTTTTCAGTAAAACTCTAAATGATTAAACTTTTACATAATTGTATTTTGTTAATTAGGGAATATTTTTAGAGCCTAAATCTTCAAATATACTTTTAAATTCGATTTATTTTCAATCAATATTAATATGTCATTGTTTTTAAAAGTAGTAGTTTCATTAGTTTCTTATATTCTGAGTACCCTAAATAATTTTATTTCCTTACATTTACTCTTGCTTTCAAAAATACTATTTCTGATTTTGAGAATATTTTCTTAGTGTTTGTGATTTGTCTTGAAATCTCTCATTTTATATTGAGCCAGCAAAAGATTAAGCTTTTCCATTTTTTTTTCTAGCATAAAGATCAAGCTTTCTGGAAAGTTGGTGTGACCTTTTTCACTTTTGATGCTTTTTATAGGCCTAAGGCCAGTGAGCTTCATATCTCAGTTTCCATAGCACACTCAGATCTGTGAGAATTAGCAAGGGATTAAAGTGATATTTTCCCCCCTATGTTCTTGTTTCTGGCTGCTACGTTCTTTCCTATACTGTGTAATGTTTTCAGGAGATTTTTGAAAAATACTCTATTCTCCATTTTGTCCTCTAATATTCTCGTAAGATTTTCTTGATATCACTTTGGTCCAAACTGCCATCAATTTTGGCTTCATTTCTCTGTAAATATGCCTGGATAATTTTGAAAGAAAGATGTATGTGAAGCTCCAAAACAGATACATGTTTATCTGTCACGCACATACAAAATGTGAACTATGAATTCCACACCTCTCATTACAGAAAACAAGTGAATTACAGCTTAGCCAATATTGAATTTGATTGTTGGGATCTGGGCATGTTAGAGAGCAGTCACTAATTTAACCTGCAACCAGGTTAAGTGAATTTCATATGCATTATTTAGAGGTGCAGAGCATAATCACAACTTAGATGTATTTGTGCACAAATAATAAAGTCAAACTTTGACATTCTGAATAGAATATAATAGATAATCCTAAATATTTGATGACCATATTTTTATTTTACAACCTATAATTAAAGCAGACTATTTCTACAGAGATAATTCATCTAATATCTTTTAATTTTTATTTCTAGTTTGAATAATTCCTGTGTTATAAAATATAAAATATAGTATCTGCTTCTTTGGCTCTGAATAGATAAAGGAAATAGTTAACTTGCTGGAAATAAATGCATAATCACCAAAATGTCTTTGTGGATTTGGCTCTAGAGGTTATAACTAAGATAATCAAGAGTAGACTCATGATCAATGTGATGGAAAAGAAAAGAACTGCAGCTACCTATATTGTTGTTCTATTGCTGAAAATGTCACAGAATTTCAACTTTATATATGTACACAACATATACTCTGTGAGTATATGATTTTTGATAAAATCTTGATTTTTGTGGTTTTGATTTTTGATAAAATGTCTAAAGTCAAATATAGTTGCAACTCTCAAAGTAATACAATTAATTTCATTATTTTAAGCAAATGTGACAAAACAATTAACATTCCTTTTTCTCTCTTGCCAGATGAAAAGACTCCAAACACTATTTTGTTCACAGTGTCTAAATTATATTGCATTTCAATTCTGTTTTATAATGAGGAATTAAGACTCAAGAAGTGATATCATCAAACCAAGGTTAGATAAAAAGACAAGAGAAATATAAATACAAATCCAGCCTGAAGAATTGGACTGAATTCTAGACACGCTGAGTTTATAGTCCAATGACATTTGGGATTTATCTCATATTAAGTACAGCTGGAGCTGGAAGATCTCATTTATATAGGTGGCAGAATAGATGGGAGTAAAGAAGGTTGAGCTATTTTCATACCTATAGTTAGAGTGACTAGTGTTTTTGCAGGTTACCACAGTGTCATATATTAGTGTTGCTATTACCTTTAGGAATAGTTGGATGGGGCCAGGAGGCTACTAAAGCTCTCTTTTGGGAATCAAATCTCAATATGTGGATAGAAAGTATTTATATAAAACTACATTAAACTCTAATATTTTCAGGCTAATACATGTCTTAGACATAACGAATTATAAAAAGATGGTTATGCATTATGATTTCTTAAAAATAAACCATTGGTGATAATAAATTCATGTGACCTAAATTTTAGTTTCCTAAAAAAAAGTGTAAATACGATGCTGTTTAATGAATTGTCAAACAGATGTAGATGTGAGCACACATTCTGCCTTTAGCCCTAACATATCCTTAACAGTAGACAAAAGCAATTAATTCTGAAAAAATCCCCACAGTTTTATCTCTTTAAATTTCCAACTCTGACAGTTCTAAGAATAAGAGTTTCCTTGGATCTAATGAGCATGATCCCCATATGTTTTTAGGCACTTATTTGGGACCAAAATCTCATTAGGCAGTGTGAAAAAATTAGCCCCTTTTAAAATTACAGATGTAAGAGAATGGATAGCTTTTTTTTTTTTTTTTGACAGTGCCAGCATTTGTCACAAATAGACAAGTAGACCCCAAGTCACAGGAACATGATGTTTTGTATTCAAACAGGGCCACTTAACCTCTGCACTTCTATCATTTTGGAGTGGTTAGGATCATCTTGTAACTTAACTCGGTAAGCAGCTGATATTCTTTTAAATTTGAGAATATTTTAATTGTGGTGTGCTATGAAAATGATTTCAGCTGAGTAGGTTTGACAGGATGGGGTCAAAGCTGACAAGATGTTGTTATTAAAGGTATATTTTGAGATTTTTGAATAGTAAAATAAAGATAGTCAATTAATTTGAAAGTTACCCAGTCTATTTTGATTTATAAGATAGATCTATGTTTCCGTAAGTCTTTTATCATTTAAATTTATCTTATATTTCCAACTAGCCTTTAAAAGCTGAGGAATTATAACATGCTATATTTATTTCTCAAAAACAATGAAATTATTAACTACAAATAGACCAGAAGATAACCAGAAAAGGAGTCACTTAAATAATGGGTGACACTTTCTCATCTAGCCAGTCTTGGAATGAGAATGTACAACAAGCCAGGTGGCTACACCACAGTGTCATCAGAAAACCTTTCTGAATTTCTACTTCACCAACAGCTTCACCAGCTCATGTTTGATTCTGTGTATCTGCGAAGTCTTGCTGTCCTTCCAGACATTATTCTTCATTGAAAATTCCAAGTGTACATGATTGGTCATAACTGAGTCACGGGGCAGATTCAAGCGAATAAAGACAGATTTATCAATATATTTGTCATCAGATTTTATCAACAAAGAAGTCAGAAGTGGTACTGAAAAACTAAAAATACTTGCCAAATACAAGCTCAATGTAAAAAATAGAAGCAAGGAAAATAAAAACTATGCATGTAAGACTAAAAGTTTTTAAATCTCTTTTATTTCAATCTATAATTAGACTTTATTATTTTCTTAATTTAACTTACAACAGAAATGCTTTCTTCTATATATTGAAAGTACATATGTATTCTAACCCTTACCTTATTTCATATTTATTTTGTTCTTTACCTTTTTTGATTATTCCATCAGCCACTAGAACTTTATGTGCCTGATGACACTGAGCAAAGTTTCTGGAGGATTCACTAGGAAGGAAGGGCAATCACATCTGTAGCAGTTCTCTTTGTCACTGTTTTTTGTTTGTTTGTTTATTTTGTTTTGTTTTGGTACTGGGATCAAACTCAGGACCTTGCGCTTACAAGGCAGGCAGAGGCACTACTGAGTTAAATCCCTGACCAGCCCTGTCACCTGTTTTTGAATCACGGTTTCTTTTACCTATTTCCAGTACCATTTTAAAACCAGTTGTTCTTTTTTCCAGAAAGTCTCCCAACTTTCCAGTCACTTTTTTTTCATTTTCCAGTGATCTAATGCATTAATTTCTTTAAAAAAATATTCTTATCATTCCAATGGGGTATGGTGAAGGGTAATGATAAACATATGCATTTATCACTGAATATTGAAATTCCTTATTTAATTCTCCATATTTTCTTATTCAGCTGCATTTCACAAGTTTATGGAGTATAAAAGCATCATGGAGATTGTTAAGGTGAACCTACAGATGCCTAATACACAGTCTTCAACAAAAGAGCAAGGTCCAACATAAAAGGGTTAAAAGAAGAAATGACTCTCATAAACTATTTATATCACAATTACATCAACAGTTTTTAAGAACACTAAGTAGAGAGGAAAATCACATGTGGTCAAAAAGGTCAAGTTGTAAGAAAAAGTATAATGATGCATGGTAGAATGCTTCAGAGAAAGTATAAAGCATATCTTAATTGTAGAAAAGTAGGGCAGATTACAAAATAAATAATTCTTGATAGTTGGATGATAAAATGAAAACTTCAGGAAACAGAGTCAAACACTTACAATTATTTTGTGGATTGTAAAAAAACCAGATCTATCTAAAGGTAGAAGTCATTAACAAGGATGGTAGGAGGCAAATTCCAGTTAAATTTTAATCAGGAAGTAGAAGAGGTTTTGAGTGGGCTGTAGTAAGTACCAATTGAACAGAAATTAGAGTATGAACTTCAAAATATGAAACCAGAAGAGTAAATAGAACAGATTCAATGAGATGGATGCTTCTTCAGAAAGAAAGATGGTCCTGACTATTCTCATGGATACTAAGTGCTATGAAAATCCCAATCAAATTTTATCAATTTCAAGTAGTGTCCTTGACATAAAAATACAAGTTGGTAACTGGATTTGTAATGTTGGTCTCAGGTAGATTATCTTAACTGCTTTTAAAGAATTCTAAAATTCATGAATTAAAATAACTTCCCTAAAGCCACACAGCAAGTCAGCAACAGATGAAAGGTGAAAATGTTTTTACAGTTCTTCTATGCAAAGTCACAATACATGCATTTGTGTCGGTATCTGTGTGCATGTGTGCGTAATTCATGTGTACGTGTCTCTGCATTTGACTTTCCGTATTTTATTTGACATATTTATGATATTGAAAAATTATCACTAAACTAATTAGTGATGAATATATGCAAAAAATAGAACTGATGAAAAAATAAGGCTGTCTCCATTACTGAAAATACATTTCATCACCTGAGACTCACTTTTAATTGATCCCTTAGGGGGAGTGTGATAAGCAGTTATTTACTTGGCTAAAATGAATACTGTGGTAAATCTTACATTTAACTACTTTCTCTACAGCTCATATTTCCTTTGTGTTTATTAATGTCCCCCAATTTCCTTCACTTATTAGATTTGGTTGTTTAACTCACCGCAAGCAATACCTTCTACACTGAATTGAAATTGCTCAGTTACGAAAGTTTTATTTTTGCTATATTTATAAATGTTTGACTGGCTATGGCTGAAAGTAAAACTTTGGGATTTTGAAGAGGTGAAGCACTTTAGTGGGTCATAGCTACACTGAAATATTTTGTGGACTCATATGGAAAGGATTGGTATGTCTGTCTGTGGGCAGAATAGTGACAGCAACAGAAAATAGCAGTCACGTCTCCCTACGTATCTCCCCGCTCACAGAAACAGCTGTGACATTTAGTGAGGAAGCTTTGAGTTCTTCAGAGAAATATAATTTATTATTTTATAAAGTTGCAAATTAAGAGAGATATATACATGATTCTACTTAATATTTCCAGATATTTATTTATCAGTGGAATCTTTTTAAAATTGTGATGTCTTTTCTCTATATGAGTTTCTTCAGTTCTTCTTATGATAGTTTACAAAAAAACCCAAATCATCCCTCTCAGATATTCTAGACAGTGTGCATCTAAACAAAACAATAGACAACATCAGAAATGTTAGGTGCTTAAAGTAAAGAATAAAAAAGTCTTCATTAATACCAATAGCTTCAAATATCTTAGGTAATAAATACTATTATAGTCAAACTCCTTAATGGCAAAGCAATAGAAAAATTCATTTGCAAAAACGTAGGGATTTGGGAGTCTTTGTCAGGATGAATATGAAAAAAATTCATAGGCTCTCTTGGTATATTTCTTATTGTGAATCCAAAAATACATGCCACTTATCAAAACTACCAGGTACTTGCAAAAATTACACCACCTGCCATGTTCAGTAGACGTGAAATGGTGAACAGAATACAGAGGAAAGAAAAAAACATTGGTGTAAGCTACAAATTAGTTCAGTAAAAAATACATCATAAATGAATCAAAAAACAAAAAGTGTCCCAGTGTTAGCTAAAGCAGAAATCTATCTGAGGTATAATCATTGGAATCTGTTGCTGACTTGAGGGTAAGTTATATATTCAAGAATGAAAATGTGAGGTCTGACAGACTGAATTAATTTTTTGTCTTAGACTTTCATTAGGAAAATATTAGGGAGATTCTCATACCCAGATTGTTTCAGGAAACAAGCAGGTTGAATATTTGAGATCAAACAGTGGTCAGTATTCAGACGTTTTTGCAAAACTGACAAAGGAAATGCAGATTAATCACCAGAAGCAGATGGCTTCTACCCTCGGGTTTTAAGGAACTCTTGAATGAAACTAAGAAACAGTTGGCCATGCGCAACCAATCATGTCAAAGGAACATTGTATAAAAAGAGAAGACCATTTCTTTGCAAATTTAACTCCTTTAGGGAAAGTTCCAGGGAATTTTAATTGGTGAGTATATTTCAGTGATAGACAAATCATGTCTCTCTAGTGAAAAATAGTCATCACGTACTTTTAAAATATCCATTCTTCTTATTTGAAAAGACATTAAAAAGCTCAGTAATCTTTGATATTACTCTTTATGAAATTTATATTCAATTATGTAAAATTTAGAAAATGTGTGCATGTATGTGTCTGATGTGTTTGTCTTAGTATCTGTCTCTACACAGAGAGACAAAGACAGAGAGACAGAGACATTAAATATGTTGACTATCTTCAATTTTAATCTGTTCTGAGGTTCTCCTTTACCACTGTCAGCAACAGTGTTATATATCCACTTTAAACATGTCATTTATGCAGTTTAGAAAATGTGAAATGCGTATAATAAGTATTCACTCATCTTTTCAAATATGATAATACATTTTTTCAGGACAGTCTATCTTTAAAATACTAACCTATTATTCTAATAATAAAGACCCTGTTGCATAATCTGCTTAAGAATGCCAGATACAGTAACACAGAACAAGTTAATCATAGTTTCCTCCTTGCTTTAATAAAAGGCAAAAGATTTGTATGATCTGAAGAGAGACCAGAGTACTCCTCCATGCTTTAGCATTCGCCTATCTACCTAATTGGTGTCAAAAAGTGAAATTGTGGGGAAAGAAAAAGAAAAATGTTTGAGAATTAAACATACTAAGATTCATACATTTTTATTGTCTTTTCAACTTCTTTCACTTCCTTTTCGGTTGCTTCTCCTTCATGCTTTGAATTGACTATATTATGTTATATATTAGAGCGAAATATAAAGTGGACTGAACGGTCTCATTTAGGTTTTTGGCTATCAGTCTGATGCCTCACAACTCTGCAATCTTTCCCTTATAATGCACTTCTCAAATGCCTAAAATTGCCATCAAGACTATATTGCCTTGCAGATGTAGAGGAGAGTGACCATTCATTCCCCAAAGTAGTTGACATGGATGTTTCAAACTTTTGATAAGGGATAGACCCATGACAAATAGAATTGACATAAAAACTGAACTCCCAATTTTAGTTTTCTATTTACCTGTTTTCTATTATGTTGGAGGACTCATCACGTTATTTTGTGAGTGGATGTTTAAAGTCATAATTTTCCCATAGAATCTAGAGTCAGTCTCAAGTCTTGATGGTTGCTGGGTTAGAGAATAAAATGTGGGATTCCAACAGCTAAAAAGCAGATAGATAGGAAGAGATAAATATGGGACTCAGATTCATTCCAAATGCAATAGACATTTATCAGATATCATTCATTATTTTCCAAACCAATCATGATGACAAAAAATTCTAAAGACAAAAGGTTACAGTCAAGAGCAAGGATCTACTTTTAAAAAGATGTTGAATGAATGATCTTGATAGCATGAACATAAATTTAAAAGGAAACTGTTCTATACTGCAAGTATTCATTATCAGTATCTTACCTTTGCCAGTTTTTTGTACCCTGATTCTGAATGTAGGTTTGATTAGCCTCGGTTTTTGTGAATCTGATGGGCCTTTCAAAGCGAGTCCTTTCTTGGAGATTTTCTACTGAATTTGTTCATGCTGATTAATCTTTGGTACTGATGGAATGGGGAATTGAGAAGTAGAGTCTACCTTCCCTTCAGCTGATTGTAGCTCACTTTAGTGGGCTAGCCTGACTCTAGTTGTCTGGAAAATAGCCCTGGGGATATAAGACACGTGGGTACAGGCCTGGAGTCTGAAAGGCTAGTAGGCAAGGTAGTTGGAGGCATACATGTTGGATTGTTTGGATTGCTTTTGAAAAGCAATTTTCCTGCTGAAGGAGGTGGATGAGGTAGAAGGCAGAAAGCGAGGGCAAGGCAATGCAGGCATATTGACAGTTTGGCAGAACAAGAGGTATCCAGTTTATGCATGCAGGGAAGATGGCTAATACAAGGACTCAAGTCATGAAGGTCAGGAGTCCAGTTTTAGGAGAGTGCTGCTAATGTTCAAGAAGAGTCACAAATCAAGGAAATGGACTAATAGAAACAATGCTATTGAAGGCTTGCTTTGCATGTCAGGCACTGAATTGGTCAGGAGGTAAGGTAGAGTCTAGAAATAATAGTGTCAAAAACAAGGAACACAGAGGGCATTGGTGGCACTTCGATATTTCTTCCTGTCTTCTACAAAACAAAAAGACTCTTATTTTCTCTTCTTCTTTCTCTAATGACAAAAATACTTAGTATACTTCCTGGCCTAGAGGGGGGCACATTAATTAGAAACATGGTAAAGTTGTTAACAAAGGATACACAAAGAAATGTTTCAGGCAGCTTCAAAAAGAAAAATTGATAGCCCTCGGACAAGTTTGTTTATTCAGGTATTTAAATGATGTTCATCACTGCAGCATCTGGGATGTTTCACATCTCAGAAAAGCATCGTTACTGAAAAAAGTAATTTTGGCAACAGAAAGCAAAATATTTGAACTGAAATTTTGCCTGCAGGACTAAATGACCCCAAAACAACAAAACTTTTGAATATTCACAATGAAAAATATAAGGGGAAATTAAAAAAGCAAAATAGAGAAAAACTGGGTATATTAATGATCATAAATCATCACCAATTTACTGTTCTGACAGAGTATTTCCATATATTATTCTTGAATACGTGCAAGAGTTTGAGCTAATAAAATGGATTAAGAAATGATTGTGTCTGAGTTTATTTGAATTTTGCTATTGTCCTGAAGTTATGAGGATACCTCATATTTAGGTCAATGAATAATGTTTTCCTTAAGTGAAGTTTCTTTGCTTTTGAATTCATCTTCAAGACACTGCCTGGTTAATCTACCAAAGAGTGCATCCCTATTAACTGAATTAAATTTGCTCAACCTTTCTTATATAATCTAGATCAGAGGTTGTAATCAAAAGAACTCCTAAGTCTATGCCAATTTTCATCATTATTATTTTTTTTACATTTTGAACTGTCTAAACATCTGCTCTTTGAAAGCCCATCCTTTTTTGACTTTCTTGCCCTTACTACAAAAAAGATTATATGTTTATAATGTTTATAATGTAATATATAATGTTTATAATGTTTATAATGTAATTCTGACCCTCTTGAAATTCCTTCTGTATCTTAAAAACTCCTTACTTTCATTGTTTATTTAGTAAAAGAAATTGTTTTCAAAAAGTAATCTGGGGTCTCAAAGTCAGAAATCATAGTTTTTATATCTTTGAATATAGAAAAACACAGCTAATGCAACAATCTCATAGATACTCAAATATTGGCTAACATGAATTTATGTAATTCTTATATACAAATTATTTTGTATTTTTAAAAAAAGAAGTGTAATTCTAATTAAGTTCCTGGCTAAGGGCAAGCCTAAAATATTCTTAACAGGTCTTCTTTCCTAAGTTTATAGTGCAGATGCTAAATTCAGCAAGATTTGAAAATTACCAAGTATATTACTGTACTTACATTTATATTTATATCTTGCCCCATATTTTTACTTATAACTGCTACAAAGACATTGGGATGTCTTACAATATGGCTTCTAATCTTAAATTAACTGACTGAAGAAATAGCTATGAGAATTAGGAATGTTCATGGATAGTTTCTTAACGATTAAATTGCTCAAAACATAAGAATCATTAAGGTAACTCCCAAGAAGTAAAAATATCATTGTTCTTCAGAAAACAAAGACAAAGATAAAAGTGTCAATATGACCTCGAGCACGTGAACCGCTTTCATTTTCAGTTTATTCTGGGATCAGATTCTTTAATTTCAGATTATTTAAAAAATAAGGTTAGAGGTAAAAGTATTTTTTTCTCAACAAGTTCTTATTTTTGACTTACATATGGAAAAAACCCTCAAAGCATAAGAAGGTATACTATTTATACTAACAAAAACTCAGCTTTGAAAAGTTACTTTTTATTTAGCGTATTCAACCATCACTGAAGCAAAGTGATCTTCCTCTTTTATAGGGTGTCATGGTAAGACGCACTTCTGGGTTTGGGAAATAACTTCTTTCTCACTTTTGCAATCTGTCCTTGGAGCCATATAATATGGCTGTTTTTAATTACTCTGAATTTGTTAATTCAAAAGTTTAGAATGGTTTATTTTTTTCTCAAAGACCCAATCAATTGTACAAATTATGTGCTGCTAGCAGGTTGTAATTAAATCCTATTCACTATAGCATAGTTGGAGTAGTTAACCCATCAACATGCTAGAAATAGTGTATAATAAATATGATAGACACCAATTCATCATTAAAACAGTGACATGGACTATGTTAAACAAACTTGAAAAAAGAAGCTAAATATTTTTCCTTTCCAATAGTTAAAAAGATACATTCCAAAAATATCTAGGGTAGAATTTTCTCTTTTAAATTATGAGAAATCCTGGTGTGTTTCGATCACCATTTTAAGAATAAAAACAAAGAATGATGTGAAATCACAAATTATAACAGCCATCAGAATGTTCTGACCGTTATTGGCTTATGCAAACTACTTGCATATAAGAAGGTAAGTGGTCAAGTGGTTTTATGGAAAAATACATTGAGAACTACAATAACAAAATCTATTTTAAATATTTTTCACTGTAAAATCTTTTTTCACTTACACTGTCATCCAAACCATAATCCCCAGAAGTTTAAGATTATTTCTCTTTTCTGAGTACACAAATGTAGCAACAATATCAACAGCAATATCAGCTCACATTCACTAAATACTGACTTCAGTGTTCTCTTGGTGGTGGAATGACAAATACCTTGGATTTTGTCTTTTGCTCTTCTGTATTTTCCAAATTGTACTGTATTTTTTCTACCTGTATTTTAACACATAAAACATTGTGTGTAAAGGTAGAGACACTTATATCCCTTTATCCCAAATCCTATTCTCTATACTTTTCTGTACAAGTAATGATTGATACAACTTGTGAAACTTTCCATTACGTTTCTTGACTATGTGTGTATATGAGAGACAGAGAGCAAGAGCATGAGACATTTCCTTTAAATATTAAGCATAATATTGCAATTCACTTTTTAAAAACATTTCTTGGCCCTCCATTATTTTTATGTATCTTGATGCAGTTAATTTTTTCTTCTGTGTATAGTATTTCACCATACAGTAGACAATACATTTGATTTACTTTACCCTATTGCTGGCCATATACATTGTTTATTATTTTCTATTTCAAAAAATACAAATGGAAATCCTTGTATACAGTTTTTTATGTCCTTGTGTTCCAATTTTTTGAGTCATGTAGTACAGAATGATTGGTTTACAGGAGTGTGATTCATAACTAGCTATTGCTGAATTTTCTGTAAAATTATTCTACCATTCTATACTTGTAGATATGAGTTTTTTATCTAAGAACTTTTCCCACATGTGATATTATATTATTAAGGTACTTTGGTCAATATGAGACATATTATCTCCTTTGAAGTCATTATTTCTCAAATTAGTATACATTTTTGGCACATTTTAATATTTTTGGACACTTGAGTTTTTATTTAGTGAATTGACTATCATTAAATACTATATTTTCTTTCTGCCAGGATATATGTGCTATCTTTTATTGAGCTCAGAAGTGCTAATGGGTAATGATAATTTATCTTCATCAACTGTCATATAAAGTTGCCTAGGCAGCTCATCTTGTTTATGGTGACTATAGAAGAATAGAAGTTTACAGTTTTGATATGATGAAATTTATCAAATTTTATTTTATAGTTTGTAAGATTTACTTATGTAATGGACTCAAGAAATCTTTCACTGTACTATATAGGCTATAGTTCTCCATTTTCTTGTGGCAGTTTTCAGTTTTGTTTTCTCTAGTAAGTTATTTCCTCCATCTGGAAATATTTTATAACTTGAGATAAGGACAAAATTATTTCTTCCTTTATGGAAGTACCATCATTCTAATATCCTCTACTTAATTTTTAATGTTTGCTCTAACAAGATCACATATTTACTGGGTGTATTTCTAGTGTCCAATTATGTTCCATCGCTGTATTTTCTATTTCTTGTCCTGAGGTACATTTACAATGTGATACCTGGCAAAATAGAACCTTACATCTTTCTTTATTTTACTTCTACTCCAAAAATTATCCTTGCTAATTTTATCTCATCCTCATGAAGATTAGGATACTCCAAGATACACAAGAATTCTTTTGGGATTTACATTGGAATTGCCTTGTACTGATAAATGAATTTGGAAAGAAATATCTTCTTCATGATATTGTCTTCCCTTTGAGAATTTATTTTAGTACTTTTAGTTTAGAATTTATATTTATTCAAAACTCAATAAACTTTTATTTCATAAAGAAATTACACACACCAGTCAGATATTTCCCCTTGCATGTTTTGTTGGTTATTCTTATCAGTTCTAATGGCTTATACATTGCGTTATGTTTTCCTTAATCAGAGTCTGCAAATATCTATGATATTCATCCTCTTTAATGTATTCTTGCGTTATATTCCTGTGTTTCCTGTGTACAGGTGTGCAAAGCATGGGATGGATGTAGAATGGTTAGAAATCTCTTTTGAGCCTTAAATGTCCTTGAGAATGTACTTCTTTTAGACTATTAGGCACAAGCTCTCCTAATTTTAACTGTTTGGTTCTGATTTTATCTGGATCTGACAAGAAAGATTTCATCTTGTTATCTAGAAAGGTCAAATACGATGCTCTATTCCTAGAAATCTTTTCCTCACCCTCCTCCTCCTCCACCTTTCCTTCTCCTTCTCCTTCTTTGTGTACCAGGAATCAAACTAAGGTCCTCGCTCTTGTATAAATCTATTCTTATAAATAAAATATTAGTGAGATTTGAGAGGTCTGTTTTTATTTGTATTTAAGGTTCTGTTTTATTGGCTCATATCATCACTCTCCTTAACCACAATCTTTGCTCAAAATGTCGTTCTCGTCTCATTTTACTCTTTAAAAATAGCCTATAGAAAAGTCACCAACTGAATTCATCATTCACTTGCTGAATATCTTGAGTTGTTAATAACATATTGAGCATGCAGAAGACAACAAAGTTATTATTACTTTATTAATCTTCAACCTTCAGGATTTATTAGCTTTCTTCACAGGCCACATAGTCTTCTTAAACAATTCGTGGGTACTAATATACCTGTGTCTAACACAATCTTAATTTTTCAGTTTTTATTTCTGTGCACATTTGCACTATGTAATGATTACATTCCTCACGGGATTGGTACATGTACATAATCCATTTTAATTCTTTCTACTTTTACTTTCTCTTCCCTTCCCCTTGTTTTCTTCTCCCTCCATCTCTTAGTCCCTTTCCTTTTCCAAAAGATCTCATTTGCTATTATCTATCTTTTATTTTGCACTTTATTTAAATTTATACTAATACTACGCTTTTCATGTAACAAAACCTATGTGATATTTAAGCTGTGTGTCTGATTTATTTTACGTAATATTTTGGTCTCAAGATGCATCCTACAAATAACTCAAGTTAATCCTTCTTTATGGCAGAGTAGTGCTCTACTGTGTATAAATATACTTTCTTTAGCCATTCATTTGTTGATGGACATATAGGCTGTTTTCAAGATTTAGCTCTTATAAATTGTGCTGCTATAAACATGGGCATACGTTCTTAACCAAACCTGAAATGTCATGATGCTCCTCATCTCTTGCACGTTACATTATATTAATTCTAATTGAGTTTTAATTCTAAATGTTCCGATCTTAGATGGTACCTGAAAATACAAGGAAGAGTGGATTTGTATGATATTCTTTTCCTCAGTTATTTTGATAAAGGTAACCTCCACATACACTCTCGCATAATATCATCTCAGCAGTACTTACTGGCGGGCTGAAGAATAAACGTTCCTAACTTTTCTTCATTAATTTTATTTGAGACATACTTCACATACAAGCCTTCTATAGTTAACATGGCTGTATCTCTTGAATTGAGTTACATTGTCCTTTAATCTGTCATCAGTGCATTTAGCATATTCAGATACATTTTGGACCAGTGTCCACCAAACCAGATAAATGTCAGTTACTACCTCAGGCATTTTACCCGACCAGTGCAAAAAGCCTCGTTTTCCCTGTTGGAGTTTTCCCAAGAAACCACACCCATTTATTCCTCCCAGTCATAATCCTTTTTTATTTAATGTTACAACTTTTAAGTCAACACTGTTTCCATAGAGACTACAGATTTCTCCTTGGGTTATTACAGCATTTATAAGGTTTGTGAAACCCAGGAAAGAATCTGAGATAGTTTTTATATTACTTGAGGGGCTGATGGAATAATCAGTGCATCTGCTCACTTATTCATTAAAATATTAGTAACTACTTTATCTATTGCTTACCTTTCAGACCACTTTATTTACCCATCTGAAAATTTCCAATCAGTTTAATTGTGTAGAGGATTCTTGATACCTTTTAATTGTTATTGGGTTTTTTTTTTCCTAAATAATCTTAATTTTTTTCTTCTTTCAAGCTCGTTTGTAAGAGCTAAGCTTGTAGATTCCCAATAGCTTCTTTCATGTCACTGTGCTGCTGTGATTTAGAGGAGAAAATTGGAAGGACTTGCGAGGCTCCACAGAATCTACAAACATAGAGCTTGTAATAAAGGTAATGGTGCAGTAGGAGAAAGAAAATTCAGGTAAAGCTGGAGAGGGCCAGCAACTTCCAGATGCAACTCCAGGGTCCTTTCTTATACTGAATGCTTCATCTTCAGCTTGCCAGCCATCAGATGTGCACAAAGATCCCTTGGTCTCAAAGAAGCAAAGTCACAAATTTACTGATGGGCTCTTTGGTACACTGCTGGTCATAAAATCAGGCTATACACAAACAATCAGTCTATACTTTTTCTCCAAATAATAGAGAGAAGCCAGCACAAAGTTACTCCAGGGAAGGTTTGAACTTAACACAGCACATTTGATATCACTAGCTAGTACATTTAATGCTTGTCTTGGTCAAGGGTTAGTAGCACACTTCTAGTCCCTTGCAATGAACAGTCTGTCACAGACCAGCCACATGTTAACCCTATGCTTATACACGTTGTTTACAACTTCAGTTGTCCTTTTATTATTTCACTTTAAAAATAACACACTAGAAGGACACATTTTTCACAGCTTCAGTTTTCTATATTTTACTGAAAAGTAATACAGTAGAAACAAAGAATATGAATTATATGATTGATTTTTTTGAAATGTTTTCAGACTTTAAAACCTATAGATTGTTTTGCATTCTAATATGTATGGTATGTTTGAGAAGGATATGGGTTTTGCAATTGGTAGATTTGGGCAATGTATAGTTATAAATCTGTCTTAAACCAATGTGTCAGTTAAGATGATAAAGCCTTTTAAAACTTTATAATTTTTTCCATCTTGCCTATCAATTAATAAAAGCTATTTGTTAAATAAATTTTTATTATTCTGTCATGTATTTGAAGACATAGTATTTTGTTGATTCAGGTTTTAGGTTTTTATATCATTCTGATAAATTTAAGTGTTTCTTATCTATTTCATTATTGTTCCCTGAAGCCTATTTTATTCGATTTTACTGTCAATATATTTTTGTTTTATCCTCATGTATTTTTCTAATGTTTTGTTTTGAGTATTTGTTTTTATACTTTTAAGTTTGTATGCTTTGTACAAAATCCTACAGGTCTAGTATTAAAAAGTCAATATTAGATTAACTAGATGACTACTTGTTTATGTAAATAACTTTTATATTTTTTGATCCTACTGTTTTATTTATTTTCTCTACCTTTCCTAATTTTTTCTCTGCTTACTTTAACTTTCACTGACTGTATTTGTTTGACTGGCAAATAATTTCCTTTATTGTTATAGAAGTTATTTACTAGGGATTTTTTTTATTCCAAGCCAACAAAAATAAACAAAGAAAGTTAATCAAAACTTTTACCTGTCTCCCATCATTTTAAGTCTGACCACTGCCTTTCTTATTTTAAATGTCGATATGGGGCACCACCTCTCAAAGGAGTATATGTGCCATAGGCAGGGAGGAACACTGCTCTTCATGGTGTGTAATCCAACTCTATTCCCATTTAATTTTCAATGAATATTTTATGAGAACTCATCTGTGTATATTACAATATGAAATGGTCATATTAATGGTCTGACTGTTCTTTGTTATATAGCCAACTTGTGAAGACATTGCACTCTGGATTTATCTCATGAATACCTTAATGTACACATGGCTCATATCACTGTATTCATGTGCATATTTCACACAAGAATGCACCTTTCTTTTCTCCCCCATAGGATCTTTTATAGTTTCTGAGATAATGCAATAACTTCCAATGCAATAGTTCTCTTAAAATTTTTCACTTTTAGATATCACTTCTTATAACAGGCAATAATGCATAAACAAGTAGAAATAAATTCTTTCTATCGAGATACTAACATTACCTTTTATGTAGTATCCATATTGCCTTCATTTTACTGACTTGTTTATTATTCCCTGTACCTTACTGAATTTAGCTCCATACTGTGATGTGATTGATTCAGTATTTTAACATAACAATGTATTCAACATGAATCATTTTGAGGAAAAATGAAAGTGAAAGCTTACAAGAAATTTACACTTCTAACTATCAAATATAAATGGGGTATATCTAAACATATGTTCTTATTCACCTACAAATATTCTACACTAAGTGGTATAGCTGGATTAGTTAAAAGCAAAATTTCTAAACCAGTGGTTTAAAGTGATCATTTCATCAATGATATATTCAGAGTCACTTTTATTTCTCAAAGTTTTATACATCCTCTTTTTTGTAAGTATGGCTTAAAAATCAAAATTATTTTTCAGGATTTGTAGAGTTGTACATTCCACTGTCTCAGGGAGGTATCAATATGCTAGCTGTTGTTCACTGTACTATCTCAGCACCTAATTTCCATATTAGTTTCTTATATGTTTTTAGAGTACCAATTGTATTATTGAAGAATTCCAGCAATAAAATTGTCCTACATGAGAATAACTTTTGAAATACAACCTTACTTAGAAGAGGGTCAACTGATTTTACTATTCCTAATGGGGCGTTTATGAGCTATTTATGGCCTCTCTGATCCAAAATCTGATAACTCACATAGGATGTACTTTACTTAAAAAATTGTAGGCTGACTATTCAAGTAACTATGAACTATTATGAGTAAAAGGAAGGTAAATAATATTTTTAAAAAGTATTATTGTGTACAACATTAAATGCTTGTGGGAAATGTAACATAAACTATGCCTTAGAGTTCATATTGAGAGTTTTCCTGGAAGAAAGAACCTAAATACATGAGAAGTTAAACAATAACAGAGAGATATGACAGGAAATACCATCTAACAGCAGTTGATATCATTTGATTAGTCAATAAGGGAGCTATATAGACACAAACTGGCATTAGTTCAAAGGAAGGTAAAACTTAAAAAGAAAATCCTTTAAAGGATGATCATGGCCTGAAACTATAAGCTATTTACATGTCTAGATAGTTTGAGAATAATGAAAGGCAATTTACTTTAGCTAAGAGATAATGTTAGCTTTTGCCTGGTAACTGGTAATGAAACAAGTTTAGTTTGAAAAGTACATTTCATCATTAATTGATGTATAAATATGCTAATCTTTCAACTTTGTATCTGAAGTACTTTTGGTTCATTAACTATCTAGAAGTCATTTATTTAATATGCATTTGGGTGATTGTATTTGAATTGTAAATACTTCCACGTACTTTTTTCTTTCTTGTTTTAATTTATTTGTAAATCAATCAAATGGCAAGACTAAAAGAAATTCATGTGCATTTGGATGTCACTACACAGCTACAAGAGAGGAGGCCAGGCAAATTCACTTTATATGACTACCTTAAAAACACTCACCATTGTCATGTCATAGCTAAATCTTCAAAGGAGCTTGTATATCCATGAAAAGACTATTGGATAAAGAAAATGTGATATCTATACATAATGGAATACTACTTTGCTAAAAGAAGGACAAATTGGAGACATTTGAAGGAAAATAGATGCTCCTAGAAAATATAATGTTGAATGAAATAAATCAGAAACACAAGCTTAAATACAGTGCAGTATCTCTCATTTGAGTAGCACAAAATATGAACAAAGAGTACAATAAACAATCCATAGCAGGTGACAAGGATATAGATCTCTTATAAATGGAAAGGGGTCCAGGAGAACATGAACTTAACTATTCTTGCATTTAAGGTCATGCTCTAACAATCAGCATTCTTTCCTCTCCTCTGGAAAGTTGTTTTTGTTTTTGTTTTTACCAAGGAATTCTTCTAGATTTCACACTTCATACTTGGTTTACACTGACTTGTTAGCTTTCTGTTGTCTTTTTCTATCTAGAATGTCAAGGAAGTTTGCCTGTAGCCATACAGTTCTAATGGCATCATGTTATTATTTCCTTCAGAGCTTTTAAACTAGATACACCAAATACACCACTGCAGTCTTCCACCATTATATAATGCACTTCAACTCTAGAGAGTTTTAACAATTCTATTGTAATCCTCACCAGTACAGTACTCTCATTGAGAGCTGGTTTGGGATATTTTTCAGCTCTACATCTCCATCTTAGGAATTTGGATCATTTCTAAGAGTACTTTCTCTGGCCGTACTTATTATGGAGTGCTTTTCAGATCAACACCTATGGGAGGAATGGAAAAGAAGCAGGATCTTGCAGAAGAATATGTAAAGCTGTGATGCTGATCACACATCATGCTCAGCTAACCTTTCAGAGAGCTCCTGGGAGAATAACTCCCACCACAATCATCTCATAGCAGTTCTCATTATCTAGATCTATGCAACAATGCATCACTGGGTGTGGGTGTCTGGAAAAAGATGTGACCCTGTGACATTCAGCTTTCTTTAGCTAAGCCAATCCCCGAAGGGACTGATAGGTCTAAAAAGTTTTACTGAATGCACTTTCTGCAGATGGACATAAGGGTCTGTCTAAGGTAGCATATCAATGTGTCTAAGCATCCTGGACAACCACATGCAATTTGTCTTAGTCACTTTCCCTTTGATGGACACAATACCTGACACCAACCACTTAAAGGAGGAGAGGTTTATCTTTGCTCATCAAGTTTAGTCCATAGTAGGTTAACTCCAAGGTAGAAGCAGCATGGTGAAAGGGTCTGGGTGAAGGACAGTTGCCCTTCCCTGGTATTCAGGAGACAGGGTAAAGGGATAAACTGGGGAGCTACATCCTTCCAGCTCACTTCCCACAGTAACCTGCCTCTTGACACCAGGCCCTGCCTATTTCCTACACATTTTGCTACGAACTCATCAGTGGATTAATCTCCATGGTGCAGTCACCTTCCAAAATACATGAGAATTCTAGATCTAATCCTAACACCATTGATAATTAACATAGATATTCAACAAAAGCAAATATAAATATTACAATCAAAATCATTTAAATCAGTCTTGATTATATATGATATATAAGTCAGTTAGGGAGTATATACTGATTACCAGTTTAATAAAGGAATCCTCTCCCGTTAGCTTTAAATACACCAGGTTCCCTAGAAGAGAATTTGACAATAGTGCCATTATTTTCATAATTATGAAAAAAGTAAGTAATTGCTCTGGACTCCCACCTTGGTCTGCAGTGGGCCATTTGCTTGACAAATGCCATGTGTAATTCCATACTAACAATTATTAATATGGTCCGTAATTCGTAATTCTTTTCTGAATTATCCAGATACTTGTCTTAATCCCTTTATCCCCTTTGAGCATGTGGAGATGCAAGCAAAACAGAACGTGGACATTATCTCAGATAATTGAAAACAAAGTTTATTTGTGAATTGACTTGTATGGGGAATTGCCTCAGTAATTTAAGTCCTTGTTGTATTTAGAAGGATTTCAAATAATAGTTTACTGCCTTTGCTTATTTAATTTTTAATTAGAATTAAACAAACATTTGTTTTAATTTTTCTTCTCATCTGACAAAAAAGCACAGGAGATATTATAATTAGTCATTTATTAATTATTGTTTACTGTGGGCATCTAAACCTCTGGATTTTAAAGTAGATCATAAATTATACCAGTTAATGCTAAAATGGAGATAAAATTACATTTTAAAATGTTTTAATGAACATACTGAGCATGTTTTACTTTAATTAAGGTGTCAAATTTGTGGCAATAATATCGACAAAAACTTGGCAAACTATGAAAGAAATAGTCATTTGCCCATGGTACAGAATGACTACAAACATATAATTAAGGACTAATATAATAAGGGAAAATATTTGTTTGTTTTTTTTTCTGTAAGTATGACATGTTAGAGAACAGCTTCCCTAGATATAAAAATAAATTCCATTCTCTTTTATTAGAACTAAAACAGAACAATGTGTAGATGCAATAAGTATATGTCTCATCTTAAATTGTTTACTTTTCATTTAGCAATATAGTAACTTTTTAAATAGATTTCCCAATTTTTTTCTAATGTAAATATTCAAAAGTTGTCTCAGGAAGACTTTAACTTCTATCCAAGACTGAGTAACCAGGACCATATTTGTTTGCCCCATTTTCATGAAACACCTAAAAAATGATTTGTAAACTATTTGCAACTATTTGTAAAACAATCACTTTCAAGATATTAAGTAACATGTAATGAATCCTTGTAGTCTCTAAAATGCGAGGAATAAATGAGCTTAGTCCTATGATTTCTCTGTCTTCTTGCTGGAGTAATTTTCTAGGCTGTGGTACTGTAAGGAAGAACCCAATGAGGGCCGGAGATTTAACTCAGAGGTGCCAGGCCTGCCCAGCAAGCTCAAGGTCCTGAGTTCAATTCCCAGTACTGGAAAACAAAAAAAGAACCCAATGAGAGCCTAGGGCCTTGTCAAGAGTTTAAGGAAGTTAAGGTAGTTGAAGTCTGCAGCAGAGAGTAACTGAGGGGAGAGTCTTGTATATAGAAAGAAAAACCGAGATATTTTCAGAGGGTCCATCTGAAATATTCCATTGAGTAGAGATAAATTCATGTATGTTAGAAAAATATTCAAAGCAACAAAAAAGAATTACAGGTAAAGTATTGAAATGCACATAGGAAAAGGGATATATATATATATGAAAACAAACCATCAAGGCATCAGATCAGCATCCTGAAATACACACATATATACACATGGTGAGGTTATTGTCAACAAATGTGCAAAAGATTTGCTGTAAATAAAGAAGCATATTTTCAGCAAATGATGCTTGAACTAATGAAAATCCCCTTGAAAAATTAGAATATCTACCTGTGCTTCACACCAGGAACAAAGCACTAACTCAAAATATATCACAGACTTTTAAAATGTAAAACATAAAAATATGAAAATTCTGCACAAGAATATGAGAAAAATCTTTACAAACATTCCTTGATATTTCTTTGATATAAATTCTTTGATATGGTACCAAAATCATGAGTGAACCATAAAATCTTAGAGAAATCTAAAAAACATACATCTCATCAAAATTGTGAAATTTTACTCTCAAAAGTCTCTTTGAAGAGTGTATAAAGACAAGCTGCAGCCTTGGAGAAAACTTTTACTAATTATATGTTTGTTAAAACATTTCTATATTGAATATATGAGGAATCCTAAAATGTGACAATAAAAATAATGAACAATCCAATAAAAATAAGCAAGATTCAGACATTTCACTTCATCAAGAAGATGCATGGATAACACATAAACATATGAAAAGATGTTCATTCAATATTTTTTGTCACTAGTGTTTTTAAAATTAATATCTCTGTGGTTAATATACTCAGTTGAATGTCTATAATTACAAATCTGATCATACCATGCTGATGACAATGCAACAGAAAGCAAGGCATGCACCCTGTACAATTTGACAGTTGTTTTAATGGTTTTGTTTGATTTTTTTAAAAAATCCTACAGCCTGGGCATTCCATTCCTATATTTTCACAAAAGAGGACTGAAACCATTAAAGGACTTACACTTCATAGAAACTATATTTGCAGTACCCCAAACTAGAAAGAGCACAAATGTGCTGCTACAGGTTCTGGCTAAAGATTCGAGCTACATAAATGTGAAAGAATATTTGTTGGCAACGTGAGGAAAAGAGCACATGATATACACAAGTATATGAATATACTTTAAATACGCTGAGAAAAGATGACATAGTTTATGGAAATTCATATAAAACCTTAAAAAATACAAACCAATATTTAGTAAGAGAAAAGATTGGTAATTAGGCACAAGAAGGGTGACTGGGAAGAGCAGGAATGGTGGATTAGAAAGGAGCATCGGGAAATATTTGTGGAGGATGGAGGTGTGCATAATTTTAAGGATGGTGATATTTCCCCCACTGGTGTTTAAGTATCTCAAGACTTATCTAATTTTACTCTTTAAACATGTGTAGATTATCAAATATCCATTATATCTCAGGAAAGCATTAAAAAAATCTGGCCTGAAAGTTACATGAAAATATGTCTAAATACTAACTTCAGAACTTCTTAGTTGAATGGCTTTGAGCCACTTGCTAATACACTCAAAGATCAATGTGCTTTCATAAATGTATGGCAATATGTACTTTATAGTTATATTGGAAGATTAAAAATCAGAGAAATATTTATTGCAGTATTAGACAGATATTTAAATTTTTATCACAAATGTTAGATATACAATAATAAATCCAAATAATGTTATGTCAAAAGCATCATGTTATAACTTCTTTTTCCTATTGCTCCTAGTATAGCACACTGTCTTCTGAAGTGTGTTTCACATGATAGCTCAAAATTATCTACTAAAATTGACATATTGTAAAAATAATGTTTAATAACAAATGGTTAAAATTACTACTGTACAGCCAAAGGAGAGTATAAATACAACTGATTGCATGGTTGTACCAGGTCTACATATAATTTGATCTACATTATGGAGAAATTATATAGATCAAGAAATTTTTTAAAAAAGTTTCACTTATTATAACATCTGCTTCACTCTCACTTCTGTTCATTAGGATAGTACTATCCTAATATGGGATGCTTAATTTTTCCTCATTCTTTGCCTGGGTGAATTAATTTAATTAATGTCCTTTTATTCAGTGAACAAAATCAATATAACTCATCTAAAAATGCAAACCCAGTGCAGCTTTAATTATTAATAGGAAGCTTTGGGCTGTGAATTAATCTGCATTGTCTCAACTGCAATTTTCTCATCCTACTTATATAAAAAGGCTTCTTTCACCATAAGAATTTGTCTCAGTTAAGAAAAAAATAAGTATTATACTTTGATGATTTTTTTCTTCTTTGTCATTCCCAATATCTATATGGGAAAATATATATATCACTAAAAAATCAAGTAAGATGATTTGCATGAGAGGTTATAGAAGGGAAGACAACTTTGTTATTATTACAGTTATTAGTATTATTACCATAACTGCTGTTATTATTCCTCCTCCTATTACTACTATTACTGCTTCTATATCTGAGAGAAGGAGAAGAGAGGGGAGAAGCAGAAGAAAAGAAGTAGAGATAAGGAAGAAACAGTATAATTGGCTAATTTTACAATCCTAATTTGTATGCGGAGGGATGGTAGTCTTTTCTTTCAGAAATCAGGATACCAATGTGAGCAATTCCAACAACTTTCCCACTCTCTGAGATTGCCACATTAACCTGAAAAAGAAAAAAATATATATAGAGAGCATCTGTCTCAATTACTTTTCTCTCATTGCTGAGACAAAATACTGGACACCTAAAGTTAAAGGGGGGGGGAGGAAAAACTATGAGAAAAGAAAAAAAAATGGAAATGAAATCTATATAAATAGAGAAGGGAGGAGGGGGTGAAGGGCGCACAGGTAATGGGGAAAAAAAAAAGAACCAAGACATATCCTGTACAGGTACAAACACCCAATGATAAATGTAAACGAATTGCACACTTAAAATGTACCAATAAAAGAACTAAAAATAAATAAATTAAAAAATAAAGTTAAAGGAGAAATGGTTTATTTCAGCTCACAGGTGATACAGGTTTTAGTCCATAGTCAGCTGACTCCAAGGCAAGTTGGCCTGGCAGAGGGACATCATAGAGAAGAAACAGTTCATGGAAAGTAGAAGACAGAAAAAGCAACAAGGGATGACCACAGCTCTTTCTGTCTCTTACGTTTTACCCAGGCTACCCACCTTTGGGGCAAATAGCATTCATATCCATAATCCTAGTGCCCTTGATCCTAGCATGGCACCGTGAATCAATCTCAGTGTCACACTCTCTAGATCCAGCCACCTCTGAAAAAGCCCCACCTGTGACCGCATGAGGCTTTGGGAGGACATCTAGACACAGCTGTAACATGACGAAATGAAATTTAAAATTCAGATAAACAGCTAATTGTTTTTTGATGTAGGCATGCCCTCCCCAACATCTGGAACATATAAGAAAACTGTGTTTGTTATTTGTCTAAAATTTAAACTTAATTTTTTATGCTGTACTTTATCTGGAAATCCCACCCCTCTCCTTTCTCATCGTTCACATAGCATATTGTTCTGGGAACACCTATAGGAATTACCATCATGAATCTTATACCCAAGTAGCTATGAGCATGCAAACTCCTTGTAAACCACAGCACAACTTTCTGGATTCTTTGTTTAGCAAATAGCCAAGTTGAAAAGCTAATGAAGGAATGGAAGGGCACAGCATAAGGAAATAAGCGTGAACAACCCCTTGTAGAATAGCTTATTTCATTAAATCTTTTCCAGTGTTCTCGTACTTCTACTTTTAAATATTTTAGAAAAGAAAATGTTATGAGAATTCTCTTTGTCTTACCAAATAGTATTTATACAGGTAGGCTGTAAAGAATAACTCTGTTTTGTTTCCTTCTTAAATGTAATTTTCATCTCAAATCTATAGAATGTCTGCATATTAAGCCAATTATTTTAAAAGATTGTTTTTGTTATTTAAAAAATTTAATTTTATTATTTGATGACCATAACATTTTACATTCAATAAGTTCTGAGGCTTGTCTTTTTGGAGACACAACAAGAAAAAATATTTTAAAATATTTAATTCTCATATGGTAGCAATATATACTTATACAAATAAAAAGTCTGATTAATTTTGTATTCATTATACAGAAATTATACTTAATAGGTGATGACCATATTGTATCTTGCTTCACTAAAAATTATATTAATTTTAAGTGAGATAAAAGAAACATTCCAAAAATCTTCTAACAATGATGTATTTTGTTAGTGGGTTCATTAAGGGTGATATCATACTATAACAATGGAAAAGAAGATTTTTAATCACAAGTATCTTATTAAATTTATATAATTATAATTTATATAAACTATAAAATAAGTGTTTTCTATATGGTAAAAGTTCAAAAATATTAAGTGTTACACTGATTTAAACAAGTAGTAAGTGACAGAACAAGCAAAGAATTCTTTGACACAAAGTATAAATCATTGTGGGAAAAAAATCTAAAATTGTGACCAGTATTTGAATAAATGAATAAATTATGTAAATTCATACATTTTAAACTTATACTAAATTAAGAATGAATAAAACACTACAACATCCAAATAAAGTTGAATTTCTCCCAACTAATATTGAACAAAAGAAGCCCAGGATTAACAGTATATATATATAATGTGTGGTCTCATAACATGAAGTTTAAAAACGACATCACTAAGCTTTAATAATTAATGCTTCTTAACTAGATAGTAAAAGAAAAAAATACTTTAAAGGAAAAAAGAACTACTTGTCACAAAAATCAGATCAATATTCTTTTCTAATACAGAGTATACAGGATTACAAGAATATATATTGGAGCTTTTAAGTCCTGAAAATATTCTCTCTATATATGTTTAGGATATGCAAGTGTTTATTTGTTGGAAATAAACTATATTTTTGTCTTATATACTCTTCTGCAAGTGTGATAGAATATAAAGCTTTATTGTTGGAAGTATTGTTGGATATTTGTTACAATTATTAATTGGAGAATTACATTCTTAGAAAAACGGAGTTCATCAGAATTGACTGTAAAAGAAATAGAAAACCCAAAAGAATAATAATTACTAAAGAAAGTACATCTAAATTTTCAAGACTAAATATGTCTTTATTCATAGTTCTACTAAGTAGTTAATAAAGAGCTAAGCTCACTTTTACACAAATTACTTCAGAGTAGAAAACAATTGGAAATATTCTCAGATGTTTCTAGGAATAATAAAGTTTATTTCAAACTAAGTCAGGACTAATCAAGAAAATAAAATCACACAATTATTTGTCTCCTGAAAACAAATATACCATGAAGCACTTGTGTTTATTTCAGGAAGGCAATCTTAGCCTAATGCAAGGAAAAAGACCAAATAATTGTCTAAAGTAAGATTTTTTAAGGAAGAGAAATGTGATCAGTTGCATGGTTGTAAACACAACATTCTATAAAGTTTAAAATATTGTAGCAAAATTGTGTTAAAAATTAGGAACAAAAGAAAGCTGCCTAACAAAATTTTCACAACATACAAGAATGCTCTGTAAAAAGCCAACAATAGCATTCCAAACAATACTAAAATTCTGAAACTTTATTTTTAATATCGATCAAGAAATACATGCTATAAATATTAAATTATTTTAAACAGTTTAATATTGGAATGCCTGCTTATTTTGGTCACACAGAAAAAATTTGGGAAGTAGTTTAAAATTAAGAAAAGAAAATAAGAAATAGTATAGAATTAGGAAAGAGAAAAACTTACTATGTACACATGATTACATTGTTTGCATAATAATTTCCCCAAATTTCTCAAAAAATATTAAAATTAATAAAAACTTGACAAGTTTAGTAGCTAGAAAACGTTCATAATGCAAATAAATTGTATTGACCTGCATAAAAAGTCAGATAAAATAAGTAATTAAAATATTTGCAATACATAAAATAAGCATAAATCAATTTTATTTCTGTATACTAACAAAGAACATGTAGTAATGGGAAGTAAAACATAATACTACTTAGTGAGGCTGAAGCATCATGAAAGAAGGGGTGGGAGAGGAAAATTGCTCACCTCATGGCAGTCAGGAAGCAAAGAATAAGAGCAAGAACAGTAGGAGCCAAGGACCAGAAGTAGCTCCTAAGTTTATGGTACCATGATCCACTCCCTTCAATTAGCCCCACCTCCAATTTTCATCACCTCTCAATAATGCCACCAAGTAATCTCATCAATCTATTCATCCACTTGTTGAAATCACAGCCCTTATGATCCAGCCTCTTCTCCAAAAGCCCAACAGCTGGCCACCAGGTCTTTAGCACCTTAGTTTGGGAAGACATTTCAAATCCAACATTTGCAAAGGCATGGATGTCTCTGCAAGGAATTATACTGAGTGAAAAATTTTATCTCAAAATTGACATGTTGGATGAGTCTAGTTATATAATATTTTTGAAGTGGAGAAAACTACAAAATTGGAGGCCACATTAGTGGTTGGCAGAGGTTAGAGACTGTGACTAATGAGTTAGTTGTGGCTAAGACAAGACAACACAAGAGATCCTTGTAGGAAGAATATAATTGCTTTTTATCTTGATTTTAGAAATGTCAACATCCTTCTTGTGATGTTGTACTTTTTAAGATGTTTCCATTGGAGATAACTGAGTAAAGGCTGTATGGGATCTCTATTACTTATCACAACTGTTTGTGTTAGTAATGATCTCAATAAAATAGTTAATTAAAAAGGATCAATAGCAGTAGTCAAAAATAATGAAAACTGATATGAGGTATAAAATCTTTACAGGAAAATAAACTATCCTTCTACATTTCAGAGTAGAAAATGGAGAGTAATGATGTGTATTATAGGAAGGTAATATTGCAAAGATTTTGTTTCGGTCTGTTTACTCTTTGCTATGACTGAAAGCCACAGACTGGTTAAATTGCAGAGAGTAAGTTTTATTCAGCAGATACTGTAGTCTTAGAGATTGGAGGCTCAAGTTCAAAGGGCCAACCCTGTGAAGGGCTTCTTGCTGGAGAGCACTCTACAGTATCCCAAAGTAGCTCAGAGACCATGGTGACAGGGAAGCTCACAAGAGGTAGAACAATAGTTGTTTATATAACAGACCCACTCTCAGGACCACTCATCAATCCAGTAGTCTATGATTCATGAATGGAATAGTCCATGCATGAAGATCAAGCCCTGACCAACCAGTTACCTCTTAAAGGCCTCACCTTGTTCCACCTCTTGCTGCTTCACAATGGGAAATAAATTTCAGCACGAGTTTTTGTGGGAAAATTCACACCATAGTGGATTTTGTACCAAGTTATTTCTAATTTGATTTGAATGGAGTAATTTTAATCAGATATGGTAAACTGATTTTTGAATATATGTGAAGTGTAAATAGCAAAAAATATATTTTCAAGAACAAAAACAATCAAAGGTATTTTGCTGTACCATTCAACATTCAATAGATATTGACAATGGTCACATATTTAAGCTGAATAATAGGGGTATGAGTATTTCACATTATTATTTCTTAAAAAAGTCATGCAGAATATATTTATATATATGGTATATTTCACAATAAAATGCGTTTAAAGCAAATAACAAGAGTAAGTAGATCATAGATTTAAAATTTAAAATCTCTATGTGCACACATATGAAAATGTCTCTGTATGTTAGAATTCCTTATGAATTTACTGTTTGCTTAATTTTTTGCTATAAAATATTCATTAGTTGTGAAGTAAATAAATAATGTACAAGAAAGGAGAAAAAGTTAGAAGTTATATAATGACGTTAAAAGAAATATCAAATTCTCTTTTTTGACAGCTGCAAAGTAGAATTTCATCTATTTTTTAATGACTACTTTTCAGCTAGAAAGATTTAGACTTCTCACAACAGTACCGTTGGATGACGAATTTGTATGATTAGAATTTGCTAGGTGCTGCTTGCCGTTTGTTATGGGACTTGATTGTTATGAAGACTTGAAGCCTGTCTTGCCTTAGGTCACACAGTAACTACTGTATATGTTTTAATGATACCAAAACTTAATTCTTTACATTTGACATACATCTTTTCCCTGAACCATGACTACCTCTTACAAATAAATTATTTATTAGAGATGAAACTAAACTTTCATTTAGGCCCACAGGAATCTTTCATGATTCAACTGCCTATTTAATATGTTATTCTACTAGCAGAAGTAGCTGTTCTTTAACCTGCCTCCCCTCTTGCCTAGGATTCAGGTATGTACTCTCACTGTAAGTATTTGTTTTATGAGACAGAGTCTCCTTGTATTATCCTGCCCAACCTCAAGCTTTTGGGTTCAAATGATTCTGTTGCCTCAGCTGCCTGGGTAGCTGGGACTACAGGTATAGGTGAACACAGTTGGCTATTTGAAACATTTAAGGTTCTTTTTTCCCAGGAATTAATTTTCTCCTATAAATCTTTAACATGAAGCAATGACTGATGAGTGGAATGATATTTTCACAAGTTTTCTGAATACATCACCATATTTATCCCCATCTCTTCTTGCCTCCTCACCATTTTACCTTTCCTTTCCAGCCACCTAAGCAAATCTGAGTTCACTGCCTCGTGTGTGTGTGTGTGTGTGTGTGTGTGTGTGTGCACATCCGCATGTGTGTCTGGTGATGAGGAGGAGGTAGATAATTGTTCAAACATGGCTGTGCTTTAAAAAAAACCTTCAACTATTTTATCATTTTTAATTCTTGCTTACATGGTTTAGTTTAACATTCAGTAATACACTGTGTAGACTTAGAATCTAAGTGATTGCCTTGATACCGATGACTATTAAAGTATTGTAAATGTTTAGCTTGTAGTGGAATCTTTGTTTTAAAGTATAGCAATTGATATTGACTTAAATAAAAGGCTCTTTGAAAATATTATTTATACAGTTTCTCACAGAGCCATAGATAATATTTAAAGTTTTGTTAATAGTAAATTAATTCATATTAATTTTATTAGGAACATCTATTATTGTTAGTACTTTTCATATTACTTTTTATTTCTTTCTTTATAAGTTACCAATATAATTTTAGTTACTGATTATTCATAAATAAATTTTGACTTGAATTATATTGAAAAACACCCCATATTTTTTCACTTCATTCTGAATACATTCCATCTTAACTTCCTTATGGGAAAATCATATTGGAGGACCAAATTCTTAGAAGCAGCCCTTAAATGGTGAATAAACAATAAAAGTAGTATTCTTGGTTTCCACCAACATCACTCAGCTGCATAGATAAACAAATTATTCCTCTCCATCTAATTGGACTATACTTTTATAGCCAAGACTTACTATGCAAAAATAGTTATTGCTCTCTTATACCTTCATTTTCATCACCATCATCATCATCATCATCATCTCTTATTCAGATGAGCTGATTAGAAAAACTCTAAGGAGTTATAGGATTTGATATCATGCAAATGCACTTTTTCCTTAGCTGATGAGTTTATTCTCATCTTTCGCTTAAGAATACAAACTCATAATATGGATGATTCAAACCTATGCATATGTAATGATACAGAAATAGTTCTAGTCTATATATGCATGTGTGTCTTCAGTTCTCTTCTCTATTTTTCTGTACTCGCCTTTCAATAGAATTTTCCAGTAAGCTTTTTCCATCTTAATAAAACATTAAAAAATCTGTACTCCCTGATTAAAGCATATTGTTTGAAATTTGATTTATAATGACACTTGAGATGAATATTGAAGAAATAATATAAGAAATATGTTTTATGCCAAAGTAATCATCAAATTTTATATGAGCTTCCATCTGGCATATTAAAGTATTAATAAGACATCAATATAAACAGACTGTAGCATATCTCATACCATGATGTATTAAGAATAATCAAAAATCCTTTGAATACAAAGAACTACTTATTAAAAGCATCAATACTGCATACACTGCATACAGATAAAATTTACATCGAAGCACTTCTCAAATGAGATGGTAGAGAGTCTGAGGAAAGTTATAAGGAGGGAAGTTATCTTAAATAATAATCATTTCAAAGTAATAAACTGTCTAGAAATGATGGCTTAGTGCTTCTGCATTTGATATTCAGTAAGTAGTTATCCTGTCAAAACTGCCAGTGCTGACTGATAAATGTTCAAAAGACTCTACTGGAATATTGACAAATCCTCAACTTGTATGTGTTATGGAGATAAGAAGATTAAATTTGTATTTACTCTAACTTATAGCCCAGCCTGTGCTCTACAAAACAGAAAAGATTTGCTAATAATTTTTCAGGATAATGAGCATTATTGTGTGAACAGATATATACACAATACACATGTGGCTCTCCATCATTTTCTCTCAAAATCATACGGCAATGTATGAGTCAGGGCTGAAGTTGAGAAACAGAAGTAGTGTGACCTATGTATCTATCTGTCTCTCTCTCTCTCTGCCTCTGTCTCGGTCTCTATTTCTCTTGCCTAAGCTTCTTGGCTTTCAGCAAGTTGGGTAATATATTTGTGACTCTATTTCTTTACCGCCAAATGTGATTACCAATATATTATAATCATATATTAGTAAATATTTAATAGAGTAAAATATGAAGTAGGTACTGCACTATTTACCTCTTTCTGTTATCTATCTCTGTTTCTCCCTATTTTGTTTTATATTTAACCAATACTATTTTTTTTTTTTTGGTACCGGGGATCCAACTCAAGATCTTGCAATTGCCAGGCAGGCGGCAGCACCACTGGGCTAAATACCTGGCCCAAACCAATACTATTATTTAGGATATACGTATATAATGTAGGATTTTGTTATCCATTGGTAGAATTTCTTCATCATAAGAGAAGCCTCAGCTTTGTCCTTAAAATCTTTCAACTAACTCAAGTCAACCCCACCTAGATTATGTACAAGACAATTTTTTATTTAAAATCAACTGACTGTGGAAGTTAATCATATCTACATGGCTTCTAGATTTAATTTAATTGATTAGGTTTAATTAGATTTAAATAAATACCTGGGTATTGAAACTCGAAACTAGCCAAAGCAGGCACAGTTTCATATGTGTGTGTCTTGCTACTGTTGACACTGTTTGTATTTACTCTAACTTATAGCCCAGCCTTGTGCTCCACAAAACAGAAAAGATTTGCTAATAATTTTTCAGGAGATTATTATGTATTCAAATATTTAGAGTATTTTTTTCATAAATACGGTGCGTATGTTGACATGAAACACCATACTAAATAAGGGAAGTATGTTGGACATTTTAGAATTTATTAGTGTCCAAAAAATACTGCATCCTTTGCTTCCTGAGCATTCCAAAACACCTGAGCTTTCTGCTGTACAAAGGCAATTTTTAACTTTACTTACAATGCTATTTGGATATTCTGCTCATAAACCAGTGTACTAGTTCTCAGAGCAGTGCATGTTTTCATGTTCTCCCTTCTGGCCTGCTCATTTCACCAGCATGCCTTGTACACTGCTTTCCGCTGATGTGTTTTAAGTATTAAACTTAGTAATTAGTTAACAATTAAAAGATTAATGAATTGGAGCATAAGGCCACCAGTATATTTGACATATACAAATTTTTTCCTTTTTTTCTAGCAGAACATAAATAAGAAAAAGAATATCTCTCTAATGAAATATATTCCTACTCTTTTCAACACATTCATCATAAATATGGAGTCAGATTTTTGTACATTCTTCACTGTTCATTCATTTTTTCACTTATTTTATAAATATTCATTAAACAGTGAAAAAATGAAGGACTTCAACAAAGATATAATTAAAAGTACGAGGCCATGGTTACATACAGAAGGAAATATACTTAAAAGTAGATGCATTTAATTGTCGGCAGGTTGGAAGTAACATGAGAGAAAATTAATATATTAGAGCATTCAAGAGTGGAATAATCTTTGAATTCCACTTTGTAACTGGATTTGAAAAAAATTATCTAATATACTAGTGCCTCTATTTCTTTATAAAACATGTGGTTAATAATAATTATACTTAGATAATTAAAAAATATTAAATAGTGTGAAAAATATGAACCAGGAACTGCACAATCCATTGGATATATAATGGTGAATATGGTAGATATTTTCAATTTTTCTATGGAACCTATATTTTATCCTACAGTATTAGCTGAAGAGATGATGTGGATAGTTGGTAGTGTGCCTGATATGTGGAATATAATCAATGAATGTTAATTTTTAAATGCATTATTTAGTAGCAGTGGCATTATATACACACACGCACACACACACATATATGATTAATGAGATGGAATAAAAAATATTAATAAGAGAATTAAATGTTATAGAGGAGAGTGTCATTAAACAGTTCAAAACTTGAGATTAAACATTAGACATATCATATATTAGATATGAATTTATCAATAATGATAGTGGGATGCACAGGAAGATTTTAAAGAAAATATCTAATTAAAAGCAAAAGTAAATATGATCAAGAAATAAACAGTGAATATATTCCAATCACAGAATCCAGAGCAAATTCTTATATTCATGGAACAGGTATTTCTTAAGGGAATGCCATGTCCTTTGGACCACCTAAAGATTCCCATAAGAAAGTGACATCCATGCATGGAATTAAAACAAATGATGGGTCTGTGTTTTAACTTAGCTGTAGAGAACTTGCCTAGCATGTATGAAGACCTGGGTTTAATTTTCAGCACTACCCCCCCCCCAAAAAAAACTCCAAAAAACAAAAAACAAAACTAAAAATTATCCATCTGAAAAAAGAACACAGAGTATAACTCAGAAAAGAGTCAGACAAAAGAGAATTTATACAGATAAAAAATGTTTGAATCTTAGTTGAGAGCAGTAGTTAATGGCACAGAGAAAAAAGAAAAGAAGTGGGGGGATGATCAATGAGAAACATGCAAATTACATTTTTTTTTTCAATTTAGGGAAATGGAAAGACTTTCCAAGGAGTACAAAGACACCAGAAGTTATGAGTAAAGTGATATTTGGATCCTTTATTTCCAAAGTAATTTTATAAAACCAAAATACTCAAGGAGAAGCCAAAATAAATAGTGAATAAGTGCTAATGACTGTTCGGGGTTATTGTTGACCAAAGGCAGAAAGCCAGGTTGATATCACCAGGAAGAGTTGTGAGGATTTGTTCTCTAGACTCTGGTAGGTACTGAAAATAATGAACTGAACGTGGAGGGGCCTCCTCAATAGCCAGGTAGCTGCTTTGAAAAAGATTTGTAGTCCATTTAACACATGCTTGTTTAATTCCTGATATGTGTACAACATTATTCCAGTTTCCGGTAATGTATCAGTTAATCTCTTCATTGGTAGATAGATAGAGATGAATGAATGGATGGTGGATAGATAGATAGATGATAGATAGGTAGATAGATATGATAGGTAATAGATATAGACAGATATAGAAATAGATTGATGGTATGTATGTGTCATGTGTATTCAAAAACTTCTGTCCTCTCCGTACTTGCATTCTATTTCTGAGAGAAACAGGCAACAAATAAATTTATAATGTTAAATAGTAGTAGCTAATAGTATTAAATACTTAGGTAGACTACACTATTTTATATGGATTCCCATCCTGATCTTTTCACTTGCATACACTAACTTATTTAATTCTATCAACTTTATTAGGTAGGTATTACTATTATCCATATTTTAGAAGCTAAGTCACTAAAGGACAGGCAGAAGAAGTAATTTTCCTAAGATTTCACAACTTCTAAGTGGAAGGCTGATATTTGAATGCATGTAATTTGGTACCAATTATTATACTTGATAGTCTAATACTTGTCTACACTACAGTGATTTATATGGAAGTGGCTGCCACCAAGAAAGAAAACATAGAAAGAAGATACAGACAATTCTATGTCTGATGGGAGCCTGGGCCAGGAGACTGGTAGTATTTTTATTTGAAATAGTATTGTCAAGGAAGCCTGCACCAACATGGAGAGCATTGGAAAAGTGTTCTGAAGGAGGAAGGAAGCCAGCCATGACTTTCTTCACGTGGCACAGAAAGAATTTAGGCCAAGGTAACAAAGGCAAAGATTTGAGGCAGGAACAAGTCTGGTACATTTCAAGGGACCAAGTAACAGGAGAAAGGGAGAGTAATAGGAGCAACATTTAGGACTATCCAGGGCCAACACCTTGGAGGGGCTTGTAGACTGAGATAATGACTTTGACATTTAGTAAGACTGAAATAACAATGGGGAAACCAATGAAGTTTTCCAGCGCACAATACCTTGGCTAATTTACATAACAATGACAATTATGGCTGCTTTGCTAAGGCTCAGGGACAAGGACAAAAGCATTGAGGTTTCCACAATGATCCAGGAAAAGACAATGGCAGCCCGGGTTGGAGGAAGTGAAGGTTATATATCCACCACCAATGAGATTTGTGTGCAATAAAAATGTAATCAAAATCAAAATGTCCATAGTAAAGAAATTCTGAAATATAATTTTATAATTAAATTTACAACATGAGTGTTGATTGGGAATATTTTCTGGGGTATGAGTTGGGTTTTTTAGGGACCAATAGCAAAATTCTCTTGGGTTTGTTTAAAGAAACTGGCACATATTATGGTCTATTGTGTACTTCCCAGATTCTCTAGAATATATCTAAGCTGTTCCTTTAAAATACAAGTTCCATTTAATTACTATATACCTGAGTCATTGGTGAAGTCAGGATCATGCCCCTAAACTCTAGCAGCAAAAGAGGCTGAGAAATGAATTATGCCTTCTCACTGGGGATGTGCAGGGAAAATATGAAGCATTACAACTTTAGGAAATGATTTCAGAATACATTGGATACAAACTTCACTAACTACGAAACTGATAGATTCTCATTATATTCCACCTTTGGCTACTAACATTAAAAGTTACTCTTTTCCTATACATATGTTTCCCTAAACAAAACAAATAATGAATCCCTTCTCTTTCATTCAGTGAAAGGAAACACACTGTAAAGGTGGGGCAACCTGATTCACCAAGCACTTCATTAATATTTAAATTCAGGTGTATTTTTTTAACGATTCCCAGGGTTTGCCAGTGTCTAATGTATGGATTAATTAGAAAACTAACTTAAGGCTACATTTTACAATTAACCACCACCTATTTTTCTTATGTATTAGAGGAATTGTGGGTTAAAAATAAAGGTTCCATACATCACAGAAGAAAATATGAGTAGAAGTTTAGTTCTAATTTCTGCATCATGTCCAAGTGCATAGTTGGTATTTATAATTTCCTTACTTCACTACTAATTTCCTTTATCTTCTGCCCCTGCCAAGATGATGAGCTACTTAGAATTTTTACCTTAAAGTTTATTTTTTCTTTCTTCACACTTCCACTCCTGAGGGACTGGAATCCGTGGTAATCTTGCTCATAAATGTTACATTAACTTTTATCACTAGATAAAAGCAGGATTAGAAGCCACACCAATGTATTCCCCTGGGCTTTAAACATTTTCTATCCCATTCCAATGTACGGTAGCAGCCCTGTTTTTCTTAATAATCTACATCAGTCACTGCAGCCAACATCAAAACCTATTCTTAACTTACTCATCTAGTGACATAAAAAGCCCAGAATGACAAGAATGCAGCCGCATGTTCTCGTTTAATATAAACTTCTCTGCATTCACTGGATCTGGGAGAGAGCTCTCCAGAGTCTGCCACAGTTTTGCACATCTTGCTGGCAGAAGCAGTCAGTGCTATTTTCCAGACGATCTCTTCATGTTTGTGTAACAAAAAGCCTTGGAAGATGGAAATAGTGTACTCCTGCTCAGCAGAAAGCAAGAATATTTGATGTTGTCATGAGGGGCAGATTTTGGGTAGGTTGGCTTACAGCTCATTTTAAAAGACTGGGATTTCCTGCGACCATGGTTCCTCAGCTATTGTCTTAGTCTTTTTGAGCAGTCATATAAATGCTGCAATATACCAGGTAACTCAAACAAAGGATGTATATTGTCTTACAATTCTGGAGGTTGGAAGTCCAAGATCAGCTTCTGGTAAGTCTGAGTACGCTTCTTCTGGTGTGTAGGCAGCCACTTCTCACTGTGTGCTCACCTACCTTTTACTTAGGGTAGGAACTTGAAGAGACATTTTCTGTTGTATGACCTCTCACTCCATTAGCCAGGGAATCAATGTAAGTTGAAATTCTGATAATATTTAAATAGATTCGTTTATCCCCAGACACTGACAAGATCACTTTAGGCTTGTGGTCCACTGTGATGTTGTGGATCCTAAGGAATTAACACTAGCTTAGAATAAGTGTCTAATCACCCTGAAACACCATGAGTAATTTTCTTTACTCGGGGCAGAGAAATTCAGTTAAGTGAAGAAAGTCTAAAAAGGAAATTTGTGTTCATTTCCATGCTATCATCCATTTTCTTACTCAAGTGCACCAAAATTACTTCCAATAACCTAGATTCTGTGTTATCTCACCATGGTTTTGTGACATCTCAAATCTATACTGGATTGGAACACCTAAAATAATTTCAGTTCTACAAATCAAGTAGAGTCTTTCTTAATAGCCTTAAAATTTGTTGCTAAGGACAGTAAGATCAATAAGTAACCATCAAAGATTTATCTACTTCAGACCATTCTGGTACCAAGTAGAGTAAATATATCTTTATCTTATAAATTTAAACTGCTTCTTGACTGATTCCACCACTGCTATTGAAAATAAATATCAGATTTCATTAGTAGCCTCACACATTATTCAGTGTCCTGTGGAAATTAGCCATTACAACACTCTTCAAAGATCTTGTGTCTATCTCATCAGTATATTCCTGAAAGTCATGACACAGAGTATTTCTTATGGAATTTCGCATAAAACATAGATAGGGCCTGGGTGTGTAGTTATCTTTACCTGGTCTAATATATCTATCTCCCTAACATTTGGAATTCCTTCTCTACATTATACTACAGATCATCTTGTACCTCAATCTTATTTATAATAAGATAGCGGTGAGTCTGGATGTCATTTTCTAAATGAATTACTCACAGTATTTGTAGCGAGTATAAAATTTGACACATAATTAGCTTCTGTTAATATCTATTAAAAGTAAAGTAAGATAAAAAAAACTTATTTTCACTTTTTTATTAATTTTATTGGTACATTTTAGGTTTACAGTATAATGACATTCATCATTGGGAATTTGCACCTTTACATAATCTCTCTTGGCTCTTATTTGCATCATATTATATCCAGAATCTTTGTTAAGTGCACCCATATTAAGATACTGAGGCATTTGAAATAGTTTTTTGAAATAGCTTTTTTATTTTGTTGTTTAGCCTCATAAAAAGCCATTTCTACATCTATTCCATATTTGTGTTGGTGCAATTTAGTAAGGTCTTTAATACTTTTGATTCATACTCCTCTCTTGTAGGTTTAACATTGTACTTGATTTTCTAAGACATACTGGTATCTGACATAGATGGGAAGTCCATGAGGACTGCATAGGAAGTAAAATAAGGAAAAGTATTTTATTCTTCAAAACACCTGGCTGCCTCCTGGGACTACATTATGGAAATAGCCTTGTCAAGCTGAAGGAAGGTTGTTCATTCCCGTGTGATGTAGGGATTCCTGGCATTGATACTTAGTGTCCTATTATTCCACAACTGATCTGCGAAGAGGATTGTTATAATTGGAACTGTGTTAGCATGATATATTTAATTCCATTATGAAATATGCATTGTACAAGGATAAGGGAAAGATGTAAGTAAAGTGAGCCTCCATCTTCCATGGCAGAAATTTAATAACAATATGTAAATTTGAAATGTAAAATGTTATGATACTATAAGAATTCTCTTCAGAAAGAAGAAGAAAATACAAGAAGAAAATGCTAAAACACTTGAAAATAGTAGTCTCTGGGGAAGAAGAACCCAATGTGAAGTAGATAACTATTATTTTCAGTTGTAAGCATTGTAATATTTATTAAATTTTAAAACAAGGTATATAGTTCACATTAATGCAGATAAAAATATAAGTAGATGTAGATAAATAGGCATTGGAGATATATAAGTATAGTATTAATTTCCTGGGGCTGTCGTAACAAAATATATTAGAAAATTATTTTCACATAGAGAGCAGTAGTCCAAGATCAACATATTGGCAGGGGTTTTTGTTGTCATTGTTGTTGTTTGCTTGGTTGGTTGTTTTATTTTGTTCTGTTTTTTGTCTTGAAGCCTGTTTCGTGGCTTGCAGATGGTATCTTGCCTTGCCTTTGCATGGCCACTTCTCCGTGACTGCATGCTCCTGGCATCTCTCCAAATGCTGTCATCTCTTGCTAAAAGAGCATCAGTCATATTGGATTCTGGTCTAATTCAATCACATTTTGACTTACCTCTTTAAAGACACTAACTCTAAATTTACTCATATTCAGAGAAATTGGATTTTAAGGCTTCAACATAGGAATTTGGGGAGACTAAATAAGTTCATAATATATTTTATATAATTATATCATTACCTAATTACAACATATATTCCATATACATATGATATATAAATACAAAGTTATAGATTTTATAATATATACTTATAAAATTGCCAATCTAGATTCAGCTATGATTATAGGATATTTCTAATTTTCAAATATTTGCCTCTTTCCTATAAATAAAAATTTTAGGGATTTATATAATACACTTTTTGTGAGGTCCATAGCCCAGTAACTGAAAGTAGTCAGATTTCTGCTTGTTTGACATACATGGTAGCCATAATAATGATATCTATGTATGAAGAATAACGTCACCCATTCAAAACTCACAGCACACTAATCATACTTCAGGAACTCTCTTTAGAATTAAATATTAATAAGAAGTATATCTAAGAATTAAGACATTTATATTTAATGAAATAGACAAAGATGGGAACAAAAAGTAAAATGTAAATGTATGTCTGCTGTGACAGAAAATTCAGCAGCCCCCTTAGGAGGTATAAAAGATGGTAACAGTCAGTGTTTGGAGGATCACAAGAGGAAGCAGACAGTACAGTTCTTATAACAGATGATGGGCAATGTAAGACTTCACTATTAAGAGTTCACAGTAGGAAAGAAATGCACTTTGGGTAACAAAAATAGGAAAGCAAACAATCCAGGAATTTAAGAAATGACCCATTCAGAGAAATGAAAAGTATAAATATAATTGGAAGAGGTGAAGGAGGAATGTCAAGAAATTAATTTTTAATATTACTTCTTTCAATGCTGATATCAACACAATAAAAATAAATATTCTTATTTTCTCAATATTACAAGCAAGGAAAATAAGGTGACAAAAATTGAATCCACTGCCTGATGTCACCCTTCTAGCAAGAGACAGACTACTGATCAAATAATGCATGTTCAATGAAGCTTGGAATGAATGAACAGTTGATTATTGAATGTCATGTTGGTGTGTTGAAACTATGACTACCTAGGAGTATAAAGATTTTTTTTTACAGTAAAAACAATTAGAACGAACAACGATAAGTGTTGTTAGCCTTTCTATATTGATCTATTTCACTTAACATAATGTCCTCTCAGCCTGTCCAAATTGTCGCAGATGACAGAATTTCACACTTTTTTCTCACTTTATACATGTATGTATAAATATATGTATATATGTATACATAATATGCATTCAGTGTATTGTCATATATATTACATTTTATTATCACATTTTATTAATTCATCTGGGGTGGACATTTAGCTTGATTCTCTAACCTGGCTATTGTAAATAAGGTAGTAATAAATATCAGAGTGCAAAAGTCATGCTAATTACCCTTATTCGATTATTATCTAATATAATCCTGAATCAGAATATCACACCTCTTTTATTCCTATGTATAATTATTATGTTTCAATCAAAACAGAGATATCAAGATTTAGGAAGAAAATTAAAAGAAGAATTTGATTTGTGTTATGCTAGAGTAAATCTACAAGTTAGATTGTCATAAAATATGTTTCAGAAAAAATCAATCAGATTTGATATAATTGGGTTTTTTTCTTATTTAGGTCAAGTTTATGGCTCTAACTGATTAGGTATTTATTAGAATTTAGTATGCATGTTCTCAACATTTCACAAGGACCAGATGACATAAACCAAACAGTCTTCATCTGCAGGTGTTTTTCTTTTTTTTTTTTTTTTTAATTTAATTGAGAGGGATAGCTGTCAAAATATTTAGAAAGAAGGTTAATGCACACAAGATGCTAATAAAACTAGATTCATAAAACTTGGTTTCATTCCTTACAAATCATTTAGTATGTTTAAAAAATGTACTGTCAAAAGCTAAAACTATAATCAATTAGTCTTAAATGATTTATCTACTCTGGAGCTTAAATGAATACCCAATTTCCCAGTTATGTATCTTTTGTTCTAAATAGACAGAACACCTGAGACTTTGTCTCTTCTCAAATCAAGCCGACTTATGTAGTATCAGAGTTTTGCTCCCCTGAAGCTCAGAATCTGTGTAGAAGAGTGACAGCCCACATCAGGGCAACCAGCTTTGCTCCAGTCTAGTAGGGACCATTTAAATTCAGGGGTGCAATGGATTGGGGTCAGGGATGCACTGGATGAATAATTAAATAGATCATAAATTATGTAGCGTTTTCTGAACAAAGTGCTAAGACTGTTAGCTCCCATAAAATAATAATTGGTTTTTAATGATTATTTCCCAACATTTGTTGGGAAAGACTATAATTTTACCATTTACAGTAGATTTGGTGTTGCAGAAAAAAATCAGGTAAAAGAAAATCACATGTATGTTAAGGTCGCAAAGTTTAGAAATTAATCATCGGAATCTTTTTCCCAATCTCTTAATTATATTTTTAACTTCAACTCCACTGTCACTGTAGAGCCACTTTGAAGACATTCTATGAGATTTAGGCTTTAAATTAATAACATTTCAGATAATTAGCAGGAGAATAGTGTAGCTTAATAGCTTTGGAAGCATGAGTTCTATAGAAAGAAAGAAACAAAAACCTTTAGCTGAAATTGCCTTGGGGTCGTATTAGTGTTTAATCAATGTGTGTGGGTTAATGGTAATAACATGAGACTAGTTGATTCCATGGCCATGGAGATTCAGGATTAGAAGTACATATTTCTTTGGCTCATAATGCTTTAAAAGTTTGATAGCACTTTCCAGGAGTTTCCATCATTTTGAAATTAGAGACATAGATTATAACATAGTGAAAATTAGTCCTACTTTAATGAACCTACAGTAGCAGTCCATTACATTCAGAATCCTGGGCTCTGTAATTGATAATTTAGAAAACTTTAACCATCTAGATGTGCAATATCATAAACTTTGGTTTCAGTCTAAAAATAAAGCAAAACTCCTTTTAAAGCAGCAAATCAAATGTGCTGTGCTGTCCCTAAGCGGAGGGAAGTGGAGTCATTCTCACATCCTTGCATCAGTACCTTTATTGCTTCAGAAATGACAGAGAAGCTGGCATGCTGATCTGCAAACTACACATTCCCTTCCTGCTCTGCAGGTGACATTGTGGATTGTTCTGCAACCTTTAAAGAGCTTTTCTTTCATTCAACTTTGTTACTAGCCAGTTCAGGACCCTGGACTCTCTTTCTTCCTCCTTCCTTCCTCTCATGTACAATCCTACAGGATTATACAATGGCTGCTATAACCAGTATATAATTGCTATATTCCAAAACACTTCCCAATAACTTGATGCATTTTATATATATATATATATATATATATATATGTATATGTATAGTGCTCACTGAATTTATTATCTATTTTCCCCTATAGAAAAGAAACATTTTCCTTTGTTTGTTTATTTTTTTGTTTGTTTTTGCATTATTGTATCTTCATCATGCTGAACAGTGTATGGTAAAAATTGGTACAGAATGAATTAATGTTTGTATGAATGAATGAATGGATTTGTACTTTTGTTTTCCTCTATCATCTTTTACAAAATCATAGTAAATTACTGCATGAGTCTTTCATTGTATTAGAGTTAATATTTTTTGTCTGATCCTTGGGTCTAGAAATGTTCTGTGTACACATGTTCTGTATGAACAGCATCCTATGTCTCGTGAGAGCATCACATTACCATTATCAGACCCCTTCTACATGCTTTAGATCCAGTCTCTTCTCTAAGTCTTCAAAGCACTTCATGTTGCCTAATGCTCCTGGGTACTTCTTCTAGCCCCCTTTCACCCTCTTATCTATCTGATATGCACATTCCAGACACAGAGGGCCTAGAATAGAGACAACCCCAGCCAGTACAGTAGGACGCCTGAGGTATTTATCTGGTTCCTGATATTGTTGATCTCCCAAGGATGCTCTTACTTTTTATTTATGGTAAATAAACAGTCTTGTTAACGACCTGGCCTCTCACACTACACTCAGTGTTACCATTTCCCAGAAATTTCAGCATAAAGGTTCTGTCATTGGTATCCTACTGGATTAAATTTACTATTAAAGCACAGGTTAGTTTGTATTTGATCGACAGGTATTCATCCCGAACACAGGCTTAGATTTTCTGGGAATGAACAGCTAACATTATGTTGCTTATCACTGTGATGCATTAGGAAAAATTGTATTTGAGGGTTAAAGAAGAGTGGAATTTGGAGGAAGATAAAATAAGCAATATTGTATCTCTTCTATATGTGGTCTAATTTAAAAGGTGCAATAAGAAATTAACTTGATTCTAAAATCCAGGTAATTTAAAACACATTGGCCCAGACAATGGAAATTATTTATTTTTGTAGTTCAAATATAAAAATTATGTTATCATAAAAATCTGAAAAGGAAGTATGTTAAAATTTAGTTTTGACCACTTATGTTCTTGGTTAAATCCTTAAATTCCATTTCTTATCAATTGAAATCATCTTTTTGGGCCTATGCAGAGCATTCTGCCAATTCATACAATCCTCCTGCTCTTCATTTACCAGATACCCCAGTGAACCTTTCACATTCTCCCTCCCCATACACACATGTTGGCTCTTCGCTCTATTTTTTTGCCCCTGTACTCTACTATGTTTGGTAAACTCAATCCTCCATCAAAATATGGTTGAAAAAAATGGGGTAAAGTATCAGGCTTTGATGTGCATGACCAGGAATCAAACCTCTTCTGTCATTTATTATCTGGGTACCCATGAACAAGTTGTATTTTAACTGACTTTCATGACATAATGTCTACTTTACAGGGCTGGTATGAAAATAAATTATGCAGATATGATAGGTAGCTCTATCCATGACATAAATGATAACTATTACTCAATCTGCTAAGCAGAATCTATATTGTGAGCATTCTTTTCTGACCTTGACCTAAGTAATGCAGAAGAGAGAGGACAGTCTTAGGGTCCAGAAGTAGTATTTTCAATCTTGCCTTTGACATTCACCTACTGTGTACCTCAGACAAGTACCTTGTTTAAGTTTACTTATGTATAGAAATCCAGAGTCATTATATCATATTACTTAACTTAATATTACAATAATATTCAAAAATGCCTCTCATATAGTTCATTTCCTCCCCTTCTTTGAATACATTTAGCACATTTTCATAGATTTATATACATTTGAAATATTGTATTTTGTATACTTGTCTTATACTAGTTTATTAGAAAAAGAACATGAATTTCATGTTTTTATTTAATTATTTGCTTTAAAAATATACAGATATATATTTTTTACATAACTTATGGCATCTCTAAGTGTATGAGATAGGTGGGGACAATTCGGAATAATCTCTTTCTAAAATTACTTACTCTGAGAAGAGGATAAAGTCCAAAATCATGGAAATAGGTGATCAGAGTAAGAAAATGCTCTACGGGAAGTTTAAAAGAGCTTTGGGAAAGCAGGATAAGAAAGGAATACGAACTGGAAAGGCTTCATGTGGTAAAGTCTCTAGAAAAATCCTAAAAGGCTGCCTTCTACCTGAACTTGTAAGGGTTGTCTGGGATGTTCTTTCTACCTCAGCGTTGCTCTCATCTGGAAGCATCTGTTTTTAGAATCTTCCTTGTATCTAAACGAGGCAGGCAAAAGGACTCTGGTAGGCTAAGGTCAGCCCTCTGAAAAACAATTGTGTGAGTTTGAGAATAACAGCACAATATGTAGATCCCTCTCTCCGTGTCCAGACAATATTCATACCAAAGGTAAAAGGATAGATGTTTTAGCTACTTTCCCCACACAGTGACAAAGTACTTAACAGCCACAAGTTAAACAAGGAGAAGGTTATTGTGGCTCACCATTTTTAGAGAATGCAGTTCACAGTTTTCTGGCTTTGAGGTAGAAAGGTGGAAGGGCCTGACAGAGAGAAGGGAAAGGAATGGAATGGAAGGGAAGGGAAGGGAAGGGAAGGAAAGGGAAGGGAAGGGAAGAAATGTAACCTTCCAGCACCCCAACCCCAGTGACCTACCTGCAACCCAGCAGGTCAACTGCAGAGCCTGCATAATCCAATCACCTTCCAAACTTCTTTGTAAGACTTTGGGGGGCGGGGTACATTTTAGATCTAAGCCGTAACAATAACTCTCTGTGCAAAGAACCTACAAAGATAGGTGGAAATTTCAATATCACGACCATTCAGAGCTTGTGGTACAATGCAGAATTCTTGGATGTTTGCCTTTTGCTCCCTCCTCATGACTACGCTTAGAATTTGAATGAATCGCCTCCAGGATTGTAAACAGCACTGATAAGATTAGAGCAATCTTAGGTGGAATGCTTTAGAATTTGAAATAAAATAAATTTTTAGTCTTACAGAATCCAGGTGATTGCTGTTTCACTTAGCTTGGAAATTATATATTTTAGAATCAGTGTTCCTGGAAACACAGTGCTACTTACTCTGCATTTATGCTTCATAGAATTCCATTTGTGACCATTTCCATGTAAAAATACATGGTGGAGCTTGATCTGAAATGTTAGTGTGACTACTGAAGCTGTGTAATTTACTTCAAGGGACTTAGGGATGAGTATCTGCCCATTTTACATACTCAATTACTATATTATTACCCGATTATTTACAAGAAAGGATTTGCTTTGTGCAGAAGTGGCAGAAACTATATTAATGCCTTTGGTAGTAGAATGAGCTATTGTGAGTTAACACAAGCATGAAGGCTTTAGAGACATCAAAGAAGTTAGCAGCTGTATTGCAAGCTTTTTCTCTGTGCTTTAATTTTGAAGCAGAGCATTAGCTTTGACATTTTGCAGGTGATAGGTATTTTTCTAGATATTCTTTGTGGATTTCAAAGTGAGCTAAAAGGTTTTTTGAAGGATGAGAAAATGAAGCATTTATATTTGTTATTTCCATTGTAGTTATTGAGGAAATTAGCTCTATGGAAAGAGAACAGAACGAACAACACAAGATTACTTTCTAGGGTCTCAGATCTGACAGTGTGTTGTCCTCTTCATCATTTAAAAAGAAGAAAGAAAACTAAAGAAAACAAAAGAAAGAAAAAAAGATGTTTAATTTTTTTTTCAGATAGCCCTAGCCAAAATTAACTGGTAGAGTCAATTAAGAACATTAACTTTCATGAAAATATCTGATATTAAAAATCAGCTAACTGTATGTTTTCATCTGGGAAGGCAGTCCAAAATAACATAGCCTACAACTCTCTAAACTGGGTCATTACATGACAAGAAATTCATAACTAAGCTTCTTTAAAAAAACCTAATGGAATATATTGTGAAAACCCAAAATGGTAACATTATTGCCACAGTGCAGACAGCCTGACCAGTGTGAATCCTATTAACCTATGAAAGTAAGAGAGTTAAGTTCATGCTTGAATTAAAATGAAATGTATTTGATGTAGTTTGGTTAATGCAAAGTAAGTAAGTCAGTTATTTCCAAATCTACTAAGAGGAAGTTATTACTATCTTTAAGTTTATAACTTCAGGACACAGTTGCAAGTTTTAGCTTCTTTCTCCTTCTTAGAAAATTGTCACTTGTCACACTAAGAAAGGGAAATATTTTCTTTTGCTGTCAAAAGCATATTACACAAAGCCATATGGATAGAGAGCTTGCAGAATTCATCTCACTCACTGCCCAGCAAAGAAATATTTTGATGTGAATATATTTATAATTCTTATGAATGTTGTGTACATGCATAATGATGGTCATATTTTCTTTACAAATTAACATAATTATCTTTATGAAAAGAGCTTTCTTGTATCTGGGAATAGTTCCTGCATTAAAACAATCTATTTTGGGGAAAGAATTTATTTACATGTGTCTTTGAACATACGGTATGACTTTAGACTGCATATAGGAAAGACATTCTTTTTATTCAGCCTAACAATCTCTGCTTTTGATTGAAGTATCTAGTCCATTCACATTTAATATAATGATGGACATGATTGAGTTTATGTATAATGATTTGGTATTTGTTTTCTACATTTCTCCTGTATTTTTTATAATTTTTCTGCACATGTTATTGAATGTACAATACTTATTATTCTGTTGCTTGTTTAGTATTTTAGGTTATTTGCTTAATGATTCTTCTACTGTACACAGTAGACATATTTTATTTCTACAGTAAATTGCTTTTCCTCTATCAATTCCCTATATACTGTGTTTTAGCACATGCATTGAAAATAATTTCAGCTTCTATGTTAATTTTTAAGTATTTCTTGAGTTATTTGACAACAAAGAAATGAAAAAATATACAAAAAGATTAAGTAAAAATTGTTGTCAGTAATAAGTAAGAGACATATCATCAAAGTATATTATCTACATGTATGGAAATGTCACAAGGAAGCCCAGTATTTTGTAAAAGTAGTATGAGCTAATAAGTATACTAAAAATTAAAAAGAAACATTAGATTTAAAATTTTAAAATCTACAAGAGAACAACATATAATATCTAATTTGAATAAAAGAGAATGTGGGAAGAAAAATGAACAAAACAACACAGAAGAGCAAAGTAAATATAATGGAAGTACCATAAAAAATAAGAAAAAATATTGTTTAAACCGTGATTAAAAGTTTTGCAAATCTGATGAAAAAATTAATCTAGAGATGCAATAATTTTCTCAGACTCCAAGCAATATGAATCCAAAGAGAATCTCATACAGACTGCTTATAGGAGGATATGCTTCTGATATAATTAGAATACCTGAGCATTGGAATATGGGTATTATGGTTAGTATTAGTGTTAGGGTTAGGGTTAAAGTTAGGGTTAAAGATAGTGTTAGAATTCAAGTAACTGAGTATTGGAGTGTGGATATTATGGTTAGGGTTTGTGTTAGGGTTAGGGTTGGCGACAGTGTTGGAATTCAATTATGTGAGTACTGGAGTTTGTGTGTTATGTTTAGTGTTTGTGTTAGGGTTAATTTTAGGATTGGAATTAGGATGAGGGATAGGGCTAGCGGTAGTGTTGAAATTTAATTACCTGACTATTGGAGTGTAGAAATTATGGTTAGGTTTAGGTTTAGGGTTAGGAATGGGGTTAGAGTTAGGGTTAGGGTTAGAGATAGTTTTTGAATTTATGTGCCTGATTATTGGAATATGGGTACTATGGTTACTGTTACTGTTAATGCTAATGTTAGGTTTAGCATTAGGGTTAGGGTTAGAGTTAGTGTTAGGTTAGGGACAGTGTTGGAATTCAAGGACCTGACAATTGGAATGTGTGTTTTATGGTTACTGTTAGTGTTATATTTAGGGTTAGTGTTAAGCATATTGGAATTCAAGTTCCTCAGTATTTGTGGGGGACATAATGGTTATTGTTAGTGTTAGTTTTAGGGTTAGTGTTAGGTTTAGAAACAGTGTTGCAATTCTAGTACATGACTATTGAAATGTGGATATTATGGTTCATTTTAGTTTTACATTTAGGGTTAGCATTAAGGTTAGTGTTAGGAATAATGGTGAAATTCAAGTACTAGAGTATTGGAGTGTGGATATTATGTTTAGGGTTAGGGTTAGGGTTATGGTGCGGGTTTAGGGTTATTGTTGAAATTCAAGTACCTGAGTATTGATGTGGGGGTATAGTGGTTAGTGTTAGGGTTAGTGTTAGCATTAGTGTTAGGGTTAGGGACTGTGTTGGAATTCAAGTACCTGAGTATTGATGTGGTGGTATAATGTTTAATGTTAGTATTAGTGGTTATGTTTAGGATTAGGGTTAGGGTTAGGCTTTGTGTCAGGTTTAGTGTTAGGGATATTTTTGAAATTCATGTTCCTGAGTATTGGATTGTGGATATTATGATTAGGGTGTGTTTAGGGTTAGGGTTGGAGTTAGGGTTAGGGACAGTTTTGGAATTCAAGTGCCTGAGTATTGGTGTTGGGGTATAATGGTTAGTTTTAGGATTTGAGTTAGGGTTAGAATTACTGTTACAGTTAAGGAGACTGTTGCAATTCAAATATCTGACTATTGGAATGTGGGTATTATGGTTAGTATTAATGTTACTTTTAGGTTTAGGGTTATGGTTAGGGATAGTGTTGGAATTCAACTTCCTGAGTATTGGAGCATAGATACTATGGTTAGGGTTAGTGTTAGTTCTAGGTTTAGGGTTAGTGTCATGGTTACTAACAGTATTGGAATTCATGTACCTATGAATTGCAGTGTGTGTATTATGCTTTGTGTTTGGTTTAGGGCTAGGAATAGAGTTAAGGTTAGTGATAGGTACAGGGTTGGAATTCTAGTACCTTGGTATTGGAGTGTGAGTATTATGGTTAGTGTTTATGTTAATTTTAGGATTAGGGTGAGGGTGCGGTTTAGAGACAATGTTGGAATTCAAATACCTGAATATTGGTGTGGATGTATAATGTTTAGTGTTATAGTTATGGTTAAGTTTAGGTATTTTTAGTTTTAGGGAATGTTGGAATTTCAAGTACTAAAACAGGGTAAGATCTCTATTAAAGTTAACTTTGCCACTTGCATGTATACTGTTTTGTACTAAAACTTTGACAAATTAATAAATTACACTAATGTGGATCTGGGAAACAATTCCCTTACATTAATCCATTAATCTCTTTGTTGATTCCTTAAATATTTGATGAGGGTATGAATAATAGCCTGGCCAGTGGAAATATGTTTCCAGAAATCTATGGTATGGATGCCATGGTACTTATCAAAATAATCCAGTAATATTCAGGAAATAGTGGACAGTAAAGGATAAGACATTAAGTCATTACACGATAGAGGCATGTAGCTGCTATAGAAATGACAGTGATTATAACAACTAAGAGTTCAGCTTATTGCTTTTATTTCAGTTTTTTTTCCTTTTATTTGGTCCTATGCTCTAAAAATGCATTTACTTTTAAGATTAATTTTCTTTTGTTATTACATTAGCTTTAATAAATATGCTAGCAGCTCATACAGGTTTCTGAAAAATTTAACAACCCTGAGCCCCAATTTTTCTTGTTTACATAATGCAGATATTGCATAATGCTGATGTTCCCAATAAGAGTATATACAGTAAATGATAAATCAAAGACCTGTTTAGATAATTCAGGACATGAATGGAAAATGAAAGGGCCTCTCTAGCAGCTTTAAAGGAAGCTTTCTTTTTCCACACTAAAAAGAAAAGTAAGAGTAACAATGAGATTCAGACCTTGATGGTGAGGACTCCAGAGTTTGCAGCTGTAATGCAATACTAAATCCTCTAAGATAAAGCCTGGTGGAGAGTGGGACCTTAAAATGCACATTGGGTATATTTAGGCAAACTAAATGAAGCTTGGCAATTTGAATGACAGACTCTCTTGAAGTTATCTTGCTGTCAGAATCAGCAGCTCCTCAGCTGTCCATGTTAACACCTGTCCATTACATTACATTTTTTCCAATAAAAGCATCATTTTGGTTGGTAGTGCTGTGGCATATCAACGATATGGATCTCTGGAAGTCCTGGAATAGTGTTGATAGCAGAAGTGTCATAGGCAGAAATTCGTATTTCCGTCATACATGTATCCCTAGTTCATTCTATGTGGAAAATAATCCTGTCCAATTCAAGTTATGGCAGAGGTAAAAGGAATATCAAATGGGTGATGGAATTTGGAAGTTACAGATATGAGAATGTTAAAAAGTAGGTTTTATATTTATTGATTCTTTTCATTCCATTCTATTAAAAGGAATGATGATGGTTAAAGTTTTACATTTTATGTGGGAGTAAATCTAGGGTTATCTTCCCATAATTTAATGACAGATCCTGATATTTTGTATATGGACAAAAATTCTTCATTAATATAAGGAACCAGAATAGATATTAAGAAGAAAATGTAGACTGTTTTGTATATAGTATTTATTTGCTTCTCCAGATCTCTTCATACCTCTTCCCTTGCTACTCTATTCTCTGGGAAGTTGGTCCTATCAATTGTATCATTGAATGTCTTTACCATAGAGTTAGGTCGCACCACTTGAAAGTACCTCTGAAAGATTTGACAAAGGAGGAGACTGAAGTTGAGGTACTTTGCATATGTTCCTCTTATTTCTACCATGTCTACTAGAGACCCCACCTCCTACCTGGAAATCCCTTCTTATAACTCTAGTTATTTTTCCCAGGTCCTAGATAGTCTTATGAACTCGTACCACTTCAGACTTTGGAGTATCCCTAGATCTTGTTGACCAAGAGCTGGTTATGTTTCACACAGCCTTGTTGATTTTGCTTAATTGCTCACATTTTCTGAGTAAACTTTCACTTATATGTCCTCAGATATATCTCAGTAACATCCTGTCTGAGTGTGTTTCCTATGGAGAACCTGAATGAAACAAGCACAGAGCAGGCATGTATTAAATGTTAGATATGTCTTCTATCTCTTATATTTAAAATGTTAACAATGTCAAGTAAAAATAGATGTTATTATCCTAGAGAATGCCTTACATGTTATTATCTTAGAGAATGGCATATTTCCCTGTGGCAAGTCTTCTCAGTTTGATGAGGGGTTAATAGGAAAATAAATGGATTTATATTTCTTTTTGTCTTCTGACCTTTAGAAGCAGCATACTGGAATGTAAATGGAAACTGCCTTTGAACATTTTTGACAAGCTTAGTGTATATGGAGATTGTTGTGTTAAGAAACAATTTGTTAAATAATTCCTATTTAATAGTGAGGGATAATTAGTTAACTTCATATATTGTATTTTTTGCTTTCTGTACTGCATATTTTATCATAGTTGTAAAGAATTTTAAACAAATTGATTAAATAATAAAATCGTAAACAAATGAAGACTTTGCTATGACATTGCAAAATAAAAATAATCTAAGCTTAATGGCTAATTTGTATCATCCTGTTGAGCTTTTCTTTATAAAACTGACTAAAGGATAAAGAAACACCACCAATGAATATAGAAAGTGATACTTATGTGGCAAATAATATAATACTGCATATTATAGTAATAATGTCAAATATTTATTATTATAATATGATAATTATACTCACATACTTTTGTAAAATTAACTCTGTTTCTTTACTACTTTGTTTTATTCTTACATTTGACCAATGTTAATGAACACTTTTTAATTTGGGTTCTCTATCTACCAGCACTTTGCCCCAAACAATTTCAAGTACCCAAGAATTTATCCACAAATATAGTAAAATAATTTTTATTTCATGTGTGTAACCTAAAAAGGCATATATATATATATATATATTTCTTAACACTTGAACGTACTAGTTGATGAACATGAAAATACCATGAAGAAGGTGATTACATTTATAAAAGCATAAACAATAATAAATATTTATTAAACTGTTCTCTTTGCAATCTTATGAGCCTTACGTAGTTAAGTTGCTTTGCAAGGATATATTGGCACCTGCAAGTGGCTGTTATGTGTGGATTTACTTCTTTGAAATAGACAAACCGGGAAGAATCTTCCAAAGTATTTATAAAAATATTAAGACAAGAGAGATAATAAAACTCTATAAATTTATTGATCTAGGAAACCATATCAACACAGTGTTGTTGGAGGAAAAACTGCTTGTATAAATTCTTCTTTTGTAAAGGTAATTTAGACTCTGTGTGAGGCTTTCTATCTCCAAGTCTCCTAGCTAGATTAGATGGCCCCAACTGTTTCCTCCTTCTGCCAGCCCTACCACCCAGCAGCCCATCTTCCCTCTGTACATCTGAAACTGCTGACATCACAGAAAGGAGGAAGACAGTCTACCTTATGGGACCTGCATTCTTCTGACTCCAAGTTCTCTTTCTGCTGAATTAGTTCAATATCTGGATCATGTCATGAGCTATTCTTACTGCTAAGGTGGCCATATTTTGCAAAATGAAAAGGAATTTTGAGTAACATTTAAATTTCAGATAAAATGATTGTTATTATCATTATTATTATTTTAGCATGAGTCTTTCCCATGTAATATTTAGGGCTTAGCTTTATAAAACAACAGCAATATAAAATTGTTTTATACTCACATTTAAGTAGGTGTTTTTATATTTTACCTGCCATCTCTACTTATTGCATATTAGGTCACTCTTTTATGTAATTTTATCCCTTTTCAGTAGCCCTTCCTTTTTACCTCCCATTCTGACCTCAATCAGATGTTTATCTTGTAAAATAGCAGAATTTTGAGACAGAGGAGAAACGTGAGAATTATATGTTTTAATATATAATTTGTTTTACTTCCTTACATAAAAACTGAGTTCACTGCTTTTGGTCCCCCAAATATTTATTTTTTAAAAAATCATTATTGAATGATTCTAATCACCAAGAAACAGCAAGAGATTCTTGAGTGTAATTTTGAGTAAACTTAAAAGGTTTCTATTTCTGTTTCCTCATATATAACATGAAAATAATGATTATAAGTAGCTAGATTATCTATTTATTTACCTATCAAGAATCTGGAATTATATTGATTTCTCAGAATTTTATTTTCATAGAAAATAAGAATTTATCCTGCTAAAAAAGAAATAGAATATACAAGATGAGGAGGTAGGAAGTTCTATGTTAAACTAAAATATTGATCTAGAAAAGTTAAACCTTCCCTATGCCTGATTTTTTCTATTTTTTATTTTTATGTTATTTATTTACTTTTTAGTATTTCCTATTTCTGATGTTCTGTCTTTATGCATCAAAGCTATAAGCTGAAACTTTGTAACAAGGAGACCATGTCCACCTTTCATTAGTTTTACTCATAATTTTTAACTTTTCTGAGCTCTGCGTAATTTTTCAAGGCTGATATTTTTGTTGTGAATTTTCTCAAATCCAGCTGCGGCCCTGACACCACCTCTCATCATCCCATACAGCATAGCACACCAAGTGTATCGCTGATCTTCCCTAGAGTACTTATCGTCATCTCTCACTTCATATAATCATCCATATTTTACCTTCTTTAATTTTTATCGTCTGTCTGCTAACATTTGAAGGTAGAAACCTCAATAACTAGGACTTTTTTCTCTGTAGTTCCTTGTTATATGCCAAGTATTTCAAAGTGTCAATCATATAAGAAGCATTGTTGACTGAAAGTTGAGCTTTTCCTACTTACATATGCCTATATATGGCATATAATTTAGAATAGTGCTCCACTCAAGATATGTAAGAAATGAATGATCAATTTCATTGCTATTAACACGGTATCAATTACCTGACACAGCAGTAGATCATGGATTTTAATATTTTTGCTTTCCTTATTTTCTTTGACTTATGTTCCATGTTGGATTCCTAGCTTTTCTCCCACTGAACAGAATCACAGAAAGACAGCAAAAAAAACAAAACAAAAAAAAATGAAAAATGTAAATATAGAAAGCATCAATAAATTGCATGTTGTTTGAATCAATGCATAATTAAATGCTAAGCGACAGTAACACAAATGATAGAGGAAACATGATATCACATTACTTATACATTTTAGCATTCAGGGTGAAATAAAAGTACTTATTTAAATTAAGTCCTACAGTATCAAAGATGTATTTCATAACTGCTTAAGTAATAGAGAAATAAAAGAATAACTAACAGTCATATAGAAAAGAAAAATAAAATGATTATAATTGCTTAATCCAAAAACAGGCAAGAAAAGAGAGAAAATTTAGTATAAAGTAATAGACATAAACACAAATAAACTGTCTCATGAACATAAATGCAAAAAACTAAATAAAATATAAACAAAGAGAATACAGTAATACATAAAGCATGGTATTATATCAAAGAAAATTTTGAATTAGGAGTAAAAATCATGCAATATAATTTATTACACTGATAGAAATACTGGAAAAAAAATATAACTTTCTTATGGATAGAAGAAAATATTTGCTAAAATGTAATATTATTCATATTTTGTAATATAAAGACCATATGAAAATTACAAATGACTTTTTAGACCCAAATGATGTATCTGGAATAATTAACAAAAATACAATTTCTTGTGGAATTTTGAGAAATTTTTCCTGTGAAAATGGACAAAAATGAACAAATCATGCCCCCTATCACTGTTTTTTAACATTACACAGAAGAATCTATTCATAACAATAAAAATAAAAAATGTAAGGCACAATAATTGGTAAGGAAGAAAAACTGTTATTCTTATATTACATAATTAAGTTCTTAGATAAAAGCAAATATACAAACAATAGCATTTGTATAAGAAAGAAATGACACAAAAGTAGGAGAGTGTCTCTAAAGAAGAGGAAGGAAAAGAGGGAGCAGGAGGTAAGGGGAAGAGGTCTTGGGGTTGAACATGACCAAAGTCTGTAATATGCATATGCCAAGTGAGACACATTTTTCTTTATAACTAATAGTCAACATTTAAAAAAAAGAATTTATCGGTGCATTAGCAAAATATTTGGATACAAGGTTGTTGCAGAATTAAAAAGCAAAAAAAAAACAAATACAAAATTAATGTTCACAATATTAAAAATCATGAATATTTAAGAACATATGCATAAATGTAATCATGTACCACAGTCACAGTTTGGAAAGTTCAATATTATAATATGACAATAAATACAAGAAAGAGCCTCAATAATATTAATAAGGGAAAACAAAATAAAATCTAATGAAATATATTACCATCTTTCCACTAAACTGGATACAATTTAAAAACAGTATTACCAATTGTTGATAAGAATTCTCAAATATTTCTAATGGAATTATAAATTGGCACAACCATTTCAAAAGCTGTTTATTTTTATTTATTTTTAATAGTCCATGTTTGCAGTATATAACGCTTACATTCCCTGTAGGGAGTTGGCGCTTATAAACAACATATCTTAGTTTTTTTCATCCCCTCCTCCTCCCTCAATCTCTTGATCCCCTTTCCATTTGAGAAAGATCTGTCTCCCTACTTCCTTTTATCTATCATTTATTTTGCTCTTCATTTATAGTTTGGGTTTCTCACAAAAGAAAAACCATGTGATATTTAAGCTTCTGTGTCCGATTTATATAACAACATTTTGATCTCAAGGTGCATTCATTTTCCTACAGATGACACAAGTTTATCTTTCTTTATGCCAGAGTAGTATTCTATTGTGTGTAAATACCACATTTTTAATCCATTCAGGCTCCTTCCAAGTTTTAGCTGTTATGACTTGTGTTGCTATAAACATGGCTGTGCTGTGTCACTGAAATACCATATTTTTAACTCTTTTGAATAGATACCTAGAAAGGGAATAGCTGGGTCAAATGGGATTTGTATATTTAGTTTTTTGAGGAATTCATATCTCTAAGGCTAAATATACACATATGTTATGACTCAGAAATCTACTTCCAGATGTATTAATCAACAACTAGGCATATATAGGTTCATGTACAATAATATGTATAGCATTAATATTGGGGATGATCCTAAACTGTAAATTTAAAGCTTGACAATGCTAGAATTGATGATATTGTATATTCACTTAATGGAAAATTACATATCCATGAAAGAAAAGAAACACCTGTTTATGACATGGATTAATCTCAAAATATAATATATAAACAATCTATGAAATAGAACTGCACACTGTGTAATATTATTTAAATGAAATTGAAAACTAGCAATACTAAGTTATGGTAGAAGTTAAGTTGGTGATTTTGTTGGACTTAGTAACTCTGGAGGGAATAGGGGAGGATTTAATAATCTATTTCTTGGTCTGTCCATTAGTTACATGTGTTTGTTTAGTTGTAAAAAAAATCTGTACAGTTACTAATTTTGCATATAGTTACATATGTGTCAATAAAAACTTTATTTAAAATGATACAATCAATCCCTCCTCATTTCAGTCTATCTCATTTCCTTTAATAATCAAACAAAAATATATCAAATTCTAATAAATTTACTGTTATTTAATCTTTAATTTTTTTTCTGCTTCAAGTGTTATTCAGAATTCACAAGACCGACTATATACGTGGCTCTCCAGATCAATATTCTTTCTGAAAGGAGGAGCTCATTATAATCATTGTTCTGCTGTTAAACTACACTCAGCATATAGCTACAGTTTTTTCTCTAGATCCAGCTGTGCAGTGGAAAATTTTGCTGTCACTGTTCCTTCTTCAATAAGTTATGAAAGAGAGTATTCAAGCTCTTTTGAATTTCTTAGCACCAGTGGATTATAGGACTCAAGGAGGGACAGAGTGCTAGTGTTATTGGAAATTAACATTGTATGGCTCTGTACAAATGAATTTTCTAGCATTAAGCCTCTGTTTTAGTTCAGGTTGCTAAAACTGAATACCATAAACTTGGGAGTAGCCTCTAAACAACCACAAGAAAAAGAATCTATTTCTTACAGTTCTGGAGGCTGTCAAGCCAAGATCAAGGTCGCTACATATGCAGTGTCAGATAAGGACTTCCTTCAATTTCCTAGATGGCTGTCTTAGCAGTGTGTTTAAACCTGGCGGAAGAGGTGAGAGGCTCTCCCAAATTTCTTTCATAAGGACACTAACCTCCTTCACGAAGGCTCTAAATTCATGACCCAACTACCTCCGGAAGACCCTACCTCCTAATACCATCACATGGGGGATTAGTACTTCAACATACAGATTGGGGTGGAGCACAATATTCAATCAGAGTGCTTTCACTGTTAACTCATAATAAGTGGGAGAAGCTGTTGTGATATTCAACTCAGAAGTTACTTTCCTCCATTTCAGAAAACGACGAGTATAGTTACCCCAGAGGAATTTTCATGGCCTCTGCTTTTAGAAATGTCCTATTTCTTTATCCAGATATTTTAAAAAGTGTCCAATTCCTTTGTGAGATTTGAAGAACTTTGAGAAAATTTCACAAGTAAGTAGATGCTGATTTCCCTTCCAAATATACCATCACCTTCCTCTAACCCCTGGGGTCTGACAACATGCTCAAATTCAAGTTCTATTTTATAGAATACAAATCCACTGGGGTAGGAAAAGTTTATGAAATCTGCCTATGAATTTCAATAGTATCTAATCTTTCCCATAGGAAGTGAAAGGAATTAAAGAAAATTAGATTTTATTGAGCTAATGGGACACACTGGAAAAGGTTGAGTTTTGCTCTCTTTTTTTTTTCACTGAAGCAAGCAATGTGAGAATGCAGCTAATTTTGCGTGTACTTCCATCTATTTAAGTTATAAATCAGATAAATGTAAAAGTTCAACTGAAAATCTTGTAAGTTGAAAAGGAAGGGTAGATGGATTTAGCATTTACTGGATACCAATAATTTATGCAATGCATCAAATCTTCATAAGAATCTTATCAAATAAAGCTTTTTGAAATTGTACAGGTAACTACATCCAATGGGCTTAAAATCACCTCCAGATTCACAAAGCTAGTACATTACAGAGTCAGAAATCAATGTTCATGTTCTTATCATCTTAACCATGCTGCTAATGCTTCTTGGTAGACTTAAATGGTGATTTGATCTTATTTCTGTGTGTATTTTATTACTTTGTGGGCTTTACTTGTTATGTCTATTTGAACACTAACTTGTAGTAGATATAGATTAAATTGTATCAAAACCTTGCTTGACTTTTAGTCAATGGCAACTTTCTTTTTAAAAATATGTGAAATATTATCAATTTATCAATTTGTCAGTGATCATGGCTTTTGGATTTTCTAAATAGTAGAAAATCCATTTAAACTGTTTTTTAAAATTAATTTTATTGGTACATTTTCGGTATACAATACAATGACATTCATCATTGGAAATTTGCACCTTTACATAATCTCTCTTGGTTCTTATTTTTTCCCCATCTCACTGCCCTTCCTATAAAAATGTACCTATAGTGAAATTAGAGATATTCATGTGTTTCCCATGAACTGTTGAAGAGGAAGGGACACTGAAATACAACTGGTAATATAGCAGAAGAGCATGAAGCAAATAGCTAGTTTACACATTTCCCTCCATTGTTTAAGGGAGTAGATAACGTACATTGTGATGAGGATTATGAATTTTGTGATCAAGTTGATCTGTGGATTTCCAGGTCAAGTAAAAATCAACATTTTGTTATGATGAAGGAGAAAGTGCTACAAAATAATGCAGACACCAATGATTGTATAGTGAATCCTAACTTTAAAGGGGTTATAGTTTGAAGAAATAGAACAACTTGAGATTTAGAAATGATGATCGAAGAAGGTATGTTACATAACCTGTGCCACAGGTTCTCTAATGCATTTCCTTCATGCAGTAATGCTTTCCAAGATGTGATTCAGGGATCCAGAATCTTTCCATCTTTGATTGGATCCATGTGTAACATGGCTTCTAGAGTCTCTGTGCTTATCTGTACCAAACCAAAGTGACAGAAGGGAAAAGAAGGGGAATTATATATGGGGATTTTTTGTGAGCTAAGGATGAGAATGAAACTAGTTGTGACTATACATATTTAATTGTCAGAACTAAGATACAAGACATTACAGGAAACTAGAAAATTTCCTTAAACTGTGTGCCTAGAAAGAAAAGGAATTGGGTTTGGTGAAGAATTGAGCAAGCCCTACACTGACCCAAGTCAGGCTCAACCTGCTCATCAGTGTTCCCAGATTCTCTCCATATAAGAACACATGGCAGATTGATTCCCCATCCAGTTTTGATTCAATGGGAACTTCTCTAGGAGACATTAAAACGCAGAGAGGAAATTTTTGTGTGAGAAATTACCATTTGTCATCTTAATTTTGAGCCATTTTCTTTATTACTACAACACAATTTATCATAATATGATTAGTAAACACATTTTCCTCCACTTATTTATTAGAGACAACAATGATTACTTCGCAGAGCAGCTGTAGGGGTGTGATAGGCCATTGCCTTAAAATATTGAGGACATGGAGCAACCAACAAATAAAAGAAAAATCTAATTTTACTATAAGAAAATTGTTCACTCTTGACTTCGGAATGTACACTCTGATATGACATATACTCATGTGTAGATATCTAAATAATTATCCTAACATCTGTAGATCAATTTTTACTCAAATTGCTCAATCTTTTAAAGATTTTGAAAAAGTTCCTGAAACATTGTACTCAGATTTAATATGCTCAGAACCCTCATATGTTTTATTTATATATACACATATACATATATACATTGATAGATACCAGAAGGATGTTGGCAATTAAAAGCCCTCTCCCAGTGACTCTATGAGAGTTCCATTATATTTTGAATTAAGATGACAGCTGTGCAACTTCAGGCTACCTTTACAAGTTTATTTTAACCTCAAGATTTTCTAAAAATTTTCAGAGCCTGTGAGAGAGCCATGGATTTACTCCAGAGAAATTTCAAATAGCCTTAGATTGAAATATTCCTTATCCCCGTGCTAATGAACTTATCTTCTCTGTGACCACCATTCTCTATATTTTTGGAGTTTGAAACAGATCCTTCATTTTTAGACATGAGGTAAGAAATTCCTGTATTTATGCCAAAGTTTTCTCTTGAGTAATGATGGTACTGTATTTTGAGCATAAGTTTCTCACCATACATGGTACTAAACATGAGACACATTCTATAACTGGTTGAAATACACCTGTATTTTAAGAAAAATTAAAACATTAAATCAGAACACATTTTGTTGTTATCATGAGCAAAGCAGAATGCCTGTTTGTTGAAATAATTATAAATGGAATAAAATGACAATTTAGGATCAAAATCTGTTTCTAAGGTCCATTCCTAGAGTAAAAGTGTAGATTAACTTATAAACTTCCAAAAATACATAGCAGACATTATGAAAAATTAAATTATTATTTTAAAAACCAGGAGCCGGGGATTTAGCTCAGTGGTTCCACTGCCTGCCTCACAAGCACAAGGACCCGAGTTCGATCCCCAGTACCAAAAAAAAAAAAAACTTTATAAAATTCCTTGTATAGACAGGTGTATTTTTTGGTGAATTTCCATAGATACAGATTACCCATATGCTGTTGTCTTTGAAAAATTCACTGATTTTTAGTCTGGTTTTATTTTTCATTTGCTGTCATGCAACCAACTTCAAAGTAAGAACCATACAAGTAAAGATACACAGAGGGATAAAGAAGTCTATGTAAATCAGGTCCAAGGTGGATTGATTCCTGAATATAGCTGTTACTCATTTTTATAATATGCCCTTATTGCACTTTTGTATTTCTGTAAATGAAATTATGAAATTCAGCAATGTGAGTTCTATAAAATAGTTCAAAATGTCTTTGCCTTTTAAACAACTTGAGCATTTACCTGAGTAGCTTTAATTACAGTGATATAATTTTTACCTTTAAGAGAAACCAATGCTTTTGTACAAAGAAGTAAGATATGCATATTCTTGATTTTAGTTGCTATAAAATTAATTTTATTTTTTGTATTATTTTTCCATAAAAACTTTATTATAAGATTTCTGAAAGTTAACTTTGAATCAATTATTTTTAATTAATTTTATAAAGGTGTTAATATTATATAGATAACAAATATAAATTATCTTGATGTGAAAAATGACACTATATATATATATATACACACACACAATATTACCATTTTTATCACATTTAAAGGTATTCTTGAAGCTTGTCATCCTAGACATGTAGGCATGAAATTCATAACTATACATATGATTTTGACATGAAAGTGCAATTTTTGTCTTAAAATGACCTCTTTTCCTTTATGTGATTATGACAAAATATGATAAATTTGGGTAAAGTTAAATATTTGCCTTTCCTAAAGGTAATGATTAGAATCACATTCAAATAACAGCACAAAAGATAGTTACTCCTTTTTTTCACATAAGAATGATCTGTGAGCTACTATTTGCTCAAATGTCCCTATTTGGGCTTATAATTCAGTGATCTCTCTGTGTATATCAAATAGTAATTAGTACCAATTTTAGTATCTACAGATGTAAATGGTAATATTTCAAATTCAGATCTACTTGGAGTAGTTTGAATAACCATTAGATATTGTTTAATGAACTAATAAAACGCATGTCCTGAAAGGATATTTCCAGTTAAAATACTTCTCTTGACCCAGCATGTGACAAAATGAATCTAAGGATTTCATCAAATATTTAATTTTTGTTTTAATTTGTACATCATGTTTAAAGAAACACTATGATAGTCATCCTTTTCCATTTGCTTTCAATCCTTTTTTTTCTTAACTTTTCTTAATTTCTATATTCCTCTTTTTCAAAATTCATTTTTTCCTGTGACAAAAAAGTACTAATCCAAAGGACAAGTAACAGTCTTTTCCCCAAGAATTCTATAAACTCTGTAATATGAAGTGATACTCTATTTAATAATTTTAGAATAAATTAAGTTAAAATACAGAAATAGGACTTCCAGGCAAACAGCAGAGGGTTGAGCAGCAGCAAATCAGCCTCTCTGAGATTTGGAGTCCAGACACTGAAATATAGCAGTGTGGGGAAGAGAAGAGGAGAGAACTAGGGCCCTGGCACCCAGAAATATCTGAAGCAAGAATTGGATCCCATGGCGAGAGTGAAGAGAGAAGGACCACAATGCACAAGAGGGAGGTGGCAAACAGTGCTTTCTCCCTGAATCCCAGTTCATGGCATAAGACAGCCAGCTTGAAGCTATAGAGACACAGTTACTATGGGTGAGTCCAGAGCCTCCATGGAGAAAAGCAGCAGTGAAATAGTTCAGTGGATGCTGTGGGGGTGCAGTGGGTGGTGAATGATTCCAATCCAATTCAAATGTCCCCAGGAGAGGGTGATTGGCTAGTGACCATTTTGAATAGGGGCCAGCTGAACTCAGAACTCAAAGCAGCATTGTGTTGGCTCCATCTTGAAGCTCCCAGTGTCAGGGTGAGGTTCAGCCATGGGAGGCACCCAGGGTCAAGAGCTGACTTTAAGGTGACAAGAGGTACTCAGAGTGTCATGAGCTGAACAACTCAGGTCCCAGACTCATAGCCAGAAAGCAGGATCAGCCTGAATTTCAGTGGAGTTGAAAACTCAGTCTTGCTGGGATTATCCACCACCATTCGAAGATTCTATTGAAGGCTTGCTGGGATCAACCAATACAAATCTGGGCTCTGCCTGTCCCTTTTGTCTATAACAGTAGAAACATGCCCTGAAGTGGACATTTATTTTCCTTTTTTTTTTTTTTGATTCTTTATTCTTGTTTTTGTATGACTGAGTATTGTTTCTAGTGTTTTGCTGTTGTTATTGTTTTATTCTGCTTTTATGTTTCTTCTTTCTTTCTTTCTTTCTGTCCTATCATTTTCACCAGCTTCCCAAACCTTATGCAATCTTCTGTTGTCCTTCAGCCTTATTTCTAATCTCTTCTCCTTCTCCTCCTCTCCCTTCTCCTCCTCCCCCTTATCTTCTCCCTCTCCCTCTCCCTGTCCTTCTCCTCCTTCTCCTCCTCCTCCCCCTCCTCCTTCTTCTTCTCCCCTATCTTTCTAGTTTTTCCTCTTACCCCTTTTAAATTTTCTCCCCTGAGGGTATAATCATTCTATTAAGGAGATATTTACTATAAACAATTTTCTGATTTGTACTAGATTTTGTTATGTAACTAAAAATCTTGTTCACATGGTTAAAAGTTCCAAATTGATTGTTATCACAGTTTGTCATTTTCTAGGCCATGCTTGATGCTATTGTTATTACAGATTGCATTGCTTTATCCAAGGTGACATAGTTGTTCTAATCAGTTGTTCTTCCTTGTATGCCAAGACTGAGATTTCCTTAGGGTCATAAATAACACTATAGGCCAATAGCAAAGAACAAGGGCAGTAAATTCCCCAATAAATTGAAGAGGTAAGATCTAGTAACAGACTCAAAAGCCAAATGCTAACTACATCTAGGAGATATCTCTGAAAAATAGTCATTTCCTAAGGAGTTCTCAATACTGGGAATAAAGCTATCTACCATAAGCAATTTAAAGCATCAACATAGAAATTAAACTAAAAAATGAGAAGACACAGAAGCAATATGCATTCCCAGATTTCCAGCTCACCCAAGGCAAATCCAAGAGCAGTGAGGTGGAGCAATTTGAAAGCCATCCACTTGAACTCTCTGAAATGGTAACAGCAGAAATAAAATAGATGATTGAGCCTTTAAAAAAAATTGAATTAGAAATAATTTCTCAGAGAACTAAAGAGATGATGACCATAATGAAGGACATTGTTAGTGAATCTAGAGTAGATAAAGATAAAAAAAAATAAAGAAGCTTAGGAAAATGATACAAACCATGAATGCCTAACGTAGGAAAGAAATGGAATCCATGAAACAGATTCAAACAGATATGTAAGAGATTAAATATTCTATTGAAAGTATTCACAGCAGAATTGACCAATATGAGGACAGAATATCAGATCTAGAAGGCAGGTTTGTGGTTAGCAATCATGAAAAGAAAGACTTCTTAAAAATATCGAAGACTGTAAGTTATTTTATTTTAGGGCTTGAAATACTTGACTCCAGGCTCTCCTTGACTTGAGGATTTGTGTTGAAAAATCTGCCATGATTCTGATGAGCTTTCCTTTATAGGTGATTTGGTTCATTTCTCTAACTGCCTGTAGGATTTTGTTCTTCTCTTGAGTTTCTGGGATCTTGATTATTATGTGTCAAGGTGTAGATTTTTTTGATCATGGCTAATTGGAGTTCTATAGGACTCACTTGTCTGTATGTCCAATTCTCCACCTCTGTCTAGGAAGTTTTCTACTATTACTTCTGTGAGCAGTTTTTTTCAGTCAATTGTATTTTATCCTGTTTTTTCATGGACTCTTATCAGTCTTATGTTATTTTTACTTGCATCATCTAGCAGCTGCTGAATTGATTTCTCATGATCCCTTACTGTTTTTAAGAAATCTGTTTTCATGGACCTTAACCACAATCCTGTCTTCTATATCTGATATTTTATCTTCAGATTCCCTCAATCTGCTATGCATGCTTTCAATGGAGTTTGTAATCTCTTGAATATCTGTTTGAATCTGTTTCATGGGTTCCATTTCTTTCTTATGTTGGGCGATCATGGTTTCTATTTTTTTCTTATGCCTCATAGAACTTCTTTCATTGTGTCCCATAGATTCCTGTATGTTGTACTGGCATTATCATTTACTTATTGAAACTGTCTAATTTCTTCTTTAATTTCCTCTGTGACCCATTGGTTGTTCAGAAGGGTTTTATTTAATTTCCATGTGTTTGTGGGAGTTTTGCAGTTTCTTATGTCATTGATCTCCAATTTTATGGCACTATGATCTGATAATATACAGGGGATAAATTCAATTCTTTTACATTTACTTAGACATGTCCTATGAGCTATCATGTGGTCTATTTCAGAGAATGACCCATGTGCAGCCGAAAAGAATGTGTATTCTGATTTTGTGGGTTGGAACACTCTGTAAACATCTAGTAAGTCCATTTGTTCAGTAGCTTGATTCAATTCTAGAATTTTGTTGTTAATCTTTTGTCTAGATGATCTGTTTAATTGTGTTAAGGGGGTATTGAGATCCCCCACTACAATTGTATTAGAGCTTATTTGATTTTTCATGTCCATTAATATTTGTTTTGTATAGTTGGAGGCATTCATATTTGGTGCATATATATTTATGATTGTCATCTCTTCCTCTTGGACTGTTCCCTTCACAAGGATGTAGTGACCATCTTTGTCTCTCTTAATTAATTTTGGTTTGAAATCTAGTTTGTCTGCAAATAGAATTGCTACCCCTGCTTTTTTATGGGTTCCAGTGGCATGAAGAACTGTTTTCCATCCTTTTACTTTCAGTCTATGTATTTCTTTTTGAGTTAGGTGTGTTTCTTGTATAGAGCATATTGTTGGTTTTTGCTTCTTCATCCATTCTGCCAGTCTATTTTTTTTGATTGGTGAATTGAGAACATTCACATTGATAGTTATAGTTGATAGATATTGAATCATCCTTGTCATGATGTATTGGTGGTTCTTTTATTTCTTGGGTTTCTTCCCCCCTTTGGTTTAGTTTCTTACCTTGCCTGATGGCTTCCCTCTGTTGGGCCTCATGAAGTTGTGATTTTTATTGTCTTTTTCTAGGATATTGCTTAGGATTGTTTGGAGTGCTGGCTTTATTCATGAAATGTCTCATGTGTTCTTTGTCTTGAAAGTAACTAATTTCCCCATTTATTTTGAAAGATAATTTTGCAGGATACAACAGTCAAAGAATCAACAACTGGGATCTTATCTTATTAAAAATCATTTGCTCTGCAAGAGAAGCCACCAACAGAGCTAACATGCAACCTACAATGTGGGAAAAATTTTCAGCAACTGTACCTTAGACAAAGGACTACTATCTAGAATATATAAAGAACTGAAAAAATTCAGACCCCCCAAATCCAAAGACCCAGTTCAAAAACGGGCATCTGAAATGAACAGATGTTTATCAGACAAAGAAGTAAAAGCAGCAAATAAACATAGGAAAAAATGTTCAACATCACTAGTCATTTGAGAGATGCAGATGAAAACAACACTGAAATTCCACCTCAACCCAGAAAGAATGGCTGCTATCAAGAAATTAACCAATAAAAAATGCTGGTGGGGGTATGGAGAGAAAGGAACCCTTCTCCATTGTTGGTGGGAGTGCAGACTGGTGCAACCACTGTGGAAATCAGTATGGAGATACCTCAAAGAACTAGGCTTAGAGGTCCCATTTGACCCAGCTCTCCCCGTGCTGGGTATCTTCCTAAAAGAATTAAAAGAATCATACCACCACAATATATGTGCATCAATGTTTATAGAGCACAGTTTGTGATAGCTAAAGCTTGGATACAGCCCAAGTGCCCATCAACTGGAAACTGGATAAAGAAGATGTGATTTTTTTTGTAAGACGGAGTACTATTCAGACATAAAGAATGAGAAACTAGAGATAATTATAGCTAAATGGATGCATATTGAGGCCAACCTCTTAAGTGAAAGAAATAGGACACACATGTGTAAATACTGAATAATTTCTCTACTGTGAGAAACTGAAAGTGTAATTAAGGATACACACGGATGAAATGCCCTAATAACATATTTCTCGGATTGTGTTTCCATCCCGTGTCATATGATTGTATCAAAATTTAAATTAGGGAGAAGTTTGGCTTATGTGGAGTCTGCTAATTAACTGGAGTGTTTTCCAGATCATTATTTGTTCAGTGTTGGTTTTGGGGATCTTTCTGAAACAAATCACATCCTCTGGTGTTTTGTTGGTGCTTGAGATGCTTTTTAAATTATATGGAAAAATGTTTACGTGCTTTTCAGTTTTGCTTTGGTTGAGTTCTACTGTGTTTGAATATTATTATGGTTTTTTTTTCCCATTGTATTGTTCTTCTTTGAATGGTTTTAATTTTTTATGTATGTGTGTTTGATAATAAAGTTATTTTAAAAATGAAAAAATTAAAAAAAATATATAGTCTTATTAAATTGTGCTCCCAATGCTTAAAAAAATAACAAAGGACCAGGAAAAATCAATCCAATAGGTGCTAGGTGATGCCAAAAATAATAACATAAGATTGACCAGAGTCAATGAAAAAGCAGGAGCTAGCACAAACAATATAAAAACCTGTTCACAGAAGTAGTGGCAGACAAATTCCCAAGCTTGGAAAGAGAATTTGACATATAGTTGTGAAACATATAGAACTCCAATTAGCCATGATAAAAAAATCTATGTCAAGGCATATAATACTCCAGGATTCTTGTTCAACACAAGAACAGATTATTAAAGGGATGTTAGAGAAAAGAAATAAATTATCTATAAAGGAAAGCCCATAAGAATCACAGCAGACTTCTCACTACAAACACTTAAATCAAGGAGAGCTTGCAGTGGAGTATTTCAAGCTCTAAATGAAACAGCATCCAACCAAAATTGATATAATCCACAAAACTATCTTTCAATATTGATGGAGAAATATGATACTTTTATGACAAAGAACACATGAAGAAATTCATGACCACTAAACCAGCACTCCAAAATGTTCTGAAAAATAGTCTAAAAAGAGGTAATGAAGACCACATTTCATGAACCCCAATAGAATAAATTCACCAGGCAAAGAAAGCAATAAAACAGAGGTGAAAGAAAGGGAATCAACAACAGGAAAATTATATGACAGGAATAAGTCATTGAATATCATTATAACTATCAATCTAAATGGTCTCAATTTACCAATCAAAAGAAACAGATTGGCAGAATGGATTGAAAAATAAATCCAACAATACAGTGCATACAAGAAACACATTTAACTCAGAAAGACATTTATAGACTGAAAGTCAAAGGATGATAAACAATACTCATGTGACAGGAACTTGGAAAAAAGAAGGAGTACCTTTTCTATTTGTAGCCAAAGTGAATTTAAAGCCAAGACTGATCAAGAGAGACAAAGAAGGTGACTACATCCTCCTTAAGGGAACAATCCAAGAGGAAGAGATAACAATCATTAATAGACACACCAACTACCAGTGCACCTAACTATATAAAACAAACATTTATGGACATGAAAAATGAAATAAGCACTAATGAAATTGTAAAGGGGGACTTCAATATCACACTGTCACCACTAGATAGATAACTAGACACAAAACCAAGAAACATCAGAAATGAGCCAAACCACTGAACTTTGTAACGGTCTTCAGAGTGTTCCACCCTACATTAGAATATACATTCTTCTCAGCTGTAAATGGAACATTCTTTAAAACAGACCACATACAAGCTTATAGAACATGCTTAAGTAAATACAAAGGAATTGAAATTATTCTATGCATATTATCAGACCATAGTGTAAAGAAATTGGAAATCAGTGGCAAAAGAAATCACAAAACTGCATAAACATATGGAAACTAAAGAACACTCTCCTGAACTCTCCTGTGACCCTCCAATGGGTCACAGATGAAGTTAAAGAAGAAATTATAGAGTTTCTACAATTGAATGATAATGTCAGTATAACATACCAGAACTTGTGGGACATAATAAAAGCAGTTCTATGATGGAAATCTATAGCAGCAAATTCCCACATCAGAAAAACTGAGCAAGCTCAAATAAACAACCTAATGTTGAACCTCAATCTTCTAGAAAAAGAAGAGCAGAGTCAAGCCCAAATCTCATATGAAAGAGGAAATTATAAAGATCAGAGCTGAAATGGATGTAATAGAGACTAAGAAAACAATAGCACAAAGTATCAATGAATCTAAGAATTGGTTCTTTGAAAGACCAAATAAAATTGATAAACCCTTAGCCAACCTTATTAAAAAAAAGAAAAGCTTCAAATCCATGCAATTAGGAATGAAAAGGGTGAAATCATAACAGATCCTGCATAAATCCAGAACATCATCAATACCTACTTTGAGAAACTGTATTCAAATATGATGGAAAACACAGAAGTAATGGACATATTCCCAGATGCATATGAATTACCAAAGCTGAGTTGAGAAGATATACAAATTTTAAATAACTCAATATCAGGCAATGAAATCAAAGATGTAATTAAAAACCTACCAACATAGAAAAGTTCAGGTTTTCATGGATAACTGCTGAATTCTATAAGAAAGTTAAAGAAAATCTAATGCCACTATTTCTCAAACTCTTTAACAAAATTGAAATGGAAAAAGTACTCCCAAACTCATTTCTGGAAGCAAGTGTTACCTTGATACCAATACCAGAGAAGGATCCAACCAAAAAAGAGAACTACAGGCCAATCTCTTATGCACATAGACCCCAAAAATCATCAATAAGATACGGGCAAACAGAATTTAGCAAATCAAGAAGATTATGTACCATGACCAAGTAAGATTCATCCCAGGGGTGCAGGAATGTTTCAACACAAAAATCAATAAATGTAATAAACAATATTACAGAACAAAGGACAAAAACTACATGATCATCTCAATAGATGTGGAAAAGGTATTTGACAAAGTCCAACACTCATTCATAATAAAAAACTCTGAGGAAAATTGGAATGGATAGTCTTTATCTCAATCTGATAAAAGCCATCTATGACAAACCAATAGTCAATATCATACTAAATAGTGGAAAATGGAAAGTTTTCACTCTAAAATCAGAAAGAAGAGAAGGATATCCACTATTGCCGCTCCTACTCAAAATAGTTCTAGAAACATTAGTCAGAGTAATTAGACAAGAGATAAAGGTAAAAGGATAGGAAAAGAGGAAGTTAAATTATTATTTGTGAATGACATGATACTTTACATAGAAGACTCCAAAAACTCCACCAAGGAGGCAGGGGATTTAGGTCAGTGGTTCCTCCACCTGCCTCGCGAGCGCAAGAACCCGAGGTCAATCCTTGGTACCCCCCCCCCAAAATGTCACCAAGTCTTCAAGATTTAATAACCAACTTTGTAAATAGGGAGGGGTGGAGGGGTTTAAGGGAGGGCAGGGGAATGGGGAAAAAAATAACAACCAAGATATATCATGTAAAGGTACAAGTTTCCAAGGATGAATGTAAATGTATTGTATACCTAAAATGTACCAATAAAAGAATTTAAGAAAAAAAAGATTTAAAAACCGAATTTAGTCGTGTAGCTGTATACAAAGTCAACACTCATAAACAATAGAATTCCTGTACACAAATAACAAACTCACTGAGAAAGAAATTAGGGAAACCACATCTTTCACAAAAACACCAAAAAATGAAATATTTAGAAATCAATCTAATGAAGGAAGTAAAAGACCTTTAAAAACTATAGTACTCTGAAAATGGCAGGCAAAGAGAATATCAGAAAATGATATTCTTTTTCTTATTCCTTATTCTTGGGTAGGAATAACTAATACAGTAAAAATGGTCATACTTCCAAAATTGTTATACAGATTTAATGCAATCCTGATCAAAATACCAATAACATACCTCACAGAATTAGAGAAAACAATTCTAAAATTCACATGGAAGCAGAAGGGACCTAGAATAGCAAAAGCAATTATGAGCAAAAAAGGCAAGGCATAGGTGTGGGCAATGTTCTTGTGAATAAAACCCCAATCATATAGGAACTATTACAAAGAATCAACAACTGGAATCTCATCTAAATAAAAAGCTTTTTCACAGCAAAAGAGACTGCCAACAGAGTGAAAAGAAAACCTACAGAGCAGAAAAAATTTTTTCCAATTGTTCCTTAGAAAAAGGACTAATATCTAGAATATAATAAGAACTCAAAAAAATCAGGCAGCCCAAATTTAAAGGCCCAATCCAAAAATGGGCATCTGAAATGAATAGACACTTCTTGTACAAAGAAGTATAAATGGCAAATAAATATATAAAAAAATATTCAACATCACTGGTCATTTGAGAGATGCAAATTAAAATTACACTGAGATTTCAACTCACTTCAGAAGGAAAGGCTATTATCAAGAAATCAACCAATAACAAATGTTGGCTAGGCTGTGGGAGGAAAAGGAACCCTTCTCTATTGTTGGTGGGAATGTAGACTGGTTCAGCCACTGTGGAAATCAATGTCAAGATTCCTCAAAAAACTAAAACTAGAGGTTCCTCTTGACCTAGTAATTCCCCTTTTTGATATCTTCCCAAAAGGATTAAAAGCATCATACCACAGCAATATATGCACACCCATGTTTATAGCAGCACAATTCATAATAACTAAATCTTGGAAACAGCCCAAATGCCCATCAACTGATGAATGAATAAAAATATGTTTGTTTTTTGTACAATGGAGTACTACTCTGCCATAAACTTGAAACATTTCTAGGTAAATAAATGTACTTTGAGATACTTTTAAGTGAAATAAATCAGACACAGATGTTTAAATGTTGCATTGTTTGTTTGGTGTGAGAAACAGAAAGGGTAAATAAGGACCAAAATGTATAATAGATATTGGGAAATAGGAAGAAATTGTTCAAATGGGAAGTGGAACAACAGAGAGGGGAGGGGAAAGGAAGGAAGGGAAAAGAAAAAAAGAGAATAGAAGAAAAAATGGAAACAAAGCTTTTGTAAATAAAGAGGAGAGGAGGGGTTGAAGGGAGGCGAGGGAATTGGATAAAAAAGAAGAATCAAGATTTATTATGTACAGATACTAATTCCCTATGATGAATCAGATCATTCTATATATCTAAAATGTATCAATAAAATTAATTGAAAAAATGTACAACTCACCATTAAAAATAAAATAGAATACAGAAACAGATATTGAAGTCAACATTGCAAAAAGTAACTCTTTCTTGACTTTTATTACATATCCTTCATTTATCTTTATTATGGTGACCTTCAAAACAATTACAACATTTTGATTTTTATTCACAAACGCTACTTGCCAGTCATATTATGTTTTCCAAGTTGAATCTCGTTTTGTGGTTTCCCTTTAATCACTGAAGTTCTCTTTTTATCATTTCTGTGCTATTTGGTGTCAAAACACTTGACAATTTATTGTGATTTAAGTTTTATTGGCTTGTATCTCTTTCCTCACTAGATTTTAAGGAAAATTACAACTTAATCATAATACCCTCCCTTCTCTGCCTGTCCCTCTCCTTAACTGGGTAGAATGTGTTTTCATGATGGAAACAAAGTGTGGTTTCAGTCTATGTTCTGTGAATAATTAGGCTACTTTTTTTGATAATTTGAAGATTCATGATGCTTCCCTTTTCTATGATATAAGTAAGTTGAGAAAACTGTTGCTGATTTAATTGATACATATCTACATCTGTATTTGCATAAAATCAAATAATGGTTAAGTTTTTCAATCATTCAACGTTTTTAATATGAACGTACATTCTGTTAACAGAAATATCTTTCACACAAACTCAATCTTATAATACAGATATCTTTAAAACTAATATAGTTTTCAATTTATGCTTTTCAATTTCTGGAAGATATCTTAAAGTAGATTTACTTAAAGGGTGAGCTTCAATTAACCTCATCTCAGCAGATAATTCTTATATTTTTCTTAAAAAAGTTTTATAAAATTCATATATCATAAAATCTATCATGTAATATGCACCATTCAGTGTTTTTAGTATATTCACAGAGTTCTGCAACTATTTCTTTTTCCATTTCTTTAGCCACACCCCATATTAGATGTAAGTTTTCCTTGAAAAATTTGTGTGTAATCCATGTCTGTATGATTGATTATAGCTTATGTGTTTACTTCATCATTTTATACCATCTTATTTTCTCGATATAATTGCAAGGTTTATTAACGGTTGGACCTACAATATGGATTGGTTAAGTGGAAGCTTTGAAAACAACATTAAAATAAACTCGAGGTGAAAAATCTCAAAGTGAAAATACCATCACAACAAGTTGATATTAGAAGGGAAGGATCCCTTATTTCTTCAAGGGAACTCATTTCCTCTGGCCCATGTACTGCCATTAGGCCCTGGCAGAACTTTGTCTAGGGCTCTATGCTCTATGGATTGCACTGCACTGTTTTAAGTCTACCCAGGATCTCAAAATGTGATCCTACTTGCAAATAGTGTCTTTGCAGATGTAATCAAATTCAGACAAATTTACAGTGAATTAAGGCGGGCTCTCAATTGAATATGACTGGCATTATTATAAGAAAAGGGAAATTTGAACACAGAGATGCAGAAAAGAGAAAGCCCTGTGAATTCATAGGTAGAAATGGGTGTGATGTATCTATAAGACAAAAAGGTCAGTGATTGCCTGCACATTTTTACAGCCCTAAGAAACTAATACAGAAACTCATCACTTTGGAAAGGCATCATTAACATTGTATAAGTTCCCTTAGATGTTCTAACCCATTTGAAGCCAGCTGTGTAGTCTAGTCAGGGTTTCCCAAGTCTGAACAGGAAACCCATTGAGCACCAGGTCTTCTATCCCCTTTCCCACTGCAACCCTGTACTCCCACATATGGTGCTGAAAATGCATTAAGCTGAGTAGTACTCCATTTTATAAAAAAACCACATCTTTATCTAGTTTCCAGTTTATGGGCACTTAGGCTGTTTCCAAGCTTTAGCTATTACCAACTGTGCCGCTATAAACGTGGGTGCACATATATCTCTGTGGTATGATTCTTTTAATTCTTTTGGGAAGATACTCATCAGGGGGATAGCTGGGTCAAATGGGACTTCCAGTCCTAGTTTTTTGAGGTATCTCCACACTGATTTCCATAGTGGTCGCACCAGTCTGCACTCCCACCAACAATGGAGAAGGGTTCCTTTCTCTCCACACCCCCGCCAGCATTTTTTATTGGTTAATTTCTTGATAACAGCCACTCTTTCTGGGTTGAGGTGGAATCTCGTTGTTTCCATCTGCATCTCTCAAATGACTAGTGATGTTGAACATTGTTTCCTATGTTTATTTGCTGCTTTTACTTCTTTGTCTGAAAAATTTCTGTTCATTTCAGATGCCCATTTTTGAATTGGGTCTTTGGATTTGGGGGGTCTGATTTTTTTTCAGTTCTTTATATTTCTAGATAGTAGTCCTTTGTCTAAGGTACAGCTGCTAAACATTTTTTTCCCACATTGTAGGCTGCCTCTTGGCTCTGTTGGTGGTTTCTCTTGCAGTGCAGAAGCTTTTTAATAAGATGAAATCCCAGGTGTTGATTCTTTCTGCTAGTTCCCGTGCTACTGAGGTTTTGTTCATAAAGTCTTTTCCTATGCCAATATCTTCAAGAGTTCTACCTAACTTATCTTCCAGCAAGTTTAGTGTTTCTGCCTTAATATTTAGGTCTTTGATTCACTTCAACTTAGGCTCCTTGCCTATTGTGTAAATGTTGTTTGAAAGTCAGGGGTTTCAGTCAACTTTCAAAGAAAAAAAATATTCAAGAGAGGTATTCAAGAGAAGAGATGATTAGAAAGTTTACTCTGGGTAACACTTGCATTAGTTGTTAACAAACTGCAGCAACATTTTTCAGGCAATTATTTAATGCCAACCACTACAGGCAGTCAGAGGAGTGACGCATGATGACATAACTAAAATGAATTACACAGTATTAGGCAACTTTCAAGGCAAGAAAACCTCTATTGTTTCTGTATGATTGTTTTTCAGAGAGCCATGGAATTTTGTCAGATATGTTACTACTTTTTTCTTTGGATGGAAGATATTGGAATAGAGTGTTTGATGATAAAGTACATGAGAAGATGGCATCTGTAAATGAAGACCAGAAGGAGGAAAGCTAGTGTCTACTTACTAGATTTAATCTTCATATGCTTTCCTGATTGGATAGTTGAGAAAAGTACACTCTTCCATTCGTTATTCGAAATCGTCACCAGTGAGTTTTGTTTCATATTATTAATCAGATGTTTCATATATAAAATCCCCAAATATTGATTCATGCAGCACAAAAACAGCCCAGGCACAATCACATTAGAAGGTAGGTGGAAAAGAAACAGTTTGGAAGCTTATCTGAAGAAACATGTACTTTAAGGCTCATACATGCTATCTTCCAACATATGAAAGGAGATGAATGGGATATTTTGTCTCCTACTATCTTCAGGAGGGATTCAGGATTCCAAGGGACAAATAGAAGAGCTTGGTATGTGTCCACTGAATTCGGCAGGGGGCACTGGTGTTAGATGTATGACTGGAAAGGCTGAGCAAGAGATTGTTTTCATTTGTTTGAAGTAGCAGCGGAGGCAGGGTGGGAGATAAATGAGGAACAGAGAGAAAGAGAGAAACTGTCATTGAAGGGTAGAGGATGTATAAGAATTTCCTGTGGCCCCTAAGGCAACCTCCAGGTGGGAACAGCTGTACAAGAATCACTTAGGTTGTTGGGGTCTTAATAGAGGAAAAGCTTAATGCTGACCTGAAGCATTTGATTCCTGGGGCCAACCCCAAACAACCTCAGACATCAGATCCACTCATTTCAGTGGGAATCACAGAAGCTCAGCAGCTGGGTCAGGTTCTCAGGAAGACCAGACACTTCTAGGAAGACAGTGTGATTTAAATTCTGGTCAGACCCAGACATCACCAATACGATGTGTCAGTAGCATTGATAAAGAATTTTCTGGTACTCCTAGCATTTCTCTCTCCCCCTGCTCTACCGAAAAAAAAATTCATGATCAGAATTCTATTTTTTTTGTTGTTGTTGAATTGAGACTACAATTTAAATTGTGAATCTTTTCTAAAGTTTTTTTTTTCTCTGAGAGTGACTAGCAATGTTGAAGGACGACAAGAAAGGCAAGAGACAGACTAGCATGGCTGAGATTATTTAAAAGGTGTATGGAAAAGAAAAAACAAGTTCATTTGGCTTATGTTCCATGACTTTGTTAATTATGGAAAACAATCAATATTTGTAGAATTTGTTATGACAAAATTGATGCATTTAGAGGACATTATGTTAAATGAAATAAATTGGGATCAGAAAGACAACTCATTATCTCACTTATTTGTGGGATCTAAAATATTGAACTCATAGAAGCGTGAAGTAGAATAGAGGGTAGAACAGAATAGTAGAATAAGAGGGTGAAAAATGTTGATTAAATGACACAGAATATCAGAGAGATAGGAGGAATAAGTTCAACCTATCTATTATACAGCATAGAAATTATAGTTAATAATATATTCTTTAAGGTTGTTAAGAGAATGACTTTTGAGTGTTCTCACCACACACAGAAAAAAGACAATTGTATAAACTCGGTGTGGTTGTGCACACCTGTAATCATAGCACTGTGGGAGGCTGAGGCAGGAGAATTGCAAGGTCAAGTCCTTGCCTCAAAATAGAACAAAAAAAGGGATAGGGATGTAGCTCAGTGCTTAGTGCCCCTGCTCCAATCTCCATTACCATGTTAAGTATATTAGTTAGTTTTATTTAACTGTTACACAATGTATACATGTGCTGAGCTTCAGACAAAAAATACATGTGTACAGTAAAACTTTAGTTCATAGATACTTTTGGTCACAAATAATTTGGTTTGCAAAGAGAGGTGTTCTGCAAAATTTTGCTTCCATTTGTGAGCTCCATATCAAGTGATGAACATGACCACGGCCATCTTCCTCACTTGAACACAAAAATGGCCATCTTCCCCAGAACTGAGGAATGAATTAAGTTCATGAACTGAAGTACCACAGTATGCATTTGTAAATAAATACATATACTGTATTTGAATTTTTCAATTAAAAATTGTTACTACCTTTTTCTTTGGATGGAAGATAGTAACATTCAGTTATCCTTCACACAATAAATACATACACATATATCTGTAAGTAAACATAAATTTGAATATTTCATTTAAAATAATGAATTAAAACACATTTTGTATCTAACATAGCACAGGTCTTACATGCAATGATGGTGCATAGAATGGTATTGGTTATAGTATGTAGAGTTAAATGAAAGGTGGGAAGCATAATTTTCTGTAGAATTTTTAGAAAGCAATTTTTTCTCTCTAGCCCAGTACTTCAATTTTCTTCTGTAAAGAAATTCTGAACAACTTTGACCTGATATCTTTTCATCCTGTCTGCTCTGCAAGCATCCATCCTTGAACAAGTCCTGTGCTCTGTGATCTCTTTGAGGCTACAGAGGCTTCTGAGACTGCTGGGAGAAGAATCCCACACTTGAGCCAACTGGTGGCACCACACACATATGGCCACCTGTTTGATCAGGGTTCTAAAAGTGGTTTCAATTAGATTAGGCTTCATCCGACACTGCTCCTTCTCATTCCCTACAGGAGATATTTCATCTTCTATGTTTGCTTCCCTTTTTCTTCAATCCTCTCTCTTCTCAATACGTCATGTGGCCCCTGGCTTTACAGAGAGCATCCATCATGATACAAAATCCAATTCTGCCTTTCAAAAAACCACCACTGTTATCTGTACCTATACATGTCTGTTCATGTCATTAACGTGGAGGTTCTATCTTATCCAGGAACTTTTTATATCTTCATATAAGTTTGCTGAAGTCTCTTTTATGTAGTATAAGAGTAATTATAGCAAACAGAAAAAAAGTAAAAAATAAGCCTTTTCATATTAAAATAATAATAATGTCCATATATGAACTCCAGGAAAGAGAACAGAAATGAAAATAAAACAGAGATACTTAACACAGTGCTAGTGGGAAAGTGGAATGATTCTACAGCTGTTTTGAGGCATTTTGACAGTACTTACAAATTAATAGATCTGTAAATTACAAAGATATGCATGCACAGGAGCAATGCCCTTCCCTTGAGTGGAATCCTGTTCTCATATTGACTATTTTTTCTGTGTAGAATATGTATTCCATGAAAGGTTTAATCTTTTACTCTTTTCTTCCTAAAGGCCTGAAATAATCCTGGTACACACTAAGATGAAATGAATTTCTATTGAATGAAAGAATATAACCAGTTATCCATTGTACTTGAGTATGCAGGTAAAATATGGCAAATCCATAAAATCTTAGTAATATATGTCACATATTAGTGAGCATGTTTTCTATGTTCAGTGAAATATATACTATATATGATAAATACATAATGCAGAATGGTATGAGAGAGTAGTATGTTACACGTGTATAAAAAAGTAGAAAAGAAAATATTGACTCTGTTGGTTATACTTCCATTAAGAAATGCTGTGTGTATTAAAATATTTAAAATGCAGCAACTGTGCCCACACATATTGTTTTGAACTCAATCATCTGATCTCATCATGTTGTCAGGGAGCTAGAAAATACAGACCATCTTGATCGTCATGACTCTGGCCCTTCATTACAATGGAAAAAGAGAAAGTCAAGGTCTTTTGGACAACTAAAATCTCCTCTGATCTTCAAGAAAATATCATGTTTCACAGAATATATATACCCCAATTTTTCCCAGAATTTCTAATCCATAGGTCCTTTTTTATTAATCCTATACCTGAATGACATGTACTACTTGAATCTTTGTATAATACCTACTGCTAAAGTTTTTCCTGTGCCTCTTTGAATAATTTACAGATATTTGCAAAACTGTTGCTGCTGTTTTTATTCCAAAATGCCCCAATCATTAGGTGATCTTTTCCACAAAATTGGTTTTCCTCAGCTTTTGAATTTCCTAGTCTTTGAAAAACTTGTATTTCAAAAACAGGCAAATACTGTATCTCTTTCTGCTGACTGTTTTGCTTGAATTCTAGGATACCTGTTTTCAGGTGTGTTGTGTGTCAGGGCATCCTATTGTGTTTTCTAATCACTTCCAGCTCTGACTTAAGTCAGGCTGCTTTGGGCTATACGTCCTTGCCACATGCTTCTCTGCAAATGTGAGCTTGGAGAATGAGTAGCTGATCTTCTTGCATTACTTTGTGACTTTCAAAGTATTTCTTCTTTTTCCTATTTCCAAAAAATTTAGATCCTTTGACACTTGATAAAATTCCCTCATCAATCTACACTTCGGCCCTGTAATTATCGTAATCCTCACGGTTCATCTCCACTGTGTTCCTCTGTGACTGCTCCCTAACTGGATGTTCCTTTTGACATCTCCACATTTCAGTGTTTCTATAAGTTTATAAGTCTGCATCCTCTATAAGAAATTGCATTCCCCCTTTGAAGTTCACAAGAAGAGATTTTAAGTAAAGCATGATTTAGGGCTGGGGATTTAGCTGAGTGGTTCTGTTGCCTGCCTCGCAAGCGCAAGGTCCCGAGTTCGATCCTTGGAACCTGGTACCAAAAAAACCACAAAAAAACAAAAAAAGCATAATTTACATAAAGAAATACAACTGTGGGTCTTTTAGACCTAATCTGAAAAAACTCAAATAAAAACAAAGGAAAAGCAAAAAAACCAAAAACCAAAAAACAAAACAAAACAAAAAACAAACAAAAAAACCCCACCACCCAGCATATAGACAAGCAAGGTGCAATAATTAAGAAAGAAAGAAAAAGAGAAAGAAGGAGCTTATATAGCTTGAAGAGCGGGACCTTCATTCTGTTTCTTATCTACTATGGGTTATGATCTATAATGAGCAAAACTCTGTGACTAGAATTCTCATCTCTAATTCCCAATCCAGCTCTTCCTTCTCAGACAAGATTCATTCTCAGCTTTCCTATCAATGAGTTCTTCATTTGTCTCTCAATCTGAAAATAGAAAAAAAGATGTGACAAACCATAAGGGATGCAATAAATATTGGGAGCAATTGAATGAATGGCATATGTGTGTATGTGTATGTGTGTGTGTGTGTGTGTGTGTGTGTATGTGTATTCTAAAAAATGTACTGATTACACATTGTTCTATATGTAGAAAAATATATTATAATTTGGGAAAGGACAAATAGAGTATACTCTTTGTAAAATATTTTTGATAATCTTTTAAAAACATTAATCTGTCTTTAGATTAGCTCAGAAAGACAAATACATTTTCAACTTTTAGTTACTGAGTTACTAGTGACAGAGTTTGGGTTCTCATTGAAACACATCCTTCCATCAGGTATGAAATAAAGAAAACCTTGTCTTATTCCTCAGGACTTCATGAGTGGAAATTTAGCCAATGAAATCGATGACATTTGAGAAGAAAGAAGCAATTTCTGGTTATCTTATTTAAAATCTTGTGCTCTAATAGAAAAGCACAACAGCCTAACAGTACAATGAAAATTAGTACCCTACTGATTTTCCAACACATTTTCCAACAGCATTTTGTGTTATTTTCATGTTTTCATATTTGGCATAGCAATACCTCTTTATTGATTGATATCATGACTAATTCCTGGGAATTATAATATGTATTTTTATATCTTTTGGCTGAACTACTCAAGTTGGTTTCGCTGATAACATATAATATCCTCAGCTGTTGTAATGAATTCTATTCATGCTTCTGCATCCAAAGAATTTGCTCCTAACACCTTGTAATCCACGGAAGACTCCTACATAGTGTTATAGGACTCATAGGTGCACAATATCAAAAAAATCTAAAAAGAGGAATGTGTGCTTGCTTTATGTCTCAGTGTGTGATTTGTCCCCAGACTCATTTTATATTCTCTTTTCAAAGGACTACATAACACTTTACCTTCAGAGCTACTTGCAATTTTCATGCCAAACTTCTTAAAAGTTTCACTAACCTGAAGATTTAAGAAGGGAAATAAAATAGACTAATAAAATCTGGCCCTCTGGTTGATGTCCATCTCTCAGTAATAATATATGACAAAGGAAATTTTTATGATATCAAAATAGAGCAAAAATTATCAACTACTAAGGGTTACAAATAGGTATAAACTGAGAGGAAATCTCAGTATGGGAGCATAGTAAATGAATCCTTTCAAAATAGATGTAGATATTTATTTCTGTTTATCACCTTCCCAGTTTTTCTGCTTCTTCAATAATTATGGGAAAATGAGATAACAACATATTAGTTATGTTGTGGTTAACACTCTAAAATAGGTCAGGTTGATTTCCTATGTAACAACCCAAGCATTTCTGCACAGATGAGTTTGTGACTTCTGGAGCTTGATCCAGTGGAAATAAATCAAGAACATCTTTTTAGGATAGGTAAGACAGTTTCATAGTCTGGGAGACAATTAAATTGCAGTGTTAAATTGGTAGTTTGAGCTACACCACCAGGTTTCATTCCAGCTCTGATCTGTGCTAAATGTAATACATAATCCATAGTATTTTATGTAACATGCTATCAACAAAGGCTGAAACTAATGCCATTTGAAAGTTGAGCATGTAGTATGTCAGTATGTTAGTCCAGGCTTATAAAGACATGGAATTCCTGATAAATTTTTAATAAATGTTTCCAAACACTAAGACCTTGAAGGTATATGGTAACTTTGTTATAATCTATTCTCCCCTTTGCTCTTTCTTATATGAATTCTTATGGGAATTTTGCTGTTTAGCCAGTAATCTCTTAAGTCTGAGGAAGTGTAAAACAATATTAAGGAGGGCTTTCTTTTTTTTAACACAGGTGAAATGTTTTTATTTAGTGCAACAGGTAAAGATATACAATATCTTATATAGATAAGTTTTAATAAGTGTCTATTTTTACTCAATAGAAAGTGTATTGAAAGGACAATGAGACATACTAAAAACCAAAGCCTAAAGACTACATATTCTCTAGGGGCTGGGGATTTAGCTCAGTGGTTCCGCCGCCTGCCTTGCAAGCACAAGGTCCCGAGTTTAATTCCCAGTACCAAAAAACAAAAAAAAAACAAAAAAACAAGACTACATATTCTCAGAGGCAATGCTTTTGAGTAATTATTAAGCATTATTTGTTAAATCACTGCCAAGAAAAATTTTATCTTTTCTTATTTGATTTTTATTGAACATATACAAAAATAATTTGATCCATATTTAATAAAGAAAAATACTTTAAAGATTAAAGTTTCTTGCTTCTAATTAAATGTGGTATAAAATTTTTAAAAGTATATTTATTTTATATCAAATAGCATTGATTTACATACAAACTTTACTGGCACTTACTATGGTTCTGGCTCTGAACATCCTCTAATTAGAGAATCATGAAGTTTTTGAAGTTAAGAATTTATCATGAGCTTTGCTTCTCTCTCTTACTGGGAGAGGCTTAGTTCATAAGTGAACTACCTGAGAATTCTGAGTATCTACTGCTGTATGGCAATCACCCCTAATTTAACGATGTAAAACCACAACCATTCTGCTATTCTTAGAAAACGTGGAAGTCAGGAGTCTGGGCTTGTGCAGTGGGGAGAGTTTATCTCTGCCTCAGAGATCTGAGGCTCAGCTTGAATATCTCAACTTTATACTGGCAAGTCAAATGGGTGAGAACTAGAATCACTTGAAGAATCTTTCACTTGCACATTTAACACACTGGCTAGAATGAGGCAATGCCTGATCTATGTGAATCCATTGACTTGCTTCCTCTCCATGAGCCTGGGGCTTCCTCAAAGTATGGCAGTCTATAAATAATCAAGTTTCTTGCAATATATGTTGTGACTCCAGGGTAAATAATCAAGGGATGAAAGAGAAGACATAGCACACTGACTTACCCCTAAAAGTCTCAGAGTCATTTGTGCCCTGTTCTATTTGTCAAAGCAGTAAGTTCACTTGGACACAGTGACAGGACACCTCACTGCAGGATGAATGTCAAAGGATAGTGGCTATGTTTTAAAAGTAACATCCTTTAGCATCTCAGCAAGCATGCTTTCAGTAAGACCTACAGGCTTTTTATTGATTTCTAATAAATGTACATATATTTCTAATTTACTGAAGTTAAAATGTACATATTACATTTAAATTAATTTAAGGTTTTCATTTTATTTTTAACAGTGGCAAAGTTTCACATTTATTAAAGGTAGGAAGAAACAGATGAATAGGGGAAAAAGGATTCTGAAAATTAAGGGAAGGATAGGATGACTGGGGCTGGCATTTTATGAGCTCTAGTTTTCCAGGCTGTTTATTTTCCAGCTAGATCTTGTTTGGGGAGAAGCATGGTATATGCCAAATTTTGTTATCATTATAAAGACACGAGTTCTTAGACAATGATTCAACACAACATAAGTACACCACCAACTAAGAATGACATTGGGAATCTGGTAAACATGGCAATGTGCTATACATGATCAAAGAAGGGTTTGATAACTAGCTACAAATCCTAGTCATCAGAGGTGCCTCTCTCAAACTCATTCGCATCCCAACACAGCCATATCTAATGTCTGATGGAGTCTTGGCTGTTTGAAACAACCTTGACAATTCATCTAGTCCCTGTTCTCACCAGCTTCATGGAGTGGATTCAATGAAGCTCGTTACTACACCTTCTTCTCAGCTGGTCTTGACCTTTTCCCCATTCTTGCATTCTTTCTCTACTCACTCCCTAATAAAGATCTTGCACATTGAACTCTTCCAGTGTCTCCTTCTAGAAAAGAAACTTACAATAAGCTGTTAAAAAAAAAAACAGGCTAATCAAACCCGAACAGAAGCTCTCAGATTGCACTTAAACTTTTAAGATATGCAAGCACACATTCTACTAGGAAAAGAGTAACTTATTCTGTGTGCAAGAGGTACTCCTCAAATTGATTGTGTCATTTTGAATTAAAATAACTCACTTTCTGATAATGGAAAGTGGCAATGTCAATGTCAGGGCACATTTGGAAAGCATGCTTGGAATAGTGTATCGAGTAGAGGCTTGATAGGTGTAGATTGACTTGCTAGCTTATGCTGCTGCCATACAATATAATGGCAAATTGTTAGAAATGCCATAAAATATATGATAGTTTTCCTTTATGCATGGTGAAAGACATGTTTTAACAGCAACAAAACACTTAAAATCTTTCCTTAATGTAAGCAAATTTCAATTCTCATAAAGACAGCTAGTGGGTTATAGATTCTTTCAATGACTTAAAAATGAAAAAGGATGGCTAATCTGGGATCTGTAATGGAAATAATTGACTAAAATGAGCAAAAAGGCAGCTATTTCATTTTGTGAAATAGAAAATTATCTGCTGTATCATTTGGTTTCTTTCCTGGTTTCTTCATAGTTAAGTATTTTATTTATTTTTGAGGATACATGAGTTTGAGATAGTTTTTTGGCTTGTTCAGCCTTTATTTTTAGATGACATACTTCATAAATCATTCCCTGGGGGACTTTTTTGTTTTATTGAATTATTCAAATTTTCCTTCTACACTAAAATGTAAACACATTCTGAACACCTATAGAGTTATCGTAAGTAAATAATTCCTGACACTTGGAAATTATTGAGTAAAAAAGGTAGTTTGTTAATCTTTTAGTAATATATACATATTCATTTTAACCTATAAAATAAAACTGTCACATAAATTAAAGAGCAACATTATTATATACCTTAAAATAAGCACTGTTTAACACAATGGATGTATAAATTTCTGTGTTAATATTTTAGAAATATGGACTCATTTAAAAGTTTGTAGCTTGTTTATATATTACTCTTATATATGCAACATATACATATATAATGAATTTCATTTCAATGTAATTGAATCTACTAAATATCCAATATTCAAGCTCCAGAAATAATAATAAGTATAAAAGTCAGCTAAAGCCTGTTGGATCAAATAGTATTATTTATGTACCAGAAAACTTTTTGAAAGAAAAATCTCTTCTCCTTAGGTGATCTCCAATCAGAAAACTGCAGGAACTTCTGCCAACATAATTATGAACCATTTCACCACTGGTATGTTCAATGTAAAGATACAGACAAAAATCTAACTATATACCTTAAAGGAAAAATGTAATTATATGAATTGATAGGCTCAATCTCAATATATTATGTTTTTAGAGTATTATATGTCATCACAGGTTATTATTCTTTCTGCCTTTTATTAGACATGTACTTACTGACTAATTTCTCTCTACCAGACACTTCATAAACATAGGAAAAAAATCTCTGCTTGGAAAAAAGCTCAATCTATGGTTAAAAAATCAGACTCAATTTATAAAAAGGACATTTTTAAACTTTAGTGGATTTTAAAAATAATTCATAGTTGGGATAACAAAAACGACAAAGAAAGTGTTTAAAATCAATCAAGTTCACATCTTAATTAAAGATAATACTGATAAATCTTTTTTGTTCAGCTGTTTATGCTTCCTTATGCATACTTCTGTTACCTGTTTGGTAAATAATTCTGCAGTAACATTGCACTGCTCATTTTTGGGAACTATCCTTTCACTATGGCATGTGACAGCATTTTTTTTAAATTAAATTCTTTTATTGGTACATTGTAGGTATACAACACAATTACATTTCTCATTGGGAATTGTACCTTTACATAATGCATCTTGGTTCTTATTTATGTGACAGGATTTGATGGGCCTCCCCACCATCACAAGATGCTATCATTTGTCAATGGGTTGGGCCTTTGACTGGAGGAACCCAGTGGAAATCTTTTCTTAGGATTTATATAAAAATTTTGAGAGGAAAATTGCCCTATTCTTCTCATTGTTTTAGTGAGCTGAGTATATGTATGTTGACAACTGCTTTGTGCAGACCCGTACTGCAGCATAGCCAAGGCATGGCCTTGGATGTTCCTAGTTTTAGTGGTCAATTGAGTAAGATGGAGATTCCAGATGGCTCCTTTCCTTTTACTTACAAGTAATCAGCAGTGTGATAATCTGGCATCAGGGAATATACATTTCCCTAAAAATCTTTCATCAAATGGTGTTAGCTATGTCAAGGATCATTTTTCTGAATCAAATATTTAAATATGCTTAACATAAATTGTTAAATATACTGTTCTTTTTTATATTTAATGGATGGAATTATCCTGTAAGAGCTTTCCTCTCCCAATTGAGATATTACATTTCCCCATCTATAGGCTCAAACTTAACCCCTTCACTTACTAATATTCAGAGAAAGGAGTTTGTACAGTAATTATCTTCAATAAAGTCAATTAAACTGTCATTCCAAGTTTTTAATCAATATTATGACCAGTTACAGTCATTAAATTTTATGGTCATATTGTTCCAAATTTGAAACATTAGGACCAACTTTAGACTGATCACTTTATCCTTCTGATAGGGCCCTCAATAATGTTTCAGTTTTTCATTGCTTTTGACAGGAATATCACAGCACCCAAATCAGCAATCTTCCCAAAGAATAATGGTCAAATTAGTTGAAATCATTATTTAAAAATGAATATTTTGGTCCCTGGAGTTCTTTGCCATTAGAAGTATTTCATGGACAAATCAGAAGACAATAGGAAATAATTTCTAGTTTGGAAGAATTATCTGTGGAAAATAGATTATTAGAAAAGAGATCAGGGAACCAAGAAATAATAAAATTTTTACAAATTCAGTGCAGTGAGGATGGAAAGAGATAGATGGATTGGTCATATATATGGAGAAGATATATTTAGCAGTTTTCTGTGGTAACTAGTTATACACAGTGAGGTTCTTGGGGTCATTGAAGGTGAATTCCAGAATACTGGTTTATGGAATTAGATTGATAATGGTACAATTCGTTGAGCATTTGAAGGGAAAATCAAAATGACCTAAATGTAGGATACATAAACTGAATTTCCTTAAAGTATGTTGAGTCTCAGAAATTCTATATTAGTTAGTAGTCCACACTACTCACACAAAGCATAAACTTTTAAATCTAGTTCCTGTGATTTAAGAATATTTGTTTATACTGGAGTATTTAAGACTGTCTTTATATTTAATAGAGCATCATAATATGTGCTTAGTTACATAAGATTGAAAGTGCTTTTTGGCTTTGGTGGTAGAATTTGTATGTAGTAATTGACAATTTTAAGGTTTTGTTTCTTATCAGATCTCTCATTGGCTAGAAAAAGTTAATTTTCATATATATATATATATATATATATATATATATGTATGAGTAAAATTCCTTTTAGAGAAGATTTAGAAACATAAAGTATTCATGCAACTATATAAAATTCAACCTGCTCTGTGTTATTATACACTTGATGTGCTTTATTTATAGAGATAACTACTAGTTTAAAAAGTAACCCTTTACAAATAAATCATACAAATTTTTATAAGTATGAATATTTGTAAGTCCCAGTTACTTGTGAATTAAAATGTTACTAAATTACCAGTCTTTCAAGAAACAAAATAAATCAAAATTGTGAAAACATTCAAATATATGAATACAGCTTCTAGACATGTTTATAAATGTGAGAAAAATACCAAAATAAATCATTTGGAAGATACAAATATCTTCTTCAGTTAGGTTGAGGAGTTAGATGAAAACACTATCTGAATTAATTTCTTGTTGCTGGGACAAAATATCTGACACCCAAAAGTTAAACAAAGAAAGGTTTATTTTACCTCACAGTTTTTAGAGGTTTCAATCTACAGTTGGCTGATTATAAGGCAGGGTCATGGGGCAGAGGAGAAACAGTCCATGGCAGGGAAGGCAGGAGACAGGGAAGCAACAACATCAAGCCTCCCTTCCCTTTTATTCCATTTAGGTTTCAAGTCTATTGGTTGGTCCAGCCCACACTCAGGGCAGGCCTTCCCATTTATCCACACCCAGAATTGTGCTAAATCAATCAGCAGACTACTTTAATTATCACACACCCTTAATCCATATTTGTATATCCTATCTCCAGCCACCTCTGAAAGACTCTACTTATGAGCACATGAGGCTTTGAGATGACATCTCATTTGGCTTATTACATTTCTGTATTTCTTATATTTCTGTATGGAAATGAAATGTCATATTAAAATGTTCACTTTAAAGCATTACATTTAATGGTACATGAATGATGCATTTTTGTGTGATTGTTCACTCTAGAGTCAATATGTGGCTAACCAATAATGGGAATTTTCCTTTAAAAATTGACCAAGAATCAGGTTTATGTTCAGTAAGTTGGATAAAAATATCAATGCTCATACCTAACAGCAACAACCATGTCCATGGTTAATACCCAGACAGAAGACACCTGTGTTACATATTTAAGGCCTTCATTCTAATTGGCGAGTGCCTGTGTGGTACCAGCCGTTAGATATTTTTAATATTGCCCTTGCCTTTATTACAACCTGATTTAAATAAAACTGGATTGAAAAGAGAATATTTGGATAACTTTTGATCAATAGATAACCAATTTCTTAAACCTATCCTCTTGCCACACACACACCATGAGTCATAGACACACACCATGAGTCAACACTGGGGCTAGGTTGGAAGCAGTGATTCTGCCCATCACTTATAACCAAGCCTCTTCTCTTCAGGAAAAGGGAAAGCCCTTCACAGGATTTATGCACACATTTATCTTCCCTAACTCTGCGGAAGCCTCAATTTCTTCATCCAGTTGACTACTGAACACTAATTACTATGCTCCAGAAATGCAAAGAAAATAACAAGAAGGAAAATAAAACTAGAATCCTTCCCAGTCACTCAAGCAAAGCTCTATATGGACTCTAATTAGATAAATTATCTAAATACAAAAGGTAAACCAATAAAACTAATTTAAAAATGTAGAATACTTATTTGTCGTAAGGGTGGGGAAAGACTTCATCAACAAACTTTAAAAGCACAAACAGAAAAAGGTAAAATGTTTACTAATTAATGTTCATCGAAATGAAGGTTTTGAGTTCAACAAAGGATACCACTGGGAAAATTAATAGTACACCGACATAATGCAAGAAGATATTTACCATGCCCCATCTATTTTAGATATTGATCTAAGAAACTTCTAGATCCCAAATAAAAAGACAGCAATCCCAAGGAAAAACAGGAAAAGGATTACCAAATGCAATTTTCAGTGAAGAAGATCCAGGAAACTTATAAATATGTGAATAGACCTTCAAATCCCTGGTTTCAGTGTGTGGTCAGCTGGCTCCAAGCCAGGAGAGGCCTGGAAAAGGAAAGCTGCTCATCTCATGGTGCCTGGAGGCAGACAGAGCAGAAGAGACAAAGACAGAGACACCCTCCAAAGCCAGGCTCCCAGTGACCCACTTCCTCCAAGAGGACCCCACTGCCTAACAGCACATTCGGTACCCAATGATCCATTCTCCTTCCAAAAGCCCCACCTCTAAACACATGTGACTTCTGAGGGGCATTTTAGACTTAATCCATAACAACCTTTAAATAAAATTTAAATTTCTGAGCACCTAAAATAAAATCAATGCTCATGAAATAAAAAGGTAAAATTAAAATCATGAAATCAAATATCACTATTCCATCTCATTATGGAGCATAAACTATTGGAGAGAAAAATGTGTAAGTTTTAATCAGTATTTTATACTAAGTTGGCCTATTAGCATAGTATCAAAGATTCATTTGACTAGAAGTGATAAAGACATCAAGAAACAATTCTTCACTTCAGAGTCAGGAACTAAAATCTAGAAAGGATAACTGATTAAACCAAGATTACACTGCTAAGATTCTGAGGTTAGAAGGAGCTTTGGAAGTCACCTTGATTAACTTAGCGTCTAGGGAAAAAATTCACTTTCCAACATGGCTGAAGATGCTTGAACACTTTTAGCTACTGAAATTTTCCTTGAGTGTAGGATAGAGTGTTACCTGATATGTTCTTTTAACAAATATATAACACCTACAACATATCACAGATGATGCTAGGCTATAGTATATGGAAAAATACAAATAAATAATACAATAGATGATCCCTGTATTCATAGAGCCTATAGTTTAGGGGAAAAACCAGATGCACACAAGCATATAAGCAAATAATTATAAACCCTGGTGAGTGTTGTAGTGTTGTAGTATTGTAGGAGCATATAAGAGAAATACATGACTCTCACTAATCATGCAAGGCTACCTTATGATTGATCCAGCTTGAGAGCTGAAGCAGAAGAAAGAAAGTTCAAGCTAAGAATCAGCATTTGGAAAAACATTGAGCCAGGCAAAAGTATGATGAAAACAGCTAAAATGGAGTATGAGTCTGGCTCAGGCAGACAGACACAAGGTGAATGACTGGGAAAGGCACTGGGATGATACAGGACTCCTACTCTAAGTTACAGATTTTAGTCCTAGTGTTATCTCCACCATTTACTATCCAGTAGATTAATGAAGAAATCCATCCATTTATATTTCCTAATATTTAATAATAACAAGAGCTCTACTTGTTTTTTCTATATGATAAGGTAGGAATGAATTAATTTTTAAATAGTCAAAAGAAGTGATAATTCAGTAGAGAGAGCTATTCATTCCTAAGTTGTTCAACGCCTATTTAATATAGACATGATTCATCACCTTTGCATTGGAAATGCTCAGTGAAGTAAATGTAGCTCCTATATTAGAAATGGAGATAAAGTTGAAATGCCGGAATACTTATAGTGTTTGAGACTGGAGGAGACTGATATTTCCAAGGAATCTTGGGGGAAATGAAACTGAAATGGACTTTCAGAAGAGTAAATGTTTAGGCACAACACAAAACAGTGAATATAATGTGATCGAAGTTCTGAGCCACGTATTCTCATTTCAATTTAAATGTAATGGGCCGTCTGGTCGTGTATGTTTTAGGGCCGTGGACCTTGAGTGTACCATAACTGTGTGGAAAACTTATACTCATCTATCCATGGATAACTGTGATACAAGTCCCCCCTCTCTCTCCATGTTCCCCAAGCCTTTTTTTCCCATTTTCACTCTTAGTTTACAACCTTCCTTCCAGTTTTACTCTGAAAAGCCGATGCAATCAGAAGAGAATTTTGCAAGACTCCCATTATATTAACAGCCCACCTACCAGTATCTGACTCATGTGCTCCCTCTTTCCACTTAAATGACACATTACCTGTTCATGTTCCCACCTAAACTCATTTGTTTTTGCATGCTAAACCATCCATTCTGGCTTACTGAGGGACTTTGGCTCAGACACAAACACCATTTGTGGCTCTCCTTCACTCTTCCGTTCTTGATTGAGTCTCTGTCATCAGCACTAAAGGAAGCTATTGTCTCAACTTTGAAGTCCCACTGCTTCAGTCCCTGAATATTACTATATCTAAATATTGCTCTTTTAAAAATTCAAACTCTACAGGGAAATTGTCAATAAGGATTTGTTCAATTCCTTCTCTTTCCTCCCTTAAATCTAATCCAATTAGATTTTTACCCCACCACACTACCCCAAGACTCTTATCAAGTTTATCAGTTACCTCTTTTTTTTTTTTTTTTTTTTGTACCGGGGATCTCACTCAGGACTTTGCACTTGCAATGCAGGTGCAGGCACCGTGTTACTGAGCTAAATCCACTGCTACCTGTATGTTTTTGAACTGAATTTGTAGTTTCCGGTCTTTGACTTTCTTAATTCACAGAACTTGTCATAGCTAATCACTGCCTCCTCCTCAGTGCATTTTCCTTACTTGGTGTTCATCAAACTCTCTTGAATTTTCCTCCTATTTCTTGGCTCCTTTTGCTGTGTTTCATTTAATGGTTTCTTCTCCTTTTCTCAACCAGATGAAGTAGATATGTCCCAGGGTTAAATCCTGCTATTTTTGAAATGTAAAATATTTTCTGGTGAAATATAACCTCACATACAAATATCATTTATAGTCTTACTACTCACAAATTTACATCCTCAATCCTGACTTATCCTAAACTTGAGACTCATATATCTATCTGCTTACTTTATACACGTGTGTGCATGTGTGTGCACATGTGCATGTGTGTGTATCTGTGTGCAAATCTTGGGACTAATCTCTTACATTTTTATTTCCTTCTCATCCAAGTCCAATATAGAATTATTCAGGAAATTATTTCAGATCTCTCCTAAATTTTTTCTCAAGTTCATGTAGAATACAATTATATACTTACCTCTCTATGCGCTAATATCAAGACCCATTACCTTTTTCGGGACTGCATTATCTCTCCTGCATTACTCAACTAGTCTTTTAACATCTCCGTTTAGAGGACTAGTTCCAAATGTATATTTTCATTATTGCAGTCAGACAGGTTTTTAAAAAAATAAGTCAAATAATGTTGCACCTCTGCTCCATACTGAACAATAGTTTCATGTTTCATTTGAAATAAAAGGGCAAAATTGTATAAAAAAGTGCTACACAACTGAACATTTGACTTCCTTTCCTGTCATTGACCCTCCTCACACATGCACCCTCCCTTCCTCACACTGCCTTCTTCCTTTTTCTCAAAGTCACTGAGCACAGCTGGAGTTCAGACCCTTTCTGTATCTTGTCATTTGTCCCATAGTCAGCTAGGTGCTCACTCCCTCACATTTGTCAGGAGTTGGCTCAAGTATACTTTACCAGTTAGGCCTTTTCTGATACTTCTGTTAAAAATTGCAACTGAGCTGTTCTAATTCTCCCTTTATTTTTCTCCATAATGCTCTCACTAAGCACTACATTGTCACTTATTGATCTGGTTGTCTGTATCTTCTTCCTAAAATGGAGACTTTGTGAGAATGGCAGTTTTGGTCTGTGGCTAGCACTGTATTACAATTTCAAAGAATGCCTGACTAGAAATAGTTGGATTATTCACATTTGTTGAAGTAATAACAGTAATCATTTAATGTAGGACAAAACATAAATCACGTGTCTGGAGATGTGCATTCAGTAAAATATCAAACAACTGATCCCAAGGACTCTATAATCTACCAGGAATTTGAGGTATATGATGCCCCAGAAAATGGGGATGAGATGGAATGTGGAAAGAAGCAGAGTTAATGAAGTATATTTTAGAATCAGTTAATGGCTTTGATCCCCACTCCTACTGAGAATAGCAATTCAATTACCATTCCCTTACCACTTCAGGTTAGAGGAGATTCATTCTTTGAAATATTTCAGTTCTTGCCAAGGTTGAGGTCAGGAGTGCTATGGGTTGGAAAAAAAACATTTAAATGAAAATTTCTGTACTAAATATAGATACTCCCATGGTGGTTCCTTCCTTCTTCTAGTTTCCAGAATGCTCTCAGCCAAGGTTAAATTCCCAGGCAGTGGGATAGAGGCTTTTCTGGAGAAATTATGGTCAGAGAGAAAAAGATTTACATGTTCCATAGTTCTTAAAAATGTCTACTTTCTAGACAGCAAAATTCAATTAAACTGACAAAAGACAAAGCTAGTATTTTAACTACTGCTTCTTAAATGATAATAGATTGTCAAGGATTATAGAAATATGAGGAAAGAAAAAGCAAAACAGATAGCAACATGAAGAGAGAGGGAGAAATAAAGAGAGGATAATAGAAGAAAACTTTCAGAAATATAATAGTTATTTTCCTAAAATAAGAGACTCTTTATCCATGAAAAATTCAAGTAAAGGGAAAAATCATACAAAAAAACGATATGCAGAACATCTTAGAATTTCAGAATATCATAAAAAGTAATTTTAAAAGCTAGAAATGAGAAAGGACAAGGAATTACATATGCAAGTAAATATGACTGTTATTTGACTTTCAGCAGTATTGTAAGTTAGAAGAAAATGTAAAAATGCTTTCAAATTTTAGAATGAAAAGGCTTTCTGACCAATACTTTTCATTCAGCAAAGCTGTAAACCAAGACGAGATAAAAATATTTTCATATGCATGGAGTCTCAATACTTTATTTTTCAAAAATCCTTTCTCAGAAAGTTACATGATAAATATGCTACCAAAATAAAAGGATAAAGCAAGCTAGAGAAAGATATGAGATCCAAGTGACTGGTAGTAACTTGGTAGTTTAAGGCAACCTCCTAAAGGTAGTGGGAGGAGAAGGTCACACAAGAGTATTTATAGAATGGATTCTATTAAACTATTAAATTCTACTAAACTTTATTCAAAAATGGACAGGCTTTATCAGCAATGACTCCAGATTAAAAGAGAGGAAAACTTAAAAATCTGAGGGTTCAGATGGTGTAAAGAAATTTTTCAAAACATCATAAACATATTCACAAAAAATTACTCTTGTTAGATAAAAACTAAAACAAATAAAAAATAAGATGATATTAAATACAGAAAAATTAAAGTTTACAAAAATGTAATCATAGAATTTCATTGGGTCAACAGAGTGCTATTCATAGTATTTGGTGTCAGTCATTTCAAAAATAACAGAAATTCTTAACATTTACCTAAAGTAGATGCAACTATATTAATAAACTTGGAAGAAAGAGTTTTATAGACAAACTTGTCCATAGTAACTGCAAGTTAATATTTTGTCAGTAAGCCAAGGCTTCTTTTTTGCTAAATTGGGATGTAAATCACAAAATAGACATGTCATCAGACAAGCTCCTCCCAAAAGAAGATAGGAACCCTAAATTGCCTACCTCTGAAGAGTAGGTACTTTAATTTTCATTGTAGAAAAAATATCAGAACATGTCAATGAGAGACATAGTCAGATAAATTAGGCAGTTAGAAAGTAAGAGAAAATAGAGAAGGAACTTTAGTTTCAAGAGCTAAAGGGGGTATATCTCAGATGATCAGACAAATATTCGGGCTAGTTTTCATGGCTTCACTGGGGTGGGGTGGGAGGGTTGGACTTTTCCACTGTGACACTAATATGGCATTGTTTTAGATTTCTTATTTTCTAGGGGATCTCCTCTCTGAAGGACATAGAGCAGCTGGCCACCCTTGGAGAGATCCCAGCATCCCCTCTTCTGTTACATGCACCTGATTTTTGAACTAATAGTAAAGGATATAAAGAGGGCACATTTCATACATTGCTAGCAAGGGAGAAGAGAGAAAAGAAATCCCCCAAATTTAGTAAATAACAGGTCACGGATTAAGGCCTGAGAATCCATGTCTTCCCTCCTATGAAAGTACCTGTCCTAAGTCACATAGATGTTCTATAAATCTGAAAAACCAAATGATATAATTAGAAACATATTAGAATATTTTTATTTAATCTCAGATGGCACCAGTATAAGATGTATCATTGTTTTATGTTCTACTGAGAAGAAAATAAGACAATATTTTTTATTATTAAAAAACTATATTTGGTATGCAAGGAAAATCTCTGAGACTTATATTTTCTCCTAAGTAGTTAAAATTCCTTTCTGCAAATTTCGTTAGTCCTAAATTTAACCAAAAATAGCAACAGCAAATTTTCAAACAGCGATCACAATTCATGCCTTTTTCATGTTGTCTTTTAAATGTTTTGTTTGCTGAATTATCAACACTCTGAACTTATCCATGATATAACCAGCGATAGTAATTATAAAATTAGGAAATGGAAGGTAACTTTGATTTTAAAGATGTTAAATTGTGAAAACAAAATGTGTACATTAGAGTCAAAATGGTTTCTTAATTAGAGAAATGTTGACAACATTGCTAAAACATTTGAAAGAAGTTGATCCTCGGGAAAACAGTGGTAAGGACGACTTAGGAAAGATGTCTTACAATCAGCGTTCTGGAAGGGGCTTCATGTTTAAGTGAAATACTGAGAGAGCAGTCTGAGGGGAAGGGAAGTGGGAAAAGCAAACTAGGCAAGAAGGAGAAATCTTAAGTAAGGAGACAAGTTTCAGTCTAACTCTAGGGCATCCTGGAGTGAGAGTTGTTGCAGGAGGATGCACCTTCTCTTCAGATGCATATTTCTTCCTGGTATCCACTGGCCATTAGGTGGGGACGTGCCCTCTGGGACAATTTTCTGCAGGCCAAGGGCAGTTTCACTCTCAGTATCTGGGAATGTGTGACTAGGCCAAGTGGAGAGGTCATTGTAAAGCAACAGAGATTTTGGGTTGTTTGTTTAAATATAGCCATTGTGACATACAAAATATAGCCGTTCTGAAAACAGTAATGAAACACAGAAAGAATTTGTGAATCTTGGAAAGTTAGGGACAACTTCATGAAAACGATATCTGAGCTAGGACCAAAGAGCTGTGTCAGTATAATAATTTCCCAAACTATACCATATAGTTATAAGTAGCAAATGAAATCATGCCAAATGAAGTGTTCTATAAATGATAGGAAATTGCTCTGCTTTTCTATAATGAAGTTTCTTTGGGATGGAATTAAGAAAAAAATCTCTCTAGATAGAATTATGTATTAGAGTCAGCCAATATGACTGCTTTCTGAATTTTCAGATTTCAAAATAATTTTCAGTCAAAGACGTTGGATAATTGCTATTATTTTCCATCTTTTATTCAATATTTCTAAATGTACTGAGATAAAATAGATATCTGAACAGTGTAAATTGACAGAGAAAACCTCAAAGTTGTGAAAAAAATTAGTTAACTCAAGAATACTTTTAAATTATATAATAAGTGTACAATTTTTAAAGTGTTGGACTTTTTTCGATATAAAGTGAGGTGGAATTTTTCAGAAAACATAAAGGCATTTAAATATCATTGGGAACCATAGTTTTTGAAAGGGTTGGCATCAAGGTTTTTCTCAAAATAGACAATAAAACAGCTTTTTGAGAAGATATTTTTGTGATTAATGAATTTCTTCTCATGTGGAATAGAACTATTTATTTTGGCTTGTCTGAATTTAAAGGATTTTTCTGAAGATTTGTCCTCAAAAATTATTTCAATTCTTGCCCATTACTGCAGTAAATAGTCACACCCTTGTTATATTTTTCTCTTACAATCAAAATACTCCATTTAGAAAAGCCTTGATATGCTGTGGTTTATAATTGTGAGACTTTTGTAAACATTTAAGGAAAAGAATGTATCATAAAATATCAATTTTTCATTTTTTCTGACAACCATTGTTTCATTTTAATGATTTATGATTGCATTCTAAAGTACATTGCTAAATGAGCTGTTACATTTGTGTTTTGAAAAATATAAACTCTCCATGACATCTGATCTCATTATTCCTTATTGTTACTAAAATAGTTGATAGTAAGATTTTTAAAGACTATTTTGTTACTTTCATGTAAATCTGAAGATATTTAGCCAAAATTTTTACCAGGAATACATGATAAGATGAAATAAAAAGTGAATGGTTGTTTAGGAAAATTGGTCTCTGTGGGTGTTTTCAATTCAAGAAGATATCTTTCCTTCAACAGAAAAGAGCTGACTTTTTTCCATGCCTTTCAGTGCTTACATTGTACCATATTTTGACTGGAAAATGAGATAATTAAAAACAAAAAACCTTCTATCTACAAAACTAATGAATATGGAGTAAACTATAAAAAGCATGCTTTAGATACCTATTCATTAAATAAAAGGAATGTTATGACATGCAGTGGAAGAAAGCAGTAAAATCTGGAAGAACATGTAGTGGTTAAAGTAGCACTGTAGATAACCTGGGGAGAGTGTTTTCTTTTTCTAGTGACTTATTTTTAAACATCAGTTCATGGTAAAGGTAAGATGAAACAGTTCTTTGCACTGTGAGAACCGGGGCTGGGATTCTGTATAAAGTTTTGATCACCAAACTCTTATCCCATCAATAAAAATGTGAGGATCAAAACATTCATCCTTTGGACCAAAGTATGAAAATGATAACTAGGCTATCTCTGTGATTTCTGAATGGGGAAAAAAGAAGACTAAAGATTCATAAACAGTGTGTTTTCCTTACATTGAAACTCAAGCTTACATTGCCCACATGATCAGGACCAAAGCACCGACATTTTCCTTAAAATTTTTAGCTATTATTGCAGAGATACCATATTGAAAAAGAAAACTTCTTTGAAACAGTATCCCTTGAGTCCAGAACATAACGGAGACCAATATATTAGTGGCCTGCTGCAGGTATGCTCTCCACTCAGTACAGACTGATTATACCAAATCTGAAAAGCCAAAATCCAAATGCAACAAAATCCAAAACTTTTGGGGAGCCAACCTGACGTCACAGTAGGAAATCCCTCATCTGACTCCAAGTGATGAGCTGCAGTCTAAACACAGGCACAGTAAAAGTGTTGTATGCAGTTACCTTCAGGCTATGTATGTGAGGTGTTAATGAATTTTGTGTCTAGACTCAGGTTTGATAACCAAGACATCTCATTATGCACATGCAAATATTCAAAAAACCCTGGTAAAACATGATATATTAAACACTTCTGGTCCCAAGGATTTTGGATTATGTACAGTATAAGAAAACAGCCCATAATACTAAGAATTAATGCACTACAAGCATACGATTACATGCTGTGGAATTTTAGATCATTGAACTCTCTCTCTCTGAAAATTTGTGTAAAATTAAAACCAAACAAGTGAAGACATCAGAAAATAAGGTTATTAGCTACAGATATATTTTCTACAAAATGATAAAATAGATGTTCTAAATATTAAAAAGGATTGTTGAACTTAAAACTGTATGAGAAGATTATAGAGTCCAGATGTAACACAACTGAAAGGAAATTTGGCAAACTCCAAAGTAAAAAGTGTTATTTACCAAAAGTCTAAACAGAAGCATGAAGATATGGAGGATATATTGTAAAGTACAATGACAATAATTAATATTAATGGATTATATATTTGAAGTTTGTCAAAAAGTAGATGTTAAGTATTCTCACCTACACACACACACACACACACACACACACACACACACACAGAGTTATAACTATGTAAAGTTAAATAACTTGATTGTGGTAATCATTTTGCAATATGCACCACTATCAAAACATGTCACTATACTCCTTCAACATATATAACTTTTTCAATAATATTTGAAATAATAATAAGAAATTCCAGAAGAGTATAACAAAAATGAGAGAAGGAAAATACTAAGAGTTTATAAATGAGGATTTTTAATATTCATAGACTCCATGATTAATAATAAAAAATACATCCAGGCTATGCATGAAATCATAGAACTGTAAAAACAAACTTCCTTTGAAGTAGTTCTCAAATGCAGGAAAATTAAAATTATTGTAGACTACTCTAGGAAAAAATAAAATATATCATTAATATCTAAAAAACCACTGAAAAATAATTCTCCCTATGTAACCCTAAATATATATTTAATATAGAACCATTGCTTATATAAACAATCATTCAAAACTGAGAGTGAAATAAATATTTTTAAGGAAATAAGTACAACTTATTGAAAGTCCAACAAAAGATGTATTTAAACAAAAAAGGAATTAATCCTTAGAAGAAAAAAGCTACCAGAAATATTTTCCACCAAACAAACTGTTTCTCACACATAGGAAATGCAAATAGACATTTTTCAGATTGTCTTAATTTTTATGGGGCATTGGCCGGAGGTATGTATGCATTGGATATGCAGAGACAAGGGGCTCTTAGAATCACCAGCCTGAAACTTCCAGGAGTGCACGATCAGAGATTAAAGATAGCCTACTGGACCACAAGTCACAGAAGGATCAAAATTCACTGCTTGAAGGAGTGAATGCTCTGGCCTTTGTTCCCCACACTCCTTCATCATTTAATTGAGGCCCAGAGTCAGTCATTTAACAGACCGTCCTCACCATCCCTTGTTCTTGCCCTGTCCCCTACCTGAGTCCCTGCCCAGAGCCTTTCTTTTTCCTTTGATCCCTGCTTCCTGGTTTAATCAATAAAAGGCCACAGAGGCTTCAGTTCCAGGCTGTCCTTTGAGACTTCCTCATGCTGAGGAACATCTGTTAATGGCAGCCCCTCTGGGGTCTCTTGGAATATGGATTAGACGTTGACTCTGAGTAATCTTTCATCCTTTTGTGCAGTGCCATGATTGCAAAATGTGACTTGTTTGCAATGTTTTGTTCCCCCAAAACAGTCCAGAAAATTGAAAGAAAAAGTTTTACACCAGACTTTCTTCTTTCTTTTTCTTTCTTTTCTCTTTCTTTTTCTTCCTTTCTCTTTCTTTCTTTCTTTCTTTCTTTCTTTCTTTCTTTCTTTCTTTCTTTCTTTCTTTCTTTCTTTCTTTTTCTTTCCTTATTTTCTTCTTTCCTTCCTTCCTTCCTTTCTCTTCTTTCATTCTTTTTTTAAAAAATATTTTTGATAGCACATATTTGCAGTATAACATGATTATGTTCGCTATCTGGGATTGGTACATGGGCACAAGACATTTCAAATCGTTACCTCCACCATCCTCCACCATGTTTTATTTTTCCAGCATCACATTCATTTATCGTATAAAATTATCATATATACAGATTGAAAACCAGACTAATAGGCCAAAGAACATATAAAACATGAAAGATACATTGTCCATGCTGGATTATAACACCTTTTTTCTTTTGCTTCTCTCCTTTTTCCTATTATCTGTGTTTTATTTTGTACTCTACATATTGAGTTTTCATATGAAAGAAACCATGTGATATTTAAGCTTGTATGTCTGAATTATTTCCCTTAACATTATGGTCTCAAGATGCATCCATTTTCCTACAAATGACTCAAGTTTGTCTTTTTTATGGTACAGTATTATTCCACTCTATAGATATCACTTATTTTATCCATTCATGTGTTGATTGACATACAGGCTGTTTCCAAGATTTAACTACTATGAATTGCGTGGCTATAAGCATAAGTTTTTAGGAAAGTTCTTGTCAAAAATAAGTTATTGAATGTAGAGGAGAAGGGGGAGGATAAAGGATTTGATAAGTGCATGCTGTAGGAATATGTTGAAATGTCACACGTAAATCCATTAATATGTACTATTAATGTGTTAAGCAAAAATAAAATATCAAGAAAAGCAAATCACTACAGAATGCAGCATTTTTCACCATAAATTTAAAGACTAAAATGGGGAACACTCACATTAATAAAACCAACAAAACACCCAGAAAAGATGGATAACATATCTGATATGACATAATGTATTAAGAATTCACTCATTATTAGCTTCCACGATGTGTGAAGCTCGTAAACAAACCATGTGCATCTGACCTGTTGGCAGGTTATGTCTTATAGCCAGGAGGTCTATAGTTGTCTCCTGGCCTGACTGTTAAGAGCCAGAGTACAAATGATAATAATGAAAAAATAAGTAGCAACGTTTTTAATTATTATCCCAAAATATAAATACAGAGTAATATAAAGTAGATAGGAAATAAGGAGCCAGACATTTTGGAGATGAGGAACGGGATTATGGAAAGGACAGAAGGTAGAAGAAAGGCTAAAAGTAGGAAAAGTGATCATGATGTATACATGTACCACTTCTCCAAAACAAACATGACCATTCTGTGTCACAAACATACATTAATAAAGGACTCAAGCACATTTTAAAAGGAAGAAAATGCTTCACATCTTTTCACAAGAATAATTCTCATAAATATGCAAACATTTTCATACTCTAATTGGTTGTGATTTGCTACCTAGTACATTTAAGGAAATTCTACCTCATAGATAAGAGATCTGGTATCAGACAAGCTGAAGTTTGAATATAACTTTCTTTCTCACTACTTATTTATTATTGGGAAAATTATTTTACTTCATCAAATTTTATCTTCTTTCCTGTAAACACAGGATTAGTATACTCCTTATGGGGTTGATACAAGAGTAAAACTAGATAATGTATGTAAATCTGATTAGTATAATATCTTCTCATAGTAATTGGTTAGTAATTGCAAATCTTAAATTCTTAAATTAAAATATATTTTAAAATGACAATTTTTAAAAATGATTTATTTTCAAATGTGTCAGTTCTATGGTATTACTCATAAGCCATTTTTTTTGTCCTATACAACCCCATTTCTCACTGGGGGTACTTTTTAAGGCTGTACTGAGTGACTTTCACAGAGGCTCATGGTTGCCAGCAGGCATCTGATACATTCATCTTTGTAGTCCATCCATCAAGCATCCTCATCCATTTCTTTGTAGCAGAAGCTTTTAAATTTTATTTCTGGTTGTGACCAACCAGTCACTGGCTCCAGAGAATTAAATGTAACTGTCAAAGCCAATTTTAATAATCTCATGCCCCTTGTCAGTGTTGGCTTAGGGATTCTCTGACTTCTTAAATCATGAAGGAGAAGAGTAGTGCTGTGGGTAAGAGGGGAAAGTTTCTTAATCAAACATGTTTGTAAGTCCTGTGAGTTCCTATTTGTAGGTGAGTTTATATATAAGAGCTATACTGAAAGATGCAACCATAAGAAGAAGCCAAATAGGAAGAAACAAAAAGGATCTAACACCATTGAGTAGGTACATTACCCAACCTGGAGCAACTGTGATTCTACAGTTGTCCTTTGATGAAACTGATGTATACACTGTGGAAACCAGTATTAGTTGTGCTTTCTATAATTTGCACTCAACTGCATCCAGGCAGATATATTCAGAAAACCTACCTAATTTTTAAGTCACCTGTAATTTATTTTGCTGTAATTTCAAGGTTAATATAAATTTTCTTTTTCCTTAGTTTTCTGGTAATGATTATGATGAGATTTTTAAAAAGTATTCACCCATGTCCTTATGTGTCTATGTAGATGCATATAATAAGAGATATACAGTAAAAGTTTTAAAATCCTGGGGAAAATACAAATGAGACACATCTCAACAAATCAGAGTTTACATTTGTTCTGGAAACCCTCATTTGAGTCTTAGTTAATCTAAAAATTTTGATGAAAACTAAAGAAAACAGTAAAAATGTAAACAGGAGAAAGTGATCTAGATCCTAGTTAGAAACACAAAACGTCTGATGGAATGAAGAAGGAAACTGGTTTATTTGCTATTGAAGAATAGATTTGTACTGATTATTTTCATTGGCTACTTAATTTTCCTACATGAAATAGGAATTACTCCCCCTGTACAAATGTAGAAGAAGAGTTTTCCATAAATGCTTCAATTAGGATAAATAGGCTAAAGCATACGGGGAAGAAGAGCCAGAATTCTGCAAGAAACTAGAACTGATTATAATCAAGAAAAGTTTCATCTTTGCCTACAGACAACTGCAGAACATCATGATCTGGAGAGCGTTCTGAGGTCAAATCCAGGAAAATACTCACCCCCTGTTGTAGGAGAACAATTTACTGAACATTGAAAGTTAGTAAACATATCTAGATACTCCATAGTGAAAAGCTAAGTGAGCTTGCTCTAGAATTCTGGTAACAGTCCAGATCTGTGATAGTTTTTTGTACATTCAGTGAAAAACTTAAGAAGAGTACACAAGTGTATTAAAAAAATAGCATAATATAAAGTTGTGGCATATTTATTTCAATTTTTTAAAGTCTATGTATTGATAGAAAACAGAATCTTCCTATCATCTGCTTTTATATTGAGCGTGTGACAGTGTAAAACAGATAAAAGACAACTACAAAAATATTAACAGCCATGTAATTTGGAAACTAGACATAACTGACAAACCTCAGTACAAATATGGAGTCTGTAATTATCTAGTTATGTGATCTTGGTGAATGTATTTTTTTCTGTAACGCTTTTCTCATCTGTGAAATGAGAATAACAATAACAAATGCCAGGTCCATTGGGGTTTGGATATCACTGAGGGTTACATGAGACAAGATGTCATGGAAGAGGTTTTGAGCATTACCAGCTTTCTGAGCAGATTTATGGAACAGATGAGCCCTTTTGTAATCTTTTGGACTGATGTGCCTGGCTGAGAGCACAGCTAGGACTGCACAGTGAAACAAGGATTTCGGAGATTGAAGCCAGAAAAGAAAAGTCTCTCCTTTGTTTTACACTGGACTCTTGACTTACAAACTCAATTCATTCCCGAGGGCTGGTTGTAACTCAAGTTGGTCAATCGAAGCCTCAGACTCCTCTACACAGTCTTCAAAGTCTCTCTCCTGTAGACAGGCAGATCTTAGTGTCCTTAAAGAGACTTTGGTCCAGAGTTTCTCAACCCCATAGAGGACAGGAGGATGTTATATTCCTTCCAGAACTCTTTAAGGATTAAGTCTGTATCTGAAACCATCTAGAAGAACATGCAGCTGACATTTGGATCATAACCCCAGACTTTGGTCTTAAGTTAAAACTAAACTTCCACTCAAAACCCAAGTTGTTTGAGTGCCAGGAACAGGTAACTGAAGAGTCCACTTGTGTTTTATTTTTTAAAGATTGTGGAATTGTGGGTAAATGTCTCCTATGGCAACAAAAATCCTGAGGACAAACTATTCAAGATTGGTTAAAAGAATAGGAGACTTTGAAGAACTGGGATCTTTCTGACTGCCACCCTGAGGTTAAGTGTAGCCCCTCTTCCTGGGACAGAGGGTACCATTTTCCCAATTCAACTCATACTAGGAAACTCAGAGATTTTTTCTCAAGGTCATTTATTTGATGACACTGTGTATCTATCAATGCATATTACACTATTTTTAATGTGATAAGGACTTTAATAAGTGATAGGCATTTTATCTATTGTACTACAAAAATATTTAAAAGCAGCGAGTTGATGTGAACCTTCTTTGTGAAGGAAAATTAGATAAATCTCTACTAGGGACTTATTTCTGGGTTAGTAGCTCATTTGTAGATGGTTGACATTCACTACAAATCTGATCATTAACTTAATTACAGTTCCATTCATCATTAGGAGAATAGCTCACTTTATAGATTTGAATATTAACTGTGCTAAACTTAGCTGGCTTGAAAAATGTAATATTTATTTGAGAGAAAAACAAATCTCTGAGAGGTTCAAATTACTCCTATAATCGTTATTACTATCATTCATATATATGAAAATGTCAATATTCCTAAATAAAATTCACAGATAAAAACAAGAATGTGGAATCAAGGTCAATAACATTTAACGCACCAATACACTAATAGCACATTCCAGATATTGAAAATCTAATAAATTTTTACCATCAACTTGAATATGTAGTATTTCTTTATGGAGAAGTGTTAGACCATTTCAAATCAGTGCAATTATTTGAATCACTGTATAATAGTGTAATAACTTGACACTGATATTTATTCTTAAGATTAATGCTATTCTATCTATGCCTGTCCTCCTCTCCTGACTGCATAAAGCATGAATGAAATAGGTGGAAATGACTCAAATCAATTAAGAGGCCCTATGAGGAGAATGAAAGATACTTCCATTTGCATTCTCAATGCACTTATTTTGGAATATATGGGAAAAGATTAACTGAAGGCTCTCTCTCCTTATCTCCAATCCAACCACTTATGCTCACAGACACAAATACTATTACCAGGTTTCTTTCTACATGACTTAGGATATTGTTCATAAAAACATAAGAAAATTTATGAATACATTTTTCTTTTTAAAGACAAAAATGCTTTCTATCACTGTCACAGAACAACTGAAAGAGTTCGCTTTGTAAGGTCACATCGTCACATGGTTACGTGGTTTTTGGAGTTTTGATCCATAGCTTTGTCGCACATCGCTTTGTTGCACATCCTGGCTGGGCTGCATAGCAGAGCAACACTGCTGATATTATAAACAAAGGGGCAAAAGAGGACGAGAAAGAGATCAGAGCACAACTCCAGTTACCTAAAGACCTCTTACAAGGCTGCAACTTTTAAAGATTTTTACCTCCTCCCATAGTGTCACGAGAGGGATGAAGTCTTTAACAGACAGGACCTTTGATGGACATACAAGTTTCAAAGCACAGCAACGCTTACTATATTCAAATCTTACATAAATGAAATAATACTTGCATGTCTGGTTTTCACTAGCTTCTTTTATTTATTTATTTTTTGAGGTTCTGCCATGCTACAGGCAGGTATAGTTTATTCGTTAATGTCTTATATTTCTTTTTGTGCATGTATCAAAATTTATGTATTCATGGGTGGAACTTTGGTGATTTTTCATTTCCAGAGGATTATTATGGATAGTTACATGAGGATTTCAGTGCACATCATTTGAAAAATACATGCCTACATATTTGGCAGGTTTTAAGTAAAAATAAAATTTGTAGGTCACAGGCATGTATATGTTCAGATTTATGATACATTGGCAAACAATTTTTAATAAAATATCTGCAGAAAATACACATTGTTAATATTTCTCTGATCTGTCTTTTTCATTTGATTGATTCAATATCATTGCTACTGAATTTCCATAATAGGTTTTTGAGGTTGGCAAACTAAATTAAAGATGGAAAGAATAAAATTATCATCTTTCACAGAAAACAAACAAAAAATCATGAATAACAAAAATATAATTAGGGCCAAATATCTCAAGCAGAAAAGTTGGCATATGAATACTTATATTGCAAAGCCTGAGTTCAGTCTGGTATGGATCTAGAAAGGCTGAAATAAGTTAATACATAAACCAGGGAATGTAGAAACAAATTTCTGACTCATGTATACAACATAAAAATGTTATATATAACATTATATATTATATATTAATATTTTATTACATAATATATATTATTATATATTACATATAAAATAAAAGGTTTTGCCACAAATCACAAAAAGAGCTTTAACCACTAAGTGAATTATTTGGCAGATAATTAGCTATTCACCTGAGAAATAAATGTAGTTGGATCCCAGCTGAACATAATAGTAAATAAAAATTTCAAGTTATATTAAGTAAAAGCCCATGAAACTATGAAGAAAATTCAAAAATATTTTAATGACTTCAAAGTAATCACATATTCCTTAGAGAAGTAAGTATATATCACTATCATAAGGAAACAAACTAATAATACATTTGCCTAAATATAAATAAAATAATCTAAGTATCACATGTATTATAAGGTAGCATAAATTTAAAATTCTAGTAGTAAAGTATGGAATAATTACAACATAATAGATGAAATATATATATATTTGAGGAAAATGCTGTCATTAATAAATACAAATAAAAATCTAATAGAAATATTGGCAGAAAAATAAAAGGCAAATCACAGATGATTGAGTCAACACGGCCAATAAACCTATGAAAATATATTAAACTTGTGTGTAAACAGAAGATATGCTAGAGACAATAATGAAATAGATTGCATATACAATTTATTGGCCAGTTTTTAAAAATCTCAGATAACCAAAATGCTAAAAAAAATAGATTAAAAAGAACATTTAGATTAAAAAGAACATTCATTTATTTCTGTTTTAATTGTTCTTGAGCACATTAAAAAATTCTAATTAACTGAAAATGTATATAGTGCATAACTCAGCTTTACCTATCCATACATCTATTCATCTCAGAAAAAATTTTACATGCTCACAATGTAACATACAGAGAGATTTCAAAGATAGTTTTACAAATTGGACAAAAGTTCAATAGATGCATCAATAAATAAACTCATTTATTTTGTATGTATATTTATATTATATTAAAACCATAACAACTGTGCAGTGTTGTTAAAAAGTCTTTGTTTATATTGATATGCCAAATATTGGGTGATAAATCAAGTTATTTAACCATGGAAAATTTGGTTAAATTAGCAAACACAAAACAATACCTATATTTGTAATTGTATCTGAACATTTTCAATGAAAATTGACAAACATGGAAAGAAATAATAGAACTCTTAAAGTAGAAGGAATTAAAGCAATTAAAATGAGCATAAAACTGCTAAACTTTATATATATATATAGTTATTGGTAAATTTTAGGTATACAATATATTTAATTTATCATTGGGTGTTTGTACCTGAACATGATGTATCTTAGTTTTTATTTTTTCTCCCATTACCTGTGCACTCTTCACCCCCTCCACCCTTCCCTATTTACACAGACTTTGATTTCCATTTTTTTTCTTTCTCATAATTTTTCCTTTCCCTTCTTCCCTTTCCCCTTCCCCTCCTGCCACCCCCAAATCCTTGAACCTTTTCCTATTTCAAATCATCAATTATTCATTTCAATCATTTTCATCCTTATTTACACTTTCAGTTTCTCACATTCGAGAAACTACTCGGTATTTACACATGTGTATCCTATTTATTTCACTTAAGAGTATGGCCTCAATATGCATCCATTTAGCTATAAATGTCTCTAGTTTCTCATTCTTTATGGCTGAGATTTTATTAAAAAAATTTATATAAAAAAACACATCTTCTTTATCTGGTTTCCAGTCGATGGGCACTTGGGCTGTTTCCAAGTTTTAGCTATTACAAACCGTGCTGCTATAAACATAGGTGCACATATATCACTGTGATATGGTTCTTTTAATTCTTTGGGGAAGATTCCCAGTAGGGGAATAGCTGGGTCAAATGGAACCTGTAGTCCTAATTCTTTGAGGTATCTCCATACTGATTTCCACACTGGTTGCACCAGTCTACATTCCCACCAACAATGGAGAAGGGTTCCTTTCTCTCCTTGCCCCCTCCAGCATTTGTTATTGGTTGATTTCTTGATAGCAGCCATTCTTTGTGGGGTGAGGTGAAATCTCCGTGTTGCTTTCATCTGCATCTCTCAAATGCCAAGTGATGTTGAACATTTTTTCATATATTTATTTGCTGTTTTTACTTCTTTGTCTCAGAAATGTCTGTTCATTTAAGATGCCCATTTTTGAATTGGGTCTTTGAATCTAGGGGGTCTGATTTTTTTCAGTTCTTTATATATTCTCGATACTAGACCTTTGTCTGAGGTATAGCTGCTAAAAAATTTTCCCCACATTATAGGTTGTCTCTTAGCTCTGTAGGTGGTTTCTCTTGCAGTACAGAAGCTTTTTAGTATGATGAGATCCCAGTTGTTGATTCTTTGTGCTAGCTCCCATGCTACTGAAGATTTGTTCATAAAGTCTTTTCCTATGCCAATGTCATCAAGAGTTCTACCTAACTTCCAGCAAGTTTAGTGTTTCTGTCTTAATATTTAGATCTTTAATCCACTTCGATCTTACTTTAGTACATGATGATAGGTATGGGTCTAGTTTTAATCTCTGGCAGGTGGAAATCCAGTTTTTCCAACAGCATTTATTTAATAGGCTATCTTTCCTCCAATGATGGTGGTTGGCTCCTTTGTCAAAGATGAGGTGGCTAAGTATGTCTGGAGTTGTTTCTGCATCTTCTACTCTATTCCACTGATCTTCAGTTCTGTTTCTTTGCCAGTACGGTGCTGTTTTTATCACAGTAGCTTTGTAGTATAGTTTCAAGTTGGGGATTGTGATACCCCAGCCATGTCTCTGTTGCCTAGAATTGCTTTTGCTATTCTTGGTTTCGACTGCTTCCAAATGAATTTTTGGATTGTTTTCTCTAGTTCTTGAAGTATATTGTTGGTATTTGAATCAGCATTGCATTAAATCTATATAGTAGTTTTGGAAGTAAGGCCATTTTCACTATATTGGTTCTTCCTACCCAGGAACAAGGGATATCTTTCCGTTTTCTTATATACTCTTCGATCTCCTTCAGAGTGCTGTAGTTTTCAGTGTAGAGGTCTTTTGCTTCCTTTGTTAGGGTGATTCCTAGATATTTCATTTTTATAGATGCTATTGCAAAAGGAATTATTTCCCGAATTTCTCTCTCAATGGGTCTGCTATTTACATATAAGAAGGCTATTGTTCTTTGAGTGTTGACCTTGTATCCAGCTACTCTATTGAATCTGTCAATTATGTCTAGAAGACTTTTGACTGAGTTTTTTGCATCTTCTATGTGAAGTATCATATCATCAGCAAATAATGACAGTTTAATGTCTTCCTTTCCTATCTTTATTTCTTTTATTTCTTTCTCTTTTCTAATTGCTATGGCCAATGTTTCCAGAACAATATTGAACAGGAATGGTGATAGTGGGCATTCTTGTCTTGTTCCTGATTTTAGCATGAAAGTTTTCACTTTTTGACCATTTAGTATGATGTGGGCTGTTGGTTTTTCATAGCCTTAATCAGGTTGAGATAAAGACATTCTATTCCAATTTTGTGTAGGGTTTTTATCATAAATAGGTGTTGGATTTTGTCAAATGCTTTTTCTGCATCTATTGAGATGATCATGTGGTTTTTGTCCTTAACTCTGTTAATATAGTGTATTACATTTATGTATTTATGGATGTTGAACCATCCTTGCATCCCTAGGATAAATCCGACTTAGTCAGGGTGTATGATTTTCTTGACGACACTCTGTATTCTGTTTGTCAATATCTTGTTGAGGGTTTTTATATCTATGTTCATTAGGGAGATTGGTCTGTAGTTCTCTTTTTGGGTTGGGTCTTTCCATGGTTTGGGTATCAAAGTAACACTTGCTTCCAGGAATGAATTTGGAAGACTTACTTCCCTTTCAATTTCCTTGATGAGTTTAAAGAGTAATGGTGATAGTTCTTCTTTATATGTCTAGTAGAATTCAGCAGTGAAGCTATCAGGACCTGGCTTTTCTTTGTTGGTAAGTTTTTAATTACATTTTCAATTTCACTCATTGTAATTGGGGTGTTTAGAATTTCTATATCTTCTTCATTTAACTTTGACAATTCATATGTATATAGGAATCTGTCCATTTCTTCTGTGTTTTCCATTTTATCAGAGTACAGGTTCTCTAAGTAGGTATTGATGATTCTCTGGATTTCTGCTGGATTTGTTGTGGCCTCCGCTTCTTCATTCTTAATTGCATGGATTTGAGCCTTTTCTTTCCTTTTTTTGATAAGGTTGGCTAAAGGTTTATTGCTTTTATTTATTCTTTCAAAAAACCAACTCTTTGATTCATTGATTTTTTTTTGTATCATTCTCTTAGTCTCCATTGCATTGATTTTTGCTCAGATCCTTATAATTTCCTTTCTTGTATGAGCTTTGGATTTGTTATGCTCTTCTTTTTCTAGGAGTTTGAGGTTCTGAATTAGGTTATTTAACTGAGTTCTCTCTGGTGTTTTAATATGGGCATTTACTGCCATGAATTTCCTGTGTAGAACTGCTTTCATTGTGTCCCACAGATTCTTGTATGTTGTACTGGCATTATCATTTACTTGTAGAAACTGTCTAATTTCTTCTTTAATTTCCTCTGTGACCTATTGGTTGTTCAGGAGGGTGTTGTTCAATTTCCATGTTTTTGTGGGAGTTTTGTGGTTTCTTATGTTATTGATCTACAATTTTATTTCACTATGACCTGATAATATACAGGGGATAACTTCAATTCTTTTACATTTTCTTAGATATGTCCTATGAGCTAACATGTGATATATTTTGGAGAATTACCCATGTGCAGCCCAAAAGAATGTGTATTCTGATTTGTGGAGTGGAACACTTTAAAAACATCTATTCAGTCCATTTGTTCAGTGCCTTGGTTCAGTTCTAGAATTTCATTGTTAATATTTTTTCTAGTTGATCTGTCTATTTGTGAGAGAGGGGTGTTGAGGTCCCCCACTACAATTGTATTAGTGCTTATTTGGTTTTTCACGTCCATTAATATTTGTTTTGTATAGTTGGGGGCATTCATATTTGGTGCATATATATTTAGGATTGTCATCTCTGACTCTTGGATTGTTTCTTTCACCAGGATGTAGTGACCATCTTTGTCTCTCTTAATTAGTTTTGGTTTGAAATCTACTTTGTCAACAAATAAGATTGCTATGCTGCTTTTTTCTGGGTTCCTGTCATGTGGAGAACTGTTTTCCATCCTTTTCCTTTCAGTCTATGGATTTCCTTTTGAGTTAGGTGTGTTTCTTGTATACAGTATATTTGTGGGTTTTGCTTCTTAATCCATTCTGTTAGTATCTTTCTTTTGATTGGTGAATTGAGGCCATTAACATTGATAGTTATAATTGACAGATATTGACTCATCCTTGTCATGATGTTTTACTGTTGTTGGCTCTTTTATTTCTTATTTTCCCCCCTTTCACTTTAGTTTCTTGCCTTGTGTGGTGCCTTCTCTCTGCTGAGCCTCATGGAGTTGGGACCTTCATTGTCTTTTTCTAGGATATTGCTTAAAATTGTTTGGAGTGTTGGTTTGGTGTTCATAAAATTTCTTATGTGTTCTTTGTCATGGAAGTATCTAATTTCCCCATCAATTTTGAAAGATAATTTTGCCGGATACAACAGTCTAGGTTGGAAGTTATTTTCTTTTAGGGCTTGAAATACTTCACTCCAGGCTCTCCTTGATTTGAGGGTTTGTGTTGAGAAATCTGCTGTGATTCTGATGGGCTTTCCTTTGTAGGTGATTTGTTTCTTTTCTCTAACTGCCTGTAGAATTTTGTTCTTCTGTTGGGTTTCTGGGATCTTGACTATTTTATGTCTAGGTGTAGATTTTTTTGGTCATGGCTGATTGGAGTTCTATATGCATCACTTATCTGTACATCCAATTCTCTACCTCTGTCTGGGAAGTTTTCTACTATTACTCCTGTGAACAGATTTTTTATGTCAGTTGTACTTTCTCCTGTTTTTTCGTGGACTCCTATGAGTCTTATGTTATTCTTCTTTGCATCATCTAGCAGCTGTTGGATTGATTTCTCATGGTCCCTTACTATCTTTAAGAAATCTCTGTTTTCATGGTCCTTAACCACTATCCTGTCTTCTATATCTGATATTCTGTCTTCAGATTCTCTTAGTCTGCTCTGCTTGCTTTCAAAGGAGTTTTTAATCTCCTGGATATCTGTTTGAATCTGTTTCATAGATTCCATTTCTTTCTTATGTTGGGTGATCATGTTTTCCATTTCTTTCTTATTCTGGGCCTTCATGGCTTCCAGCATGTTTCTGATCTCATCTATTTTCTTATTTGTTTCTGCTCTAGAGCCTCTAATCTTGTCTTTCACTCTGCTCACTATCTCTGTATTTATCTGGGAGATTATTTCTGTTTTGAATTTTTCTAGAGCCTCATTCATCTGTTTTATTACTTCCTGTGCTATCAGTTCAGGGTGTCCAGGTGGTTGATTATCAGACTTTTCCACCTCATTTCCCCCAGAATTTCCTTTTTGTTGCATGGAAGCCTGCATTTGTGCCTTGCTTTAGTGTCTTCTCATTTTTGTTTTTGGTACTGTCCTTGGTTTAATTCTTGGGTTGATATTTCAAAATTGCTTAATGTAGGTATCTTTGTTGCTTGTGTTTAAAACCCTTGTGGAATGATTGCTTTTCAGAGATGTCTTCCAGATATAGCTTGTGTTTGGGTTTTGAGACTCTAATTACTCTGAGACTATTTTATTTTCTTTATACCAGGAAGGAAAACTAATTAGACCAATCACAACATGTTAGCCCAAATGATATAGTATTGCTGACATAGTATTGCTGATGCAATACCATAGCATCAAACACAGCTTAGAAAATGACAATTCGTGGTAGTTACTAATTTATCACATTTAACTACGTGAGTTAAATTAAAACCAAGGACCAACCCAACTTAAGTTTATAATGAATAAACTCTTCAATATAGCTTCTTTCCCCTTCAGGGTGGGGAGTTAAATGGAGGTGGGGAGGGAGGGACAGGGAGAAAGATCAGGAAAGATTAGTGGTGAGGCCAGAAGACACAGGATGATCACACAAACTCTAAGAAGTTGTTAAAGGCAAGAGGAAAAGGCAGAATGAAAGAACAAAGATGTGAATAGAATCACCTAACAGCCACTGGGAGGCTAGATACCATATTTACTTTCCTTTAAACCTAATGATAATCAAGAGAAGGAAAAAGAGAAGAAAAGAACAGTAAGGGAGAAATCCGAATTCAGTGCAGAAAGGAACAAATGGGGAGATGAAGAGCAATGTGGTACAGCGAGAGAAGAGTGAGAGAGAGAAAGAAAAGATAAAAGAAAGAAAAGAAAGAAAAGTAAAAATTTGAAGAGTAGAAAAAAGTAAAAATTAAGAATTAAAAATAAGAGAAGAAAAAAAAATTTTTTCTTTTTTGCAAATAGCAATAAATAAAAATTATGGGCCTCCTTCAGGGTATGTCTCTGCTGTCGCAGTAGGCAACATAGGAATCCGTGTGCATACATGAGTGAGTCAATGAGTCTCAGCAAGCCAGCAGCAGACCAAGTACAGTGGTCTGATGTGCCTTTATTGTAGAGATTCTCTTTACTTTTCGGCTGAGCTTCAGTTTTCATCGAGGAGCCTGAGAAGCCCTCTTTCTGTTACTATCTTCTGCTCTATCTTGTGGCGCTCAGGACAAGGGTCTTTATAATCCCCTGTGCCTCTGTAGTGTGGGACCAGGTAGCAGAAAAGCCAGAGGCCAGAGGCCAGAGGCCAGAGGCCGGGGCGGGGGCGGGACACGGAAGGGATGGACTGGGCCTTGGAGGCTCCTGCGCGGCTAAGCGGACCTCACCGTGGCGTGGGCCGGGCCCCGTACGGCCACGGAGCTTCAAGCTGCTTGTCTCGAAATTGCTAAACTGTTTTAGCAATGTTTCATTTAAAAATGTTACAGATTGATTAACTGTCTGCAGTAGCTAAATTAATATGCTGTTTCTCTCTCTGCTTTGTTATCATTATGGTACGAAACAATCCTTCATTTCAAAGGATTTTTAAACAAGACTTGGTTACTCTCGCCTGGCCTTTGCAGTCTCCATCCCGGATAAAGTGAAGTCTTAGCCAAAGATGGATTCTAGAGCCCAACTCAAATCGAACTACAGAAAAGTTCTTCAAAATAACAGTAATGAAATACTTTCTTTCACATATAAAAGAATATTTCTTTCCTCTTAGGAAGGTCTGATTAGGTGATAAGTTGTCATCGTAGTATATTCTCTGGTGAACACAAACTGGATATTGGAGTATTGTTCTGCAGTGTGGGCTTCTAGTGAATTGGGCTTTTCCACTCTAAGCATACTTGTATTTAAAGAATTGATGCCAGTTATTTATTTATTCTATTGGTACATTTTTGGTATACAGTATGATGACATTCATCATTGGGAATTTGTACCTGTATGTGATATATCTTGGTTCTTATTTTTTCCTCATTCCCTTCCCTCACTTCAACCCCTCCACCTCTCCCTTTTTACACAGACTTTGTTTCTGTTTTTTCCTTTTCTCATATTTTTTCCTTTCCCTTCCTTCTTCCTTTTCCCTATCCCTCACACTTACATCAGATCATTTTTCCTTTTATCTTTTTAGTAGAAACACTGATGAATTCTTGCTCCATTTTTTCTTTTCTAAGAACTATGACAATTTAAATCTTTTATGTCATTATTGGTAAGCTTTCAAGGATAGTAGTTATTCATAATTGTGTCCTCTTTGGGCTCCTCCAATACCTCTGTAACACTCACACACACACACCGACACACACACATACTTTCAGCATCAGGTGTTGTACTCAGAGATCAGGTTTTCAGCTTCACTACTGGTAAGCCTGGACCAAAACTACGGGTAAACTAGAAAGTCAACATCAACTTCTTCCTAATCTTGGCTTTGTGACCACACATGGAAAGCAGAGTTGGGACTATTTATCCTTTTTGTGAATATCTCATTCATATCATCAAGTTTTCTAAGTTTTCTAGTACTTAACCAGACTGAATGCTGAAACAACAGTTTTCTTGTCACATCCATGAGGAGGGAGAACTTGGTAACATTCTTGCAGTTCCAAGTTTGGTTGGCTATTTTCCCCTGCATACTGTGTTCACTGAAGGCAGGGACCCTTTCTGTTCTCCACTAAATTTTCTACACAAAAACAGTACCTGAAGTGGAATAATCCCTCAGGAATTGTTCACTGAGTCAATGGTTGTAATCACCACATTTTCTCCAAATATATTGAGGAGTGGGGTACCTTGAGGAGGGTTTCCTGTGACAATTCACCATCCATGCTTCTATGAGACCTTTTTAGCTAAAAATAAGAGAGAAAGAGGCAGACTGGTATCGCCTCCCAGATTTTCTGACTAGTCTAAAAGCAACTTCTACATGAATTAATATACTTCAGTCCTGCATTCACAGTAGAATTACCTGTGAAACTTTAAAAAATTACCTATGCCTGGCCTCTACCCAAACCAATCTGATTTAATTAGTCTAAATTGGCTCCTGAACATTACAAGACCTATTTTTAAGAAGCCCTTCTAACATGAAGTCAGAAGTCATGTCCGAGAACTATTGTCTTAAATCATGGAGTCTTATGCATTATAAATATCTACCAGTTGATGAAAATTAGTGAGTTGACAGGAAAAATGATTTTAAAAAAATAATGTGTTGGCGAGTTCTTAATGTATAGACTGGTTGTTACTATAATGGCAGATTAATTTCACTCCAAGATTATTTATTAGAGCATCTAAAAGTTATCAGAAAATAGTTCTTTTGGAAATTTCTAGCATAACTCATGCTGAACTTTTTATCTTTTAAGAAAAGTACAGTTAATTTTGACTTAAATTTTTAAATCAATAATTGCTTTTTTCCCCTTGGCTTTAGAGGAATGAATTTATAATTTAATTTTTTCTATTACACTTAGAATTGCAATTAGATTCAATACCCTGCTTGGTAAATGTTTAAAGAAGTTTTTTGGTAATAAAAATTTTGGAATTTCATTTTGTGTTTAACCATTATGGCAATATCACACTTTGTGGCACTTTACTTTTATATATTTCATCTACCATTTCTAATACTTTTCAGTTTTATAATTGTAATAATTCCTGGAATTTAAAATAATTGATTGAATGATTAGTACCTATTTTAATTTGATATGATAGCATCTAAAATATCTGGGACATACTTTCAGTACATGTCAAAATAGGTCAACACTTATACTCATTCATTAATAAAAAGATACACATACAGATCTGACTTCAGTTGCAGATGTTAAAATATTTGCTTTTTTGCTGAATTTCAGAGTTTTAAAATGGGTTCCAACATCTGTTTGTGGCATTTTTGTTTGACTTTAATTTACTTTCTATGTCTGAATTCATAATTTCTATGCCAAAATAATGTAGGTGAAATTTCCCCCTGAATCTTATATTACATATTTTTACCATTTGTCATTTCTATAGTCTTGCATGATAGTCAAACTTATCAAACATGATTCTGTTTCAACTCAGAAGAAGTTGAAACAACAAAAATCTTTGTTATTTTTCTATCCTGACCAAAAGTCACTATTTTCAACTCTTTTTTTTAAAGCACAGGAAAGTCTATAAGACATGGAAGTCTGAGATTTATGCTGATTGAATGTGCTGTTTAACTTTACTTTTTATACCGAGGGATTATCTATTTTAGTGAAGAAGTAAATGATTATAAGCTCTCTACTTTCTTTCATTATTTCATGTTCATTCCTAATATTTCCTATGTAAAAACCATATGAATAGAATTAGCAATACAATAATCTGTGTCACTTTTGAGTTTGGTAGAAATTCTGTATTGACTACTAACAGCTCTTTATTTAAATGAATTGGAGGTGAGAAATACCTGCAGGATAGAAAAATGTGGGACAAAGAGAAGGGGAAAATAGTAGGACTGTAATACCTCCATCAGAGCACGCATGAGGGGGAAAACGAATTATTCAAGAAAGACAAGTAGTGAATAACACTTCACAGTATGTTAAAGGATTTAAAATAATAAACTATGTACATGAAAGTTACATATGAAAGTTATATATGAAAGTTAATTATTGTAAAGCTGTTACTTCTTCCCAACATAATACAGATATTTAAAACACAATCAAAATCCTAAATGTTCTAATTGGAATTGGGAGAAAAATAAGTCCATTTTAAAGTACGAATTTATGAAAGTAACCAGTCAGTTTTTAATAAAAAACTCAGAGGCTGGATGACTAGGTATCAATACATCTATTAAAATGATATCAATTAAAACAGAGAGGTTTTCTTTTTAAAAGCTTACAAATATATGAATAAAAAAAGTATAGAGTCTGACTGTAGAACTATATAAATGACATCAAATAAGTAGAGAAAAAGTTTACTCGATAAATAATATTGTTATTGGAGTAACATTTGGGAAAATAGACAAATGTACTGTTATGGCTTGTATCTAGAGGTCCCCCCAAATACTCATATACTCATAAAAAAATGAGCCCAATTCTGTTTCCAATGTGATAACACTTCAAAAAAGAAATACAAAGAACTTTTTAACACAGAATTTAGACTATATACCCTCAATAGAACTTTAATAATATTGAATGCTAGTTAGATGGTGTTCATATTGATATGGGTATAGCAATGATGATAGTACATTGTGTGTTTGATAGAAGTGAGCAAGTAAATCAGTCATTTGATGCCAGGACTCAGAGTTCATATGCAACCACTGAGCTGTAGCTCCAGAGTTATCATGGAGAAGGAGCATGTTGGTATGACACGAGAGAAAGCATAAACTAATTCTGTATTCTTGAACTGAAAATATAAGCATCAGCAAAATGTTACTATTTCTATGTATGAAAAAAATTATGCACTTATTGAACACTTCCAACTCTTAGGTCTAACTTTCTAAACAACTGTCCTCATTAAAAGTAATGAGGGATCCATGATGGATGCCTGATTCCAAAGCCAGAGGAACAAAAGTAGAAAGTTAATGTGGAATATCTTGGGGTGCCAGAAAGTACAGAATTAAAAAATAATAATGAGTATATGGCGAAAAGCCATGAGAGCTATGTGAAGCAGCTTCCAGTACTCAAATCTGTGGCAATATAAGCACTGACATACATATTGACAGTAACAAAAAACAAGGGAAAAACAAGAATCCATACAACCAACCAAAATACAAATTATTATGCAAGTAAATAAATTAGCTAAATAATAAGAAAGTATTCTCTACCTAACAGTAGAAAGAAAATGAATAAATTAGAGAAAATGAAATATTTAAATAATATTTTTAAAAATATCATAGTTAATTTAGCAAAGATCGTCAATAGAGGCTAAAAATATTGCATGGAAATGTAGACATTAAGTCTGAAGTTATTTTTTTCTCATTCAAATGAAAAGTGGTAGGATTATGATTGAGAAATCTGGCAGACATCATCTTTACAAATGAACAAAGTTAACATCGCAGCTGCTAGGTAAAAACTGACATGATGTACCTCCTGATGTGGTACTATGAGAACATAACACCACTCATGAGAGTTCCTGCCAAAAAGACATAACCAGAATGCAATCATGAACAAACACCAGACAACCTTGTCCATTAAAAGAACAAATCAGTATCTTCAAAAACATGTCATGAAAACACAGACAGGATCTAGACTAAAAAACGATTGAAGAGGTCTGACAGCAAAATGCAAAGTGTGATTTTCATTTGTATTCTGCTTTGGTAAAAGAAAATACAGTAAATAGAGGAAACTATTAGACAAGCAGGAAATCTTTAAAATGTACTATTTACTGGGCAATTTAAAATATACTGTCTATTGGGCAAAATATACACATTTCAAATTTCATGATTTTTTAATCATGTAAGTGAAATTTCTTATTTTAGAAGATATATATATATATATATATATATATATATATATATATATATATATATTCCAGTTACCCTCAAACAGTTCAGCAAACATAAAGTCAATAAAAATAATTTAGAGATAGTGAGAAAGCAAATGTGGCAAAATACTAACAACTGGTGAATACAGATAAAGGATGATGTCCTGGGACTCTCTTCTCAAAATTGAAAATGTGAAAGCCTGCTCTGAGAAGAGAGCCCCCAGGCACCATGTTCAGAATGACATTGGCCTACAGAATTTGTTCCTTGAGATTGGGTTTGTAGTGCTTAGCAATCCAGGCAGTCAACCCCTAAGCCAAGCGAGAAAGAAGCCTGGCTACTGCTCCATCTTGCAACGGCCCTTGGTGTCTTCTGCATGGTACTGGTTTTAGGTGCATACAAAATGCAAGAGTTGTGTGGTCCAGAAGGATTCAGTCCAGATTTCTGTCAGATTTCACTGGAGAAGGCAGTGTGTTATATTGTGAGTGTGAAGCCAAAGGTGGAGTGGAGACCCCAAAAGTCTGGAGAAGCCAGAAATGTGCATTGTCCAAGGAAAGCCACAAAGAATGAGCAAAGACAGACCAAGAGTGAAGCCATGAGAGCTACAGCCACTGGCAGTGCCATAGGGATGGGACTACTCAAGTTCTTTGGAGTTCACATCTTACTACAGATTGTCCTGGATGCTGGACATGAAACTATGGGATTCAATGTTTGCCCTGCTGAATTTTGGTCTTGGTTAGGTCCCATTCCTGTCTATTCCACTATTTGTATCTTTTGGGGTGGGAATGTTTATCCTGTGCCATTGAATGTCGGAAGTGTTTAATTTTCTTTTCATTTGTACAGGGGCTCTCAGCTAAGAGTTTGCCTTAAATCTCAGGAGAATTTGGACTTGGACTTTTCAGCAATGTTGAAAGTGCTAGGATTTTGGCAACTCTTACAGATGAACTAAATGAATTTTGCATAAAGGGAAGCGCATGGGGCCTTTGGGAGACACCTGGATAGAAACCATAACAAGGGTATAAATGGTTGCAGCCATTTTAAAATTTACTTTAAAATAACCAATTACAATTAAAAAGGTACTGTAAAAATTTTATGAACTAATCAGTAGATATTCAGAAATTTGATTAGAATTATGTCAGACCTCTTAGTAACATGTATATATCATACTTTGGTGGTATGTGTTTGTGTTTCAACTAACTAAATTACTGGTTAAGCGTTGCCATGTCATTGGGTTGCTACTGATATACAATGGGACACCACAGTTGCATCATTTCAGCACTCTTGTTGTTATCTGCAGCAAGAAGAACACTTTGCCTTACATTTTAAGTAAAGGTGATCACTGAAAATGATTAACATCTACTGGGAAATGCTCTCATGTAACAGATATGTTTGATACAATTTATAAAAAGTTATGAATTTAAAGACTATAATCAGGATACCAAAAAAGGGTGCTGTTTTAATCTAAAAAAGTTTCAAATGGTCAGTTAAAATAAGAAAGTTTTTCAGGAGAAGGTAGCCCTGGAGATAAATTTAAAGGAGGTAGATAAATTAAGTAGGTGAGAATGTGTGGTTCCCCTAATATGTATCCTCTAATATGTAAGACTGAAAGCAACAGAGTAATGTTATTTGAAAACCACAGCAAAAATTTAAAGTATGGAAGAAGTGGTGATGGCTAGTGATAGTTGAGATAGGTTATAAAAACAACCTTTCCCTTTAATATTCAAGCATTTTAATGATAGACTTGCAACATATATTAGATTATTCACTAGAAGCAATGATAGATCATCTTATTAACATGGAGAGAGAAGAAAGCTACTTATATCTCTGTTGATATACTGTAAAGCAATTTTTCTACCTGGGGTAATTATGAACTATTTAAGGTGCCACTCCCTGCTGTGTTTTAAGCTTCTTGAAGAAGAGGCCAAAGACCGCATAATGGTTGAAGTTTGTCTCCAGTTTTAAAATGCTTGTGTATTTGCAAGCCATTCCTTTCTTATATCTTCTTTTTCTTACATCCAAAATGTACACTTCAGAAGTTCATCAATAAGATTTGTTAGTCATGAATTCTATGAGTTATCTTGCATTCCTTAGTCCAAACCACTGTAATATGACTTTATTCTTCATTAGGTATTTAGTTTACTGTCATTTAATTGGTTTTTAGTCAATTTTTATTTTATAACAGTATTTTGTCATATTCTACTTATGTATTTCTTATTGGTATTTTGCAGTGCATAATGTTTATATTCTTTTTCTGGAGTTGGAACCTGTGCATAATGCATACTAATTCCTTTTTCATCCCTTTTCCCCTCTTCCCTCTCTTGATACACTTCCCATTTGGCAGAGATCTATCCCCTAGTTCCTATTACCTATCTTTTATTTTGCTTTTTATATTTTGGGCTTCTTGTATAAGAGAAACCATGTGATATTTAAGTTTGTGTGTCTGATTTATATCACTTAACATTATAGTCTCCAGGTGCATCCATATTCCCACAGATGACTCAAGTTTCTTCATCTATTTTCTGCTTCCAGGATGTAGCTATTATGAATTGTGCTGCTATAAACATGAGTATGCATGAATCACTGCAATATGATGCCTTTCACTTTTTTGGGAAGATACTTTGGAGGAGAATAACTGGGTCATATGAAATTTTTTCCTGTTGTGAGGAATCTCCATATTGATTTCCAAAGTGTTTGTAATTTTAATTTTTTTTTCTCATTGGAAATTGTACCTTTATATAATGCATCTTGGTTCTTATTTTTTCCCCATTCCTAGCCCTCCCTTCAAGCCCTCCACCCTTCCCTATTTACAAAGACTTTATTTCCATTTCTCATCATTTTTTCCTTTCCCTTCTTTCCTTTCCCCTGCCCCTCCCACTACCCCTACCCCTTTGGACCTTTTCTTCCTATTTTACATTATCAATTATTCATTCTAATCATTGGTACATTTTAGGTATACAATATAATGACATTCATCATTGGAAATTTACACCTTTACATAGTCTCTCTTGGTTCTTATTTTTCACCCTTGCTCAGCCCTCCCTTCAACCCCTCCAGTCCTCCCTATTTACAAAGCTTTTGTTCCTATTTTTCCATTTTCTCATATTAATCCCATTCCCTTCTATCCTTTTCCCTAGCCCTCCCACTTCTTTCCCCTTTGCCCCTTTTCTTCCTATTTCACGTTACCTATTATACATTTAGCCCTTATTGACACTTTCAGTTTCTCACACCAGAGAAACTATTTGGTATTTACACATGTGTGTCCTATTTATTTCACTTAAGAGTATTGCCTCAATGTGCATCCACTTAGCTATAAATGTCTCTAATTTCTCATTTTTTATGGCTGAGTAGTACTCCATTTTATTTAAAACCACATTTTCTTTATCCAGTCTCCAGTTGATGGGCATTTTGACTGTTTCCAAGTTTTAGCTATTACAAACTGTGCTGCTATGAACATGGGTGCACATATATCACTGTGGTATGATTCTTTTAATTCTTTGAGGAAGATCCCCAGCAGTGAAATAGCCAGGTCAAATGGGACTTCCAGTGCTAGTTCTCTGAGGTATCTCCATACTGATTTCCAGAGTGCTTGCACCAGTCTACACTCCCACTAGCAGTGGAGCAGGGTTCCTCTTTCCCCACAGCCCCACCAGCATTTGTTATTGGTTGATTTCATGATAGCAGCCATTCTTTCTGGAGTGAAGTGGAATCTCAGCATTGTTTTCATTTTCATCTCTCGAATGACCAGTGATGTTGAACATTTTTTCATGTATTTATTTGCTATTTCTACTTCTTTGTCTGAGAAATGTCTGTTCATTTCAGATGCCCATTTTTGGACTGGGTCTTTAAATTTGGGAGGTCTGATCTTTTTAAGTTCTTTATAGATTCGAGATAGGAGACCTTTGTCTGAGGAAGAGCAGGTGAAGATTTTTTCCCACATTGTGGGTTGTCTCTTCACATTGCTGGTGGTTTCTCTTGCTGTGCAGAAGCTTTTTAATAAGAAGAGATCCCATTTGTTGATTGTTTGTGCTAGTTCATGGGCAACTGAGGTTTTGTTCATAAATCTTTTCCTACACCGATGTCTTCAAGGGTTCTACCCAGCCTCTGTTCCAACTGGTTCAGAGTTTCTATTTTAATATTTAGATCTTTAATCCATTTTGATTTTAGTTTAGTGCATGGTGAGAGATACAGGTCTAGTTTTAATCTTTGGTAAGTTGAAGCCCAATTTTTCCAGCACCATTTATTAAAGAGGCTATCTTTCCTCCAGTGAGGGTGTTTGGGTCCTTTGTCGAAGATGAGATGGCTGAGTGTGTCTGGCATTGTTTCTGCATCTTCTAATCTGTTCCACTGGTCCTCAAGTCTGTTTCTTTGCCAGTACCATGCTGTTTTATCACAGTAGCTTTGTAGTATAGTTGCAGGTTGGGGATTTAAATTTGTTTTCTCTCCACTCCTTAAAAATATTGTACATTTGCCATGTGACTCTTACTGTCATTGCTGAAAACTCTGCTGCTAGTAATTATTTTCCTAGGGAAAAGATGAGATAATAGCTAAGGGAGGTTATATATCACAGAGCTAAAAATCTAGTGATCCTTGTAATTTCAATATACTGACGTAGTTGGTCTTATTACAGACTCTTTCTTCCTCTGTTACACAAAAAAGAAAAGGCTTAGTCCACCAAGGTGAGTCAAAGGTCTTCCTAAAGTCCTAAGTAATGTTTCCCATTGTTCCTGTTTTCAAGAGTATTAAATGTAGAGGATATTGGAGAACCACTCCAGTATAGGAGCTGAAACTGTTGGCTTCCAGTTGCAACTCAGTGCATTTAACATTTACAGAAAAAAGCTATGTGCCTTCATTGGTTTTAAATTACAAAATAAGGGCTAATAAAATTAAATAACTGATAGCCATATGAGGATTAAATAACTTAAGGATAAAAACCTTTAGCATATTGTCTAAGTACATAGAATTTTCAAATATTTAGAAATTATTTTGTTGAATATAACTCTTAATTTTCATATCCCTGCTATAACTAGCTGAATACTGAATTGACCAAACCAAATCTTCCACACATCTTGGTAAAATGTGTATATATATGTATATGAATATGTACATGTTTGTGTGTGTATATATATATATATATATATATATATATATATATATATATATGTGTGGAAAACTGATTAAATATGTTTGGTATAAAATGAAAACATTTTGACATTTATAGGTGAGCACACTGAGGAATAATTTTTAATTTGTGTATTATGTACAGCAGTAAATTGAATCTAGTTTGCTTATATTGCTCTTGTCTCCCTAAATTCAAAATTATCTCTGTGTGAAAAGCATTCAAGAAGCAATCACACAGGAAGGAATATGGACTCATGAATGGCCATTTATTTTTTCTTGTTAAACAAATAGAAACATCAGAGATGGCCACAATTCAAGCAAAGGTTTGTGAAAGCAGGGCTAATTCCTCAGGTCAAAATAAATGGGTCCCAGGAACAATTAGTTACTATATCTATCATGCTCACTACTACCCAAATACCAGCCTATAAAATTTAACTAATGTTCCTTGTGTCAGGTCTTAATCACAGTCTTTCAAACTTTAAAAGTATTTGTTTTATGCTTTTATTACATATACACTAAGAAGGATAAAGCCGGAATGCATAAAAAATGGAAAAATTGAAGATTGCCTTATTTTTGCCTTCAGAAATGCTCAGCCTAGATCTTCTCATTCAGCGATGATATTATGCCTTAGTGAAAAATTCTAATGACTACTGAAAATATGAAAATAACCTAAATTTATTTATTTTGACTGTGTACACATTGTTGAAGTTTATAAAACGGATCGATACTTACAAATTATATAATTATATTCATTTTCACCTACTGTCTATATCTCAGTTCTGTAAGACTTGACAAATGGTAATAGATTAATACCCTTGCAAGTCAGATGTGTTTCTTTTAAGCTGGCACTTAAACAGAGGAAATCAATGCAGGGTTACATTGTTTTGTTTTTATTTTGTGTTTTGCCTGTCATCATAAGCAAATTTAATCTACATTATTAGTAACTGACAACAGCATACTTTGAACATAAGGAAAATACAGCAGGTGGTTTAAAAAATGGCCAAGAGGGAAAATCCAAAACAATGATGTCAGGAAATGCTAATCTATTTTTGCATTAATTTAAGATAAATTTAAAAGTATGCAAATCTCCTACTGAAGGTTAATAAAAGAGAATAGGAAATAAATTAACCAATTTTTGTTATTAATCTATTTGTCTAAAAGCTAAATTGCTAAATATTTTACTCTCTACTAGTTGCACTGAGTCAAGAAATATGATTTACTTACATTTATAAAATATGAGAAAATCAAAGTATAAGGTTAAAGTAATATTTCTTTATGTTAACAAGTTTGAAAGTTATATTTGTGGCAACATTATATTAGTGTATAACATTCAATTATTTTAAAAATAGCACCAGTTTTAACTAAAAATAAATTACAAAAAATATAAGTAGGAAATGTAGAACACTAGTTTTTATTCTGATATAATGACATACTATAGTAATTTCAGGTTGCCTTCTGATTTTGGAGGGTGCTAGATTCTGGATGTTGACAGTCCCCAGGTCCCCGGTGTTAAAGGGTTGCCCCCAAGGCTGGCACCATTGGGAGGTAATGGAAACTAGGATGTGGTGTCTAGGGGTTCCTTAAATCCTGGGAGGTGTGCCCTCCCAGGGTATTGTGGAACCAGGCTTCTTGCTGTACCTCGTTTGCTTCTTGGTAAGGAAGTAACCGGTTACCTCCAGCGTTTGTTCTGTAACATTGCTGTCTGTTGCCCCTTTTAGGGGCCTGGGGGCCGTGGGTCTGATTCATCATGGATGGAAACTGCTGAAACAGCTAGCCAAAATAAGCATTGTTTTCTTCATAAGTTAATTATCTCTGGTATTGTTATAGTGACAGAAAACACAGAGGGATATCAGGTCAGAATATTCTTTAAGCCATTCTGCACTTCTGAAAAGCATGCCATTCAATTACGCAGGGAGGTAAATTACAGTTGAAAAGAGGAATAAGTTTATGACTCCCCATGCATTGTTTTCTTGTCCATACACTGAGGGGGCTCTGGGAAATATGCCCTACACTATCTACAGGTATCACAGAACTCATCATTTGAAATCATGCTTCCAGATATCTAACAGATGCTCAAATGATAGAGGTAATATCATCAGTGAGAGAGGAAGTCTCTCCAGAGATGCATTTACCCACCTGGCAACCTAGCTGCAGGAGTCTCAAAGGAGCTCTTGTTATTTTAATCTTCTGAAAAATTAAAAGGGATGATGAAACAATCGCGACTGGGGACACTGAGATGGTTAACTTTCATATCTTTTAATGTGGCCAGAGGAAGAAAATGAAAATTCAAATGAAATGCGTATAATCATCAGTTAAACTCTAAATACCCACAGAATACAGTTCCAAGTATTGAGAGGTCCTTGAAAGAGAAGAGTTGGTTATACAACACAGAGAGAGTTTCTACACATGCAAGTCATTTTATGTCAAGTGTATACTCTTCAGTTTTTATTTGAAGTATGTAAATTCATTACAAAAGAGGCTTGGACCAAAAATTGTTTTTAAATGACGTTAACCAAGTTAATCCCTTTAAAACATTATGGGATACTTGCTTTGTCCAAATGTGATATAACAAAATTAAAACTGATGGATGGGGCCTGTTGGGAATCAATTGGAATGCAATTAGCATTTCAGAGATCTTGGAATGACAACTAGTGGGAGCATGGGAAAATGTAGCTCACAATATTCTAACATCTTCCTTTGCCCATACCTTCTCACCAACCCTCTACATAAAGGGTATCTTCTTTGTCCACATCACTCTACTCCCAAATTTTGCTCTGTCATTATTTGTACGTGCATTTCTCTTTCTCTCTCTTTACAGCACCATTGTTTCTGTTACCTAATTCAAGCTTACTAGGTCAAACTGTAAATGCTTACATGTTCTGTCATCACATGTATTTTTCTCTAACCCTTGTTCTAATGTTTTATTACAAAATCTCAAGATTCACACAAGAATGTAAAAATTTCTGTTTTTGTTGATAATATTGGCAGGGGAGCCCAGAAAGAAGAAATGCTGTGAATATGAAAATGTTAATAATATCCACTCCTTTCATAATTACATGTATATCCCCTGGTGTACCAAATGTTGAGTCCAGTTACATTAAGTTAAATATGTCAGTACTTACTTTCTGGGCATACTTTGGCTATTGTCAAACATGACAGTTCACAGAAATAAGCACTGAGCTAGAGGATAAGAAATCAAAGGTTAACCAAATCAGAGTTACCCCTGCCCTCATTTGGTTTATGCATGATAGGAAATTTTTAAAAAAGCAACCACAGATTATAGTTCATTTTCAATCATATTTGAAGATTATCATTTAGAATAAGTACATGAGATAGAATTAAAATTCATGAAACTGGGGCCGGGGTTTTAGCTCAGTGGCACTGCTCCTGCCTTGCAAGAGCAAGGTCCTAAATTCAATCTTTGGTACAAAAAAAAATCATGAAACTTATAACATGCAGTTCACAGATATGTATATTGCATCTTATTAAACAAACCAGGAGCACGGGAGGAAGGGGAGGGGAGAGGTGGAAAGAGTGAAGAGGTAAGAGGAGAATGATTAGAGAAGCTTTGGAGCTAGGAATGTTATTGAGGAACGCTAATGCTGTTTGACAATACTAATTCTGATCATGTTTTTTTCTAGTCTGGACAACCTTTGCTAAGGAATGGAAGATTATTTATTTACTTGTCTGGTTTAAACTGAGACCTGACACACTCAGATCAAAGTTTTGAGTTTGGCAGAACATTGATGGAATATATGAAATATTTATCATAAGAAAAATTTAATAAGTAGGCCTGGTGGGTATCAAGCATGCAAAGATAATACAAGAGAATGGTCAAATTGAGTTAACTGAAAGGAAAAGCAAGTGGACACAGCAAGGTGTGTTTAAAAGTTAGATGATTAGAGTGATTGGAGAGCAGGTAAGAGAAGGAAAAAAAAGCGAGTCATGTGACAGAGTGTGGTTATCAAACCAAGACAAAAGAAAGCCATGAAAGGGTTTAGATGGCAAAGCAACATGATCAAATTTAAATTGAGTATAATTTAAATTATAAGTGGATAGAAAATTGAAAGACCGTGGGATGCTGTGGAGTTATATTGCTTGAATTCAATTACTAGATGTGTGACTTTAAGTCCCGTTTTCCTTTGGATCTTTGAAACTATGTATGAAATGACGGTGATATAATCACTAATACATAGTAACTTCACGCAGTTATTAGATAGGATCATCCTCCAAATCCAGGTTAACAGCTTAGAGTGGATAGTAAGCATTCTGTATATTGTAGCCATTATTATCGCTAAAACTAGTATTACTGTTGTCTGTCACATGGGTCCACCTGCTTGGGTTTGTTTGCTCCTGACTGGATCAAAGGAGGTCTTTCATTTTGGTGAAAAAGAAAAAAAATTTACTCAAAGCTAGCTCTGCAGAGATGCATGGGTCTCGGTTGCCTCAGCTCACCACCTCACCATGTGCAGGTGGGTAAGGCTCTTCTGCAGCAAGGAGACAGAGGCCGGGGTGGGAAATACAGTGAGACAGTGCTCATCCTTAGCCTTACTTCACTGCTCCCAGCCATTTTCCATTGGGAAAAGAAACTGCCCCAAGTTCCTGGTGTCAGTATCGCATATTCCTTCTATTCAAATGGGTTAAGGAGAAGAGGGGTGCTGGTTATACACCAGGTAGTCTGCAGAAGATGTTTATCTAAAAGAAAAAAAAATTTCCGACTTTCAAAGTTCTACTTTTAGCTTGAAAACCTACCTGTATGACAACAGGCTCATATACATTTTAACTGATAAATTATATCAAACATTTAAAGCAGGCTAAAGAAAAGGAACACTTCTCCCCTCATTTTAGGAAATCAACTTTCTTTAATAGGTGCTATTCAAAATTTATATTTTCTCCAAGGTTAGTTTCATTAATTTGTCTTCCAAGGTACTTCTTAGAAGTTCTCAAATTTATTTAAAAAAAAGATTTTTGTAATATGCTTTCTATATCCTTTTAAATTCTGTAAAATCTGTGGTAATGTCTCCTAGATCTTGATATTGTAATTTAAAAAATGTGTAATTGATATTGTGTAATAGGAAGAAAAGGTCTATAGGAGCAGGGAAAGTGGGAGGGGTAGGGGAAAGGAAAAAAGGGAAAAGAAAAAACATGAGAAAAGGAAAAAAGTGGAAACAAAATCTTTGCAAATAGGGTAGGGTGGAGGGCGTGAAGGGAGGGCAGGGGAAGGGGAAAAAAATAAGAACCAAGATACTCATGTAATGGTACAAGATCCCAATGATGTATGTAACTGTATTTTATACCTAAAATGTACCAATAAACTTAATGGGGAAACAAAACAAAACAAAACAAAAAAGTTCTATTTTTGAGAGCCGGTTATGTCACTAAATAACTATAATAGCAATGACTTAGTTGGCTCGCAGTGATCCATGTGAGAAAACAACACTTTGCGTGTGATTGAAAATATAGTAAATATTTAAATTAAAGAAAAATCACAATAAAAGACACATTGTCATGAATTCCCTTCCAAACACTCCCCCTTGCTCTGAAAACACATATCCGCCATCTTGCCGCTTTCCAAGCAGCGCTGGAAGGCCTCCTTCCTGTGTTTAGTTGTCCTGTCTCCATGTCCTGAGTCAGCTCAAAATGTTTGGCTTTCATGGTCATTTTGACCTTGGGGAAGAGCCACAAGTAGCACAGTGCCAGATCTGGTGAGTAAGGTGAAGCAGGACCCACCATGGTGCTTTTACAAGCTTGCTTTACCTTTGAATAAAAATCGGCAACAAAATTCAATGTAGTGGTATTTTTTAAAATTACACCTCGCTATGACGTCATGAACGCTGATATTTATATAGGTTTGTATTTTAAAACGCCACTTTATGAACAGCATATTGTTGGATAATGCTTATTTTTCTCTAGTCTCTAATCTCTCTTTTTAATTCAAACTTTTAATTTACTTTCATCTGCTATAATTTTGATATGTTCGAGTTTGTGTCAACAATTTTGTTACATGTTTTCTAGTAGGCTCCACTTTTTTTTTTCCTTGTCTTTATTAAGGTTAATTGAACATTTTAAAATACTAATTTTATCTTCTCTATTTATATTTTAGTTGTAACTCCTAGGATTATATATTATTGATTGTTCCAGAGAATACAGATTTATCTTTAATTAATCACAATCCACCTGGAATTAATATTATGAAACTTCAATTTTAATGACCCTTATACCAAACTAGTTCCATTTATATTTTTCTATCCTTTATACTACTATTGTGACACATTTTATTTCTACTTATAGTATTAACCTCATGGTTTGTGTATTATTTGCTTTAATCATTCAATTGATTTAAAAAACAATAAAAATAAACAAAATTTTGTGTTTATGTTTTTGCATTTATTTCTAGAATTCTTTATTCTTTTGTACATGAAAAATTTCTGACAATGTTTTCCTTGTTTCAGAGGCACCAAATATATGAATTTTTCTATTTTTAAAGAAAATGTCTTCTTGAAAATGTCTATAATTCTGCCAGCTCTATTTTTTCTGTAATATCTTCCCTTGAGATATTTTTGATGGGTATATAATAGACAAAAGATAATATTTTAATATTGGCTTGATATCTTGACAGCTTTTTAAAGCAAATTTGAGGGAAGTTAGGTATTACTGGACTTAATATAACTTTATGTGTGTGTGTATGTGTGAATGTTTGCAAAAGTTCATTTTTTGAAAATCTGTAGTTTACCTTAGTGTCTCCAAATGGCACATTAGTGAAAAATATTTAACTTTTCAAAAATTCTACATTCAAAGTCCTCATGACTAATTAAGCTTTCAAAAATTCATAATAGTTTAGAAATGCTGACCTGTTATATTACCTTCTAGGAATTCTTTATCAGAAAAATAATCAGAAATGTACATGAAACATTGTATAAAACTTTATTAAACCATTGTTTGAAATAGCAAGATATTAGACAAAATAAATGTCAAAAGTAGTTTCTCTATAAGAAGTGCTAGAGTATATTACTATCCTAATAGAAAAGATAATAGATTTGTTTTTTTAATGAGAATTTTTTTTCACGTCAGTGGGCTCTTATCTGAAAACAAGCACTGTGAAATAAGCTATATTTTAAGGAGACAGCAGTTATACAAATAATATTTAATAATATGCACCTAAATCAATACCTTGGACAATATGATTTGGGGCTTTTAGTATTTTCATATCAAGTTCTTGTTTTCCCTACACTGAATATGGATTCTTACGGCAAAATTACAGGGTAAAATAACTATGCTTTCTGCGAGTTCTACAACCTATGCCAAGAGTAGAAGGAGCAGAATGGAGCTGCTAGAAATGTCAATCATTCCAAAGCAGCCTGGTGCAGCTGATGAAGATGGTGGAAAGGCAGCAGAGGCATGGGACATTTAATTGCTACTACGTTGGGGACTTTTCACCTGGACAATATCAGTATTTTCTGGTCTTTGCTGTTTCTCTTTTTAAATTTTTACTTCACCATTGCTTATTAGATTTGTCAACCTTGCTACCTCCAATTTTGTGACCATTTCTTTGGACTCAGGTCTTTAATTTGTCACTATTGAAAGTTTACTTTAATTTTTCTTTTATAATGAATATTTGTGTCTTTCATATTTATATATGTGTTAAGAAATCTTGATCAAAAACTTTTCCTAAGGTATATTTTTCGTGCACTCTCTTTCTTATTGATCATAATAGTCATAAAAATAAGTCACTGAAAAATCCAAAGAATTTTTCTAAGGGAAATTGCTTTGTAAATAGGGAGGGTGCAGGGCTTGAAGGGAGGGTAAAATAAGGGGAAAAATAAGAACCAAAAAAGATTATATAAAGGTAAAAATTTCCAATGATGAATGTCATTATACTGTATACCTAAAATGTACCAATAAAATTAATTTTTTAAAAAAGGAAAACACTATTATAGGTCTATGCACAAATTCATAATTTAGAAGCAACTAGTAATAATGAACTGCTAAAAAGTTTTATTTTGGGAATAAAAATTAGTAATAAAAATGCTACTTTTGTTCTAATTTAAACCTCTAATATCCTACTCTGAAGTGTTTTAATTATGATGCTTAAATATTGTAACATTTATATAACGTGAGTTTCCTAATGATTTAGCATGAAGTTGCTTTTAATTATCATCTTACCTTATAAATTATTTGTTAATATATTTACTGAAAGTTGTGGCTAAATCAAACACTATAATGAGAAAAGCCATTTTAAGTATTTGCGGTGACAATCATCATTGACCCCAGGGGTTTCTTTGGGTGGATTGGTATGAGATAGTTGGGCATGACATGTTCCTGTATTAGTTACTTTTCTCTCATTGCTGAGACAAAATACTGGACACCAAAAATTAAAAGGGAAGGGGTTTACTTGGCTTACACTTCATAGAGGTTTCAGTCCATAATCAGCTGGCTCCAAGAAAGGGATGGCAGACAAGCATAGCAAAGGAGAAACAACATGGAGCATACAAGGGAGTAAAGGTAACAAGAGAAATTTAACAGCATCTCCCTGCCTTTTTTATCTTCTTCTTAGGATGAGTATCACTCACACCCTTAATCCTAGTGCCCTTGAGCCTGGCATTGCATCATGAATCAATTTCAGCTTCACACACTCTAGATCAAGCCTATCACCACATGAGGCTTTGCAGGGACATCTAGGCCCAAATATAACAGTTCCCTTCTGGGAGACTAAGTTACAGTTTCTTCTGAGTATTTCTTCCCTCAGAGGGTATGTCTCTCAGGTCCTGAAGACAATGAAAACTGCAATTTCTAGGTAGTTTGTGTTTCCCTTCTAACAGTCTCCTATGAAGGAAGCATCTGAGGTCTGAATGCATAACACTTAGGACAAACATAGCTACTTATGAGACTGTTCTCTTTTATTCCATGAAAAGAAATAATAACAAGTAGATGAACTTTCTCCCATGATCCTACTCTGCAGATGTGTATACCTGCACATTGGCTTGAACATACAAACTTTTTGGATACTCACATAAAGAAAAGAAAAGAGAAGAAATGTAGAATCCCACTGTTACTGATAGTCATCCCCTGGCATATGTAGAGGATTAGTGACTTATTTAAAATGGTGTAGTATTTACATCTAATCTGTGTATATTCTCCTTTATTCTTTAAAGTATCTCTTGATTATCTGTAAGGCCCAATACAATGTAAATGCTATGAAAATATTTGTTCCACTATATCGCTTAAGAAATAATGACAAGGGAAAGCATCTGCACATGTCCAGAAGCAATTTTTTTCCTAAATATTTTCAATCTATGATGTTTTGAACCTTTGGAAGTAGAACCTGGGCATACAGGGAGCTGATTGTACTAGAGAGTTTGTCAGTCTCTAGAAAGAGGTATTTTCAGAAGTATGGAGCTGAGTATGTTAACTTAAAAATGCTAAATAATTTTGGTATAGTCACATGTTTCTATATTAAGAAACAGAAGGCAGAGGAAATAACGGTGTGAATGATTCTTGATTGATCAGTTATATCTACAATAGCTTTTGATGTGGCTTAAAATCACATATAGTGTTATTTAGACATAAACACATGTTAGAAATTTACAAGGATATGTTTTCACTATGCTCAGTAGCACAGGAACTAGCACAAAGAATTAACAGCTGGGATCTCATCTTATTAAAAAGCTTCTTCCCTGCAAGAGAAACCAACAACAGAGCTAAGAGACAACCTACAATGTGGGAAAAATTTTTCACCACCTGTTCCTCAGACAAAGGACTGCTATCTAGAATATATAAAGAACTCAATAAAATCAGACCCCCTAAATATAAAGACCCAATTCAAAAACGCACATCTGAAATGGACAGACATTTCTCTGCCAAAAAGTAAAAGCAACAAATATGAAAAAATGTTCAACATCACTGGTCATTCAAGAAATGCAGATGAAAACAATGCTGAGATTCCACCTCACCCCAGAAAGAATGACTTCTATCAAGAAATCAACCAATAACAAATTCTGGTGGGGGTGTGGAGAGAAAGGAACCCTTCTCCATTGTTGGTGGGAGTGCAGACTGGTGCAACCACTGTGGAAATCAATTTGGAGATACTTCAAAAAACTAGGATTAGAAGTTGCATTTGGCCCAGCTATTTCTCTGCTGGGGATCTTCCCAAAAGTATCTTTAGTTACTTTTGCAGTTAGGAAGAGAAGAATTTGTCAGTGGACACCAAACTCCATACTTCAGGTACAGGGTGAAAATTTATACCTGTCAGAACATCTTTGTTATCCTTCAATTAATTTTTGCCATGAGACATTTGCATAAATATATATTTTCTAATTATCAGTATCTAGCCCTAATCTAAGAAAACAATTATGGAAGTAACAAAGATACTGCAGAAAATAAAAAATTGACAGTACAGAATTTGAAAGTGTATCCTATGAGGTTTCTTTAAAGTTTGTCGTTTGGCATTCAGAAAAATATATGGGGGTGTCATGTGCAGGTTACCAACAAAGCACACTGGGCACAAACTGGTTCAGCACATTGCAGTAAATGGAACATTTGTGGGAGGAAGAGGGATTAGGCTGAGAAGATGGGTCTTAGGCAAAGAGTGGTGTCTGGTTGTTTGTATTCTCAGAGGAAATTTTTGCGATGACATTTAGTGGCCTAGAGCCAGTGATGTTTGGCACCTTATAATGAGCAACAGCCTGGTGCAATGAATACTTGTCCCACATACTTCGTGACTTTCGATGTTCACTCTGCTAGATTCATGTAGACATAAATCTGTTTATAATTACATGTGCCTAAAGCCAACTCTGTATTGAATAAATTTCACTATGTATTGAATATTTAATTTTTCAGCTCTCCTAAAAAATGATAGAAGCTTCTATTTTCTTTTTCTAGAATTTGTATCAAGAATTATCCAATATTTTTCAAAATCCATCAATGTCAGTAGCATTGATTATGGCACATTAATTACCAATATTCATGTTGGCCTTATGGGAAAATGTATGTGATTATTTCAATGTGTTTTCCACAACAGAGTTTCTCAAATATTTAAATTCTGAAGTATATGTAATTATACTTAAATGATTATTATTTTGTTTCTTCTTTATGTATTTGTAAGAATCTTATTCAATCTTTGTAACTTGCTGGTGTTAGGTATGTGTTTTATATGACTCTTTTATGTTAATAAATGAGTTTTACATGGTATTTGTTATAAAAAATAGATGATTTGGTAGGGGTGAGAATAATCATCACAGATTATGTTTGTATTTGAGTTATAAGAACTACATTGTCAGAAAATCTTTGTCAGCTCTGAAGTAGAGTCTAAAACAAGGAAAACACTTAACACATTGTATTGCAATTGTAACCAGGAAATAAAGACTTGAAGTGAAAAAATAATGGTAGGAATGGAGAGAATGGAAAGACATGTTAAGAATGTAGTGCAGAATTGGCTTAGAGATGTAAGTTTGCCTCTCCAGTTTTCACTTGGGTAAGTAGGAGACAATAACTGAGTTAAATTGTAGAAAATAAGAATAGATGCCAAGAAAAGTCAATGAGTTCAGGTTCTTTTTGTTTGATTTGCTTCATTTAGAGAGCTGGTTCCTCTGGATTGCAGATACGGTTCTGGCAGCTTTGAATATGCACTTACACATGTAAGGGAATCAATGAATGAAGCACGTGCAGTCTGAAATCTCCTGGAACACAAAGTGAGAACAGTATGCTAGGAAGAGCACCATGTAGGACACCCGAAGGAAGAGCACCTCGGGGTCTCTGAGGGACCTTGAAATGTAGGAGAAAGAGATGAAAGTAGAGGAAACAGGAACAAAGGCATTTCAAAGACATAGTGATCAAAAATAAATGCTTCAAAAAGAAGGAGTAAGTGCCCATCAAATTTGAAAGTCAGAAAGATTTTTTACAATGGTGAGACAGTGAAGGAAGCAGAACCTGCCACATAAATCCCAGGGCCTGGTGCAGGTGGAAATGCTCTGACCCTGGTCCTTAAAGTATTCAGATCTTTAAGACCAGACAATAGGACATTAGATCATGGGCAAGGAAGACCCTTCTGAACTTTCACCCCTGTTTGGCAGTATGGGCATCATTCCCAGGAGGCTGTCCCAGCCTGGAAACATGAATAGGGTGTGGAAGAACAGATGCAAAACTAAGATTTCTAACTAAAGTTTTTTTTGAAAGAGGAATTGTTCAAATGTATATAAAAGAAAAGGCTATGGAGGAAGGGATTTTGTTTTTGTGATAGAAACAAAAACAATTTATATGCATACAAATATCACAGAGTATAAAGTGAAAAGTGAGAAAGAGGTAATTGTTATAATGCAGAGGGCATATTATTTCCATAAACAGTGTTTTTCAAAGAGTAGTCCACATACCATTTAATGAAAGTTACCTGGGGATTATTTTCCAAGCTTCATGCTATACTGTAGGTAAAGGATCTTTGGTGGTGAGGTTGAAAATAAGCAGTTTAACAAGTCTCTCACATTACTTTGGGGAACTATTGCTTTATAGCAATAAATTTTAAGCTTAGTCATGCATTGGAGTTACCTGGAGATCTTTTAAAAAAACCCTGGTATGTATATTCATGTGAAGAGGTTTTAGTTGCCCTAGAGGGCAACATGGGTTTTGAGAATTCCTGAAGTTCCCCATGAGTTCAAAAGCACTTCCTAAGAAGAGATAGCAGAATTTAATGAAAGAATCTCCTTCAGGAAACTCAGCACTCCTGGATGTTAGGAATGGACGAGAGAATGATTTGGGGATGACTAGAAGAGATGAAATTGAGAAGAAAATTCACAGATAATTATAAACAGTGCAATTCTCATCCATTTAAAACTAAAAACATTTCATGCCCATGATTCATCATGCATGTTCATATTCATCATATGGTTCGTGTCTAGATGTCCCCCCAAAGCCTCATGTGGTTGTCAGTGGGGTTTTTTCAGAGGAGGCTGGACCTAAAGTGTGTGATGCTGGGATAAGGGTGTGTGATTTTTACATCAGTCCACTGATTGGTTTGGCACCTCCCTAATTCCGGTAGCCTAGATAGAGTATAAAGGGGGCAGAAAGAAGCTGCTGAAGTCTCTTGCTTCCTTGCTTTACTACTTTCTGCCCTTCATGAACTGTTTCTCCTCTGCGATGCCCATCTGCCTGCCACCCTGCCTTGAAGGAGCCAATTATGGACTGAAACCTCTACAGACTGTGAGGTAAATAAACCCTTCCCCCTTTCAATTTGGGTGTCAGGTATTTTGTCTTAAAAACAAGAGAAAAGTAACTAACATAACACCCTAAGACCAGAAGATCTCAATGGATTCCAGAATTACAACTTTAGATGAATAGAAGAGGAACAGTTAATTTCTTAGAAAAACTATTCAAATTTAATAACATGACTTAAACTGTCAAATTATTCAGGAATCCTGAAAACATATTTGTATGGTTTTGATTTGATTGAGGTTTTCTTTCAATTAAAATAATCTGTTAAATGGAATGAAGTAAATTCTAAATCAATTTGAGTTATGACAGTCAAACTGACACTCTACCCTGGAAAGAGTCTGGAAAAATCACAATAATCAAATTCATAAAAATTTTTAATAAGATGCATAGACACTTTTTTCAGTATAATTTTAAATTAAGCATATTTAAGTGAATTGCAGCAATACAGGTTTGTCAATGGTAAAAGCTACATAGCCCCATATAGTCAATAAAGGTGTTATAAATCAATAGTGCTATAAGGGAAAGCGGACTATTTTAAAAAATTTTCTTACAGCTTTGATTCCAACAGTACAGAGGAAAACGTGGAGTCATGATGTTGAGAACAAGTCATTCTACATTCAAGTTAGAGTATGTTTGGGAGTGCTCAACAAATAAGTTGAGTGACTATTTCAAATTGAAATGTGAAGTTTGCTTTTCCTAGAAGTAGAGTTTGACCTCATTTTTCCATATCCTTCATCTCATTTGTTCATTAACTTGTTTCTCTTGTTATTCATAGAAATTCAATGCAAAAATCAACTGTTTTCTTTTTGCAAAAGTGACTATCCGACTGTTCTCTCTCTCTCTTGCTCTCATTCTTTCCATATTTGCTAGGGTAGATTATCCTTGTCATTAGACCAGCAAGAACATTACTCACTCTTTCTCTGTAGCATGAAGAGTTAGGCCCTCATGGCTAGCCAAAAGCAGAGACAGGTCATGGTGGTCATTTTTCAAGAAACTATGTAGAAGGATAAAAGTCATCCCTACTCTGATGATCTGAGAAAATGCATGAAATCTATAAGAGAGCAACACCTATGTTTCAGTGCCATCATTTCAGCATTGTTTTAGTAGACCACACTTTCTGGAGTAAAAAAAATACCTCCTTCTCACATAGAACTTTCCCTGTGAACATATATCATCATATTCCATAAGTACACGCTCACATAACACACCCTTGGGAAATACTAATTTGAAATAGATAACTGGAGAGGAAATTAGAGTTGATACCCATCTCTGCCACTACATTTCTTATTGCCACTAGTGTTTTAACTGAAGTCATTGGACCAGTCATGGAGTCTATAAAGTATAATATACTCATACACTACAGATGCAAGTTAGATAACATATAGCATAATTTAATAAATGTGAATAAGTAACAGAAGAAACAAGAAGTGCAGGAATATTTTTCTTTTATTATACTCATCAAGTTGAACATGTGAAAGGTGAAAGATTTATATGATCAGAAGAGAAACCAGAGTATATGGCAGATTTTTTGTTGTTGTTTGATTTTTTCTGGTACCAGGGATTGAACTCAGGACTTTGTGCTTGCCAGGAAGGCTCCAAATGACTGACTACATCCCCGGCCAACTTGACCATGTAAAACAGTGCTCTTTAACCAACTGCCTATTTATTCTAAAAAACTTTCCCATCTGCTGGGTCAATTTTACTATTAAATATGATCAGAAATTAATATTTACACCTTCTTCATATATGGAAGAGTTTCATATAAATGTGACACTGAAAGTTTCATCTTTACATTTAAAACCCATTAAAAAATAAGGAATGTTAATTGTGGCTTATTCTTCCAAAATACTTCTGGGTTTCAGCTAACAATGCCACCAGAGTCACAGGTTTCAAGATCAGGCCAAGAAAAGGTATTCTATATTAAAAACACTGTTCAGTCAAGAGCATGGCTTCTTCAAGGACGAAGGAAGTTTTTAATTATTGTATATTGGAAAATGCTTACCAGTAAACTTTCTCATATAATATGTGAATAACATTATGGATTTTCCTCCCAAATCTACTTGTGACTTGATAGAACATCTATTTGCTGGAAGCTTTGGTGTCCACAGAAGCTACCCCACAGCATTAAGAAACTTAGTCTGCTTTATCACAAGCCTTCTTCTCCAGCAGGTGCTACAGAGCACATGGGCTGACCTTTAAAACAATAAGGAATTAAAGAGTTATAAACTCTGAAATGGTAACAGTTTGAGCAAGACCCACTTATCGTAGTTTTTGATTAAACATGTACTTTAAAAATAAATGTTATATTGGATTCCAGTTCTGCTAATGAGAAAAAGAAATGTAGATCAATCCTCCTCTTGTGGTCACACAGACAAGCTGCACAATATACTAAGAAAAAAATCACCTAGAAGTAACCAGAGGGCTAAAAAATAATAAAGAATTATAATTTTAAAATCCGAGAAAAAAGAAACCCAGAGAAGTGAGCCCTGGCTTTGGGATGTATTTCCTCAGTGAACACTGGCTCCTTCTTGAAGAGTCAGGTGAGAAACTGAGAGGATGAACGATGGCTTTGCAATATCCGTGAGGAAGGAAACAGTGACGTCCAGGGACTGTCAAGAAGGTACCTGTTAATAAGTTAATCTTAGAAAGCTAGAGAAAACAAACGCCTGACGAAAACGAAATAAAATTACTCTACAACAAATGATTTCTACAATTTTTTAAATAGTGTGGATCACACAATAAAAATAGCTGTCTAAATATGTGTTAAACCATACAATTCTTGGGAAAATACTGGAATTAATATTTATGACCTTGGATTTGACCATCAATCTACATATAAGAGTGCATTAAAGATTTAAGAATTGAAAAAATCAAAATTGAAAATGTGGGAGGCAGCAAAAGATATTATGAAAGTGAAAGACAACCAATGAAATCAAATAAAAATTATAAATTATAAATCATATCTGATTAAAATCTAGTATCCAGAATGTAAAAAGGAACTTGTGTAACTTAATGTCAAAAAGACATACAAATAATTTTAAAAATATGATGAAGAATTTGAATAGACTTTTCTCTCAAAAGACTGTACAAAGTGTCAGGAAATGATTAACATCTTTGGTCCTAAGGAAAATACAAATCAAAACCACAATGAGGTACCATGTCATTAAGAGGGCTATAATAATAACAATCACTGAAAATAGCAAACTGTGACAAGGATATGGAGAAATCTGAATACTACACATTGCCAATGGGGCTGGTGGATAGTGCAGCCACTTCAAAATTAAATTGTATGGCATTTTCTCAAAAATAAGTGAAATTAAAATAAACATAGATATCATCTGATCCAGAAATCTTACTGTTAGGTATATATCTAAAATAATAAAAAAGGATTAAATGAATATCTGTATACCAGTGTTTATTGAAGAATTATTCCTAATAGTGAAAATATAGAAACAAATAAAAAGTCTATGAGTAGATGAATGACTGAACAAATTGTGGCATACACATGAAAAGAAGTATTATTCACTCACCACAATAAAGAACGAAGCACCAATATATGTTGTAAAGTGGATGGGCCTCCAAAACTCTGTGCTGTTTAAAAAATGACACAAAAGTCATATATTGTATGATTTAATTTTTATGAACTACCCTGACTAGTTACATGCACGTAGAGAGAGTGCAGACTGGTGTTTGTAAGAAGCTTGAGGAAGGGAAGAATTAGAAGAAACTCATTAAGAAGTAAGAGGTTTTACCTGAAGTGATGGAAATATTTTAGAACTAAATAGAAGGGGCTGGAAATCATGTAAATGTACTAAATGTCACTGAAAGGTTCACTTTATAAAAGCTATTTGTTATGTGAATTTCACCCCAATAACTTATTTTTAAAAATTTAGACACATAATGAGATTACAGAACATGCAAGAGTATAATCATAAAAAATGAACTCCAGTGATGGCAGATACTGGGATACTTCAGCTCATGTTAAAGTGAAAATGTTCACACATTATGCTTATGATGATATAACATATAAAGGAGAGATTACAAATTTTATCATGGAACACAAAGAAGATATATCTCTTTAAAAATCAAGTAGAAATTCAAGAATTTAAAATTCAACAACAGAAATTAAGATAGCAATTGATAGTTTTAAAAGGAGATTTGATATGGTTGAAATGAGAATCAGCAAGGAAAACAGAATACATGGACATTTAGAATGAATTAGGGAGTAACAGTGGGATGGAAAATATAGAGACAGGATAAGTGGTATTTAACATTCATACAGATGCTTTGTCATACATTTGATTGGAGTCTGAAGGGAATGACAGAGACGAGAATAAAAGAAATATTTTTAGGCATAATGATTGTATTACGAAACCAAAAAAGAAAACAAATCACTGCTTTAAGTACTTCCAATCAAGATGAATAAAACATGATCTTTGCCTGAAATGTCACAATAACCCTTTCAACACAGTAACACTTTTAAAAAACGAAAATAAAGCAAAACATCTGAAGAACAAGTGAAGAAAAGGGGAACACTGTCACGTAGCAATGGATAGATTACTAATTTCCAATAAAAGAAAACAATTGTGAAAGCCAGAAGACAGTGAAATTTAACATTCTAAATGAAAACTTATCAACTTTAGAATGATATTATTCAAAAATGAAAATTAAATTCTATTTTTTCCTTCAGAAATAAAAACCTAAGAGATTTGATCACCAGAAGAATGTCACTAAAGGACACACTAGTAGGTTTCTGTAGTCATGAGGAAAATACTTATATATGGAAGATCAGAGATAATTAGATAAGGAAGATCAGAAATGTAGGAAACAAAAGAAGAGCAAGGAAATGGTTAAAAACATAAAAGAAAATATTATATTGAAAGTAACATTTGATTTTTATTATTAACTTTTATTAGAGTCACATTATTCAGGTGTTCACACTGGAATTGGCATAAAACACTGCACTTGGTTGATATTTCTGCTATAACTAAACCATTACACTGGCTTCAGGACTGATATTTGGTATCAATATAGTATAATATGAAAACGTTAAACATAAAGTAATTAATTTCATGCATTTAGTCTTTGTATTTAGCACAGTTTTAAAATATAAATTGCTAAATTACTACCAGTATTATAATTTATTCAACTGAAATATAACATATATGACAAAACACAAATTTTTAGTCTCCAGAACTTGAATTATTAAACATTTATATCTTTATCACATACTCAAGGAAATTTGAGTAATTCTTCTTGCCAAAAATTGCATTGAGATATGCTTTTAATTCAATTCTTTGCATTCTTTTAAGAAAACATAAAAATTAATTCTTGCATTACAGGTTTAGAAACTAATCCTTTCTTCTCTTTGATATTTCTCAAAACTATAAGTTATATTATGCTAAATAGGCATGTTTTAATAAAATAATTCTTGTATTTTCCTCCCCAAAGAAAAGTAACTTGTATTTTAAAACTATCCAGTAGAAACAATTGACTGATGGAAAAAAACAAAAACAAAACTCAAAAAAAGTCACTAAAACTCTGAATTTAGTTTGTTTGACATAGGCTAATAGGTCTATTAGCAAATCATAATAGTAATTTAAAACATATTTTTATTTCAGCCTTTGATCTCCACTCTGTCAAAAATGAATTAAGCATCTGAATAAATTTGGAAAGGAGAGACAAGAAAAAAAATGAGAATAGAAGAAAAAATGGAAACTAAGCTTTTGTACGTAAGGATGGGAAGAGAGGTCAAAGTGGGGCGGTGAGAAAAAAGAAGCAAGATCTCTCATGCACAGGTACAAATTCTCTATGATGTATGTTATCATTATGGATATCTAAAATGTACCAGTAAATGTATTTTCGAAAAGAAAAAAAAAAACTACAGAACAAGAGCCTTAATAAACACAGACATAAAATAAATAAGTAAGTAAATAAATAAATTTGAACAGTCACTCTGAGTTTTCGTGAAAGTTTGCTTTATCCAAAGACCAAATTCATGAGGACATAGCGTGAAGTTAGCTGTCTACAAGTCAAGAAGAGAGTCCTTACTAGGAACTAAATGGGACCAGATTTACTCTTGGACTTTTTCACAGCCATCATAGGTATGAGAAATGTAAGTTGCTGTAGTTTAAACCACCTCTCTCTAGTGCGTGAGTATAGAAGTCAATCTGACTAATACATCCTCCTTTTAATGTCGTACATGTATTCATGTAAATAAGCATAATTCTTTATTATTTTGCTTTGATTTTGTAACATAATGTTAATTACTGCATATTTGTATGTTTTTATACCTTATGAAACTCATCCAATCTACAGCATTTTATTTAAAAATTTGCTGCTTTTCTTTGCTAACATTACTGGAGATAAAAACTGAAATTTATTTAGATGAGAAAATTATTTTCTTGTTCATAAGCAAAATCCTTCCAAATTCTGATTCAATTATGCTAAGCTAACATATAATACAAAGAGATTTGGCTTTATATTCAAAATTTCTACTTAGAAGCATGGTATGCTTTAATTTCCTTAATTCTTCATTATAACACTCTAGAGATTTTCTTATTGTTAGATTTTTATGTTTTCATAGGTTTCACAAAGTTAATTTTTAATAGTTTTTTAAATTTTGTAATTTTAGTTTTTTTAAGAAGTCTCTTTATGTTGCCTACTCTGGTCTTGAACTCTTAAATGAATGTGACCTTCCCACCTCGGTCTCATAAGTATTTGTGACTACAGGTGTCTACAATTTATACAATGGTAATTTTCCACTATTTTAAATTAGTGTTTTTGTATACAAAATATATTATTTCATAACCGAGTTTTTAAAAAATATTCATTATATTGTATTTTCCAGTTATTGGTTAACAAATAATGATAGAAATTTTTTTGTACATCTACTTTGATATTAACATTGAAAGTTTTCTTTTGATTAAGGTGAGTAATTTCACAAAATAGTATAAGTATGAATCATTTCTTTTAAGTTTTCATTTCCTCAACAAATCAGCTCAGGAGTCATTATAAATAAGTTAATTTGATCCAGAAGTCTCTTCGACCTAATAAATATTTTATTTTACTTTTACATGACAGTCTGGTTTTCTCCTTTGTCCTTTTAACTTCCTTATTTCACTTGATGACATCCTTACTTCACTTCACCTTCTGTTCTCTACCTCACCATTAATTTCTTCATTTTTCTATAATTTCTAGAATTATTTAAACATTATAAGATTCTTTAAATATTACCTTGCCTCCTTTGCCCTACTCTATCTTTTTCAGTGTCATATGTGCTGTTTATTTAATTGTTAATTTTTTTCAAAATTCATGTAGGCTTTTCTTAAATTGATTTAATTTCAAAAAAGCCAATTTTAGCGTACTAATGACTTTGGGACTAATTTCCTGCAAGTTAATGACAAAGAAATGACTAGAAAACTCTGTCCTTGATGACATTTTTCTACAGCAGATTGATGTGATGAAATGCTTCCTTTAATACTTTGAAACTTAACATGTGATTTGTTCAGAGGCTGTACCTGTAGGTTTCATGTTATAAATCTCTTTACATATTATTCCTTAAAAAACATCAAACCTCTGTTATTGGTTAGTAAAGAGCCTCAACAATATCTTTTAATAAGTAACGTAAAGTTGCCTAAATCTGTATTAAATTTGAAACCTACAAACTACATTAAAAAGGTGGTTTTTTTTCAAATAACAAGCTTATCTTACTTATGGGTGGTGAGCATATTTTCCATCACTTCATCCGTCTCTCCTGACAGAGATGAAGCTAAGGAGATCTGCAGAGCAATCAGATAGGAAGGTACGGTCAGTGAACACCTACTGCTGACCTGTAATAAGTGAAGACGATTTGGAGATGACCCCAATCCCCATCACTGCTGATTGCAGTGGCAGGAAAGGTCCCAAGGAGGAACCAACTCACAGGTTTAGGACCACAGAGGTCAAAATATAACAACTGTGGTTTAAATCAGTAATGGTTGGAAAAACTTTATATACAATAATAATTGAGACGAAGAAGGGTTTGATAATGGTTACATGAAATTCTGCTTCAGTTATATTTTTGTTCTAAGTATAACTTTCTATAAGGTATTTCTCTTTGTGTATTATGAATTAAAATTTGACAAAAGTATTTGTGCAGAGAATTAAGAGGTAGAGGAACTTGGAAAGCTCTATCCTTATCTCCTAAATGAGTGACTTTGACTCTCAGGCAAGGTAGAAGCAGTGGTTTTTGTGACACACTGTGTACTGCTGAGACCTCCTAGTGGTAGGGTCAGGTTTCATCTGGTGGATTATACTTAGCAAAGGGATAACAAGTTAGACAGCCTAGTGTGCTTATGTAATCAGAAGGGCAAAAGCTATAAATGGAGAATCTTTTTGTATTCTTCCAAAGCCAAGATTAATTGCACAAATCATGGTAGTTTTATCTTGTGATAAAACCGTCTTGGTAGAAGAGGATTCCTGCTGAGTTTGTGCGTGGATCTCTCTCAGATTCCCCGTGCTTGTCTGCACCACAGTCTTTGCCACATTTTCTCTTCATGAGGTTCATCACATTGATTGATTGGCATGTATTTTTGAACCATCTCTGCATCCCAGGGTGAATCTTACTTGATCATGTTGAATGATTTTTTTAAGTGCATGGGGTTCGTTTACTAGAATTTTGTTGAAGATTTTTATAGCGATGTTCATCAAAGATATTGATGTGTAACTTTTACATAATTCCTAGCTCCCAAGCTAGGCTGTCCAATCTATCCCAGCTCCCCTCCTCCCAAGCCAAGGTAATGTATGCATTTCTGAGTTGAGCCTTGACCATGTGTTTGTTACTTAATTTCTGGGTGAATGGTTCTCTTGGTACAGGACGCATTCGTTTTTTTCATTTAGTAAATATGTGAAGTATATACTATATACATGCTAAGTCCAGGATCTAATAGTGGCCAAACAGTAAAATAAAGCTTATATTCCTAAGGAGTGTGACACAAAACAAATAAAAATATTGCCAATTAGAAACATGAGATGGTGGGGCCAGGGATTTAGCTCAGTGGTTTTACCACCTGCTGCGTAAGTGTAAGGACCCAAATTCAATCCCCGGTACCCCCCCCCCAAAAAAATAGAAACATGAGATGGTATTCCAAAAGTATTATACAGATTTAATGTAGTCTCAATCAAAATGCCAATAGCATACCTCACAGAACTACAGAAAACAATTCTAAAATTCATATGGAACCAGAAGAGACCTAGAATATCAAAAGTAACTCTAGGCAACAAAGGGAAGACAAAGAACATCACAATCCCTGACTTGAAATCATACCACAAAGCTACTGTGATAAAAACAGCATGGTACTGACAAATAAATAAATAAATAGAATAGATCCAAAGAAAAACGAAACAGAATATAAGATAAAGAAACAACTCCAAACACACTCAGCCACCTTATCTTTGACAAAGGGGTCATACACCTTCAGTGGAAGAAAGACAGACACTTTAATAAATGGTGCTGGGAAAACTGGTTTTCCACATGCTAACAATTAAATCTAGATGTATATCTTTTACCATGCACTAAACTAAAATAAAAATGAATGAAAGATCTAACTATTAAAACAGAAACACTTAATCTTCTGGAAGACAGAATAGATAAAACGCTTAGAGAAATAGGTGTAGTCAAAGATACTGTGAACAATACTCAAATTGCATGGGAAATATTACAAAGAATCAACAACTGGGCTCACATCATATTAAAAATCTTTTGCACAGCACAAAACAAAACAAAACAAAAACCTATCAACAGAGTGAAGAAACAACCCACTAAATAGGAAAAAATTTTTACTAGCTACTCCTCAAAAAAAGGACTGATATCTAGAATATATAAAGAACTAAAAAATAAAAATCAGACTCCTCAAATTTAAAAACCCAACAGAAAACGGGCATCTGAAATGAATAGACGTTTCTCAGATGAAGAATTAGAAACAGCAAATAAATATATGAAAAAAATGTTAACTATCACTGGTCATACAAGAGATGGAAATTTAAAAAATACCGAGATTCCATTTCACTCTGAAAAGAATGGCTATCATCAAGAAATCAAGCAATAACAAATGTTGGCGGGACTGTGGGGAAAAGGAACCCTTCTCCACTGTTGGTAGGAGTATAAATTGCTATGCATCTTCTTATGGAGATTCCTCAAAAAATTAAAGCTAGAGGTTCCATTTGACTGATCCATTCCCCTTCTAGGTATTTTCCCTAAAGAGTTAAATGCATCATACAGAGTGATATATGTACAGCCATGTTTGTACCAGCACAATTTATAACGACTAAATCTTGGAAACAGCTCATATGCCCATCAACAGATGGATGGATAAAGAAAATGGTTTTTATATACAATGGAGTAGTGCGCTGTCATAAAGAAGGATAAATTTAAGACAATTTTAGGTAAATGGATGCACCTGGAGAATATAATTTTAAGTGAAATAATTGAGCATACATGTTTAACTATCACATTGTTTCTCTTGTTTGAGAAATGCAAAGGGTAAATAATGACTAAAATGGAGGATAGACATTGGGGAGTAGGATTAAAATCTTCAAATGGGAAGAGGAACAAGAGAGGAGGAAGGGGGAAGGGAAGGGAAGGAATAGAGATTTTTAAAAAATGAAAGATAAACAATAGTAACAAATTTTGTAAATAGGGAAGGGAAAAAAGATTGAAGGGAAGGAAGGGGAATAGGAAAAAAGGCTTAAGATATATTAATATATGCAGGCAAAACTTCCCTAAGATGAATGTGATAATTATGTGTGTCAAAAGTGTATCAATAAAATTATTTATTAAAAAAATGAAAAGAAATATGTAATGGAAAGATTAAAAATGCGGGATAAAAGAAAAAAGGATATATGTTAATTTTCAACCCTGGAGTCTAAGAAATCAATATTTTATCAGAGTCCTGAATAAAAAATCAACTAAATCCTATCAGTTTTATATAGAAGAAATTCTGACTTTGAATTTTGATATGTGGGCAGTTCTTATCCATAGTTTATTTTCCGCCAAACATATACATAAGTGATATTAATTATATTACATATTTATATATATATATACTCTTGTGTGAACATTTTAATAATTGTTGAGTGTGCTGAAATCTTAGAACTCTAATTTGAGACATTACTTTAACCCAGAATAATCTGGTTTATTTATTAATAATTATAATTATTTTTTAAGATTTAAAATGAATCAACTTTTAAAATCTTCCTATGATATTCATTTTATTAATGTGGGTTAAATCAGAAAAATTTCAAGTTAGTTATATGCTAGCAAAAACCCAAAGATATCTCTTACATCCTGGCCTGTTTTCAGAAGTTGTTATTTAAATGATATCATTGATTTTTCAAATTGTATTTTAATATGTTTATTTCTGAATTATTTATTCAAAAATTATTTGGAAATGAAAGAGGTCTGCAGGAACATCTCGAATCACTGTTCATCTTCCTTGAGAGAGTCAGAATGAAAAGATGCTGAAAACAACATCTACCACAGCTGGCATGCAAAAAAGCCTTTATACCTCAAATTGTGAAAAGCCCATTGCTACTTTGATGTGGATGTTCAGATACTATAAAGTTAGACTTTCAAAGTACAAAAATTTTTTAGGCTCCTGTGAAAATGTTCTTGTCTATTAAATTCAAAACTTTATTCTTTCTTCCCCAAATCATTTGTGTGTGTTATAAATTCTTATTTTTGAAAAAGGTTTTTGATTGAAAGATAATTATATATATATTTATGAGGTATATGAGATGTTTCAATTCATATATACATTGTATAATAATAAAATCAGTTTAATTAGCATATATGTTATTTTAAGCCTTTATCATTTCTTCATAGTGAATATATTAAAAATTTTCTTCCAACTATATTGAAATACACAACTCATTACTGTAAATCACATTCACCCTCCTGTGCCATAGAACTCTTTATTCCTCTATTAACTATAAAATTGTATACATCATTGATGAGAATATTAGTTTGTTCAGCTCTTATGGAAAATTTATAAATTATTTAATATAATCCTCATTCAATTATATTTTTCAAAATATTTAGTCTAAAACAACAACCAGTTTGAATTTAAACATCACTCAACATACTTTCCTTTCCAAATAATATTCTGTGTAAAAAACAAAGTGAATCCTTAATATATTCCACAATGGGTCATTTGCTATTTCTAAAAGCTTCCACATAACACATTCACCTAACAGAGTAATTAAAGAAAGAAAGGAAGAAAGCATATTATACTGAAGATTGAGTTATAACTAGACTGGTTTTCTTTGTTGATTCCATTTGGATAGAAATGGCTTACGGTACAATGTAGCTATACAGTAAAAAAATTATATTCATCACTGAATACGATAAATGGCTTTTGTAAAAGCTGTATTCAAATCATACATTGATAAAATGTTAGGTTTCTGCTGTATTTGCAGAAAAAAAAAATCACTTTACGAATGCAATGAAGCTAAGTGAGCGCAAAAGCTTTGGCAAAGCTTTCTTAGCTGGTGGGTAGCAGAGCTTGGGACTCAAGCCTCCTGCTGCCTGCCTGGGGCTGTGGCATTAGAACACGCCACCTTGCACAAGTCGAGAATGAGATCAAAGAGAGGAGCTTGACATAGTGCTTGAAGTTCGTCCCACCTGCTAATTTTAGTCATTACTTTGATCCCGTTGAACACATACAATCCCTTAGATTTTATGTAATTGTAATCAAGACCTCTTCAGATTTTCTTCAAGAGCTTATTAGAATTATAGATCAACAAAGAATTTATGCTCTTAGAATCATAAAAGGTTGCCCTACATAATTCTCTAATAAAAATTGAAGTAGTTGTGTTATTTAATTATGAAATATGTAACCTCATTTTAGCTCTCCCTAACAGGCAAGTATTGAAGCTGACACTTCAATTGAGTTTACCCAAGGGTTCAGAAGCAGCTATCAAAGCATAGGCATCATCATGGACTCCCCATACCTAATTACTACAAGTGAAAAGTTTCCTCCTGAGAAAGACCACTTTCAATCCAAATTTGACAGGTAGAAATTAGTTGCCTAATGAAATGGAATCGTTCTGCAAATTGAAGGAATTAAGTGTGCTTTTTTAAATTTAAGCTCCCTCTAAATTAGATTTTAATTTAGATCCGAATGTGAAGAGGTTGATGATATGAAGCAGTTTAGGTTGGCCCAGAGCCAATTATTTTTTATTTCCCATCTCCAGTTTGACTGTGTCTCCTTTATTGCCACCAGCTACAATGGGACAGAAAAACTGTCACGCCATCCTGGAGAGAGGTTTTCCTGAGAATAGTGTGTCAGTTTTCAGCATTGTTAAGTGATTTGCTTTCTCTCTAAGTCACTTTGGTATTACAGGGACATTGGAGGTACAAAAAACATGTTTTGTGTGTATGAGTATTTTTGTTTTTAAGAAATATCATTGAAAGGAAGGGTAAGAAGGAAAATATTATCACATCAGAAGTGGAAAACAATAGAGAGGGATCATTTGTGGAGCTCCTGTTCATTCATATAGAATCCTTCTCTTGGGGAACGTAACAGTAACATCAAATAATTCCCTGAGGAGATTATTTCTTATAATACTTGATATACTCATGGATCAAAATGATCAACTTGTGGAAGATCTGAAGCATATATATGTTGTTTAATAAACATAAATATATTGGCCAAAGGTGTTCACAAAGCACTTGTGAATGTTACTGAAATGCATATGAATTGGGGAATTCAGCTGCTGACTCCAAATGAATATATAGATTAATTATATATGAAAGTATGCCATATTAAACTCCAGTAGTCCTAAGCATCTTCAAAGTTGTTTAAATTTTCAGGTGAAAATTTCAGATGATCATGAAGCAACCACTGTCTTTAAATATGTTGAGCTATGGGCATAATGGTAATATTAATGATATCAAATCCCAATATTATCACATGGAGTCCAATGAATGAAATGATGACAAGCTTACATGGGGTATAAGAGAACAAGTGAAAGTATTAGTAAATATCACAAAATAAGTGACTCTGTGCATTAGGGTTGAGAAAACACATTTAGCATCCAAAGTGGAAAATAGTTTTCATTTCTCCCTGAAGGCCAGTTAAGCCACATTCCTCTGTGTCACTCATGACCTAGAAGCATGTGGACCTTTTTGGTCACATTAATAGTTCAAAAATTGGCTTACAAAGTACAGAATGCTCCCTGAGCGATTAAAAAGATGTACTTAGACAATATTAAGGTTAATTTCATGTGTCAGCATTACTAGGCCACAGGTCCCCAGATACATCATCAAACGTTATGTTGGATGTTCCTGCTAGGGAACTTATAGATGAGTTTAATATTTAAATTAATAGATTTTAACATTAGATTGAACAGACATTACAATCAATGGAATAAGACAAATTACCTTTCATGATGCAGTTATATTCATCCAGTCGATTGAAGGCCTAGAAAGATAAAAAGATCAATCCTTTCCCACTAAGAGAAAATTTTCCAGCTGTCTTCAGACTTCACCTGTAATGCTAGCCTTTGAACCAGAAACAGTGGCTCTCCTGGGGTCACCCGACCCACTCATCCATCCTTCAGATTTTGCACTTACCATCCTCCAAAATGATGTGAACCAGTTTCTAACATCTTCATATTAGACCTCTTTTTCTTTCTCTTTGCAGAATCAAGCAGTAATCATAGTCATTGGACTTTGCACTGACCTCTGGCATTGGGTAGTAGACTGCAGTTTTCCTAGAAGTGACAGAGGAAGGAAGTCTTCTACATGCTTACTTGATCTGCATAAGAGAAAAATTGTAAGTCAAATGAACAAAATGCCAATCTAAATCATAAAAAAGAGTAAGAGCCCCTCAATCAGTTCTCAGACTTGAGTCAGCTTAAAGGCCCAGAAACTCAGATGGAAAGAGAAATTAGATCTTGAGAACTGTTATATGGCCAAATTTTACATTATTGAGCTTTCTTTCAACCTCATTCAAAAATACCTACAGATTTTTACCCAGATAACTGTGTCCTGGGGAAAAGGAAATGATCAGACCTTTTGCTGACCGCTGGACACTGGCTTTCTACTGACCCTGATTCCAGGAAACCCAAAATAAATCTGTGGTTTACCAGTCAGAGTAAGGACGCAGAGGAGCCAGGTGACCAATGGTGTTTTAGTGTAAGTCTATCCCACTGTGGTCCGCCAGGGGGTACCTGGACTTATTTTGTGTTTGTCTTCCTTCAATCCACTCCTGGATTCGGAATGCATAATTAGGAATAGATATGACGAGCACCTGGTAAAACCTTCACACTGACTTCTTCCTCTGTAGAGTAGACTTGCTGTGGGAAAGGCCAAGTAGAAGCCACTATACCTGGCTCCACCTAGGAAAATAGTAAATCAAAATCAATACCCCACTCCTGGAAGGATCTCAGAGATTAGTGTCATCCTCAAGTACATTCATTGAAAAATGCAGGGGAGGGGTGATTAGTGATTACACCCCCATCCTCATTCAATTTACCTTTTTAGCCTATGAATAAGATAGAGGAAACTTGGAGTGAATATTATGAAATTAACTAGGAGGACTCCAATTGCAATTGGTGTCAGATGTGGTTTTATTGCTTGAGTAAACTGAAACATCTATTAGCATCTGGCATGCAGCTCTTACTATGACAAAAATAATAATGATAGAAAAAAATAACTGTATTACAAGGACAGAAAATAAGAATCGCTAAAATTAGAAATACAGATAATGATTGCTTTGACATTATAATTTAATTGTTGCATGACATGCCCTTGGAAGTGATAGCCAAGACCCAGTAGCCTGGTCTGGCTTGGGGAAAGAGAATAAACATGTCACTGTCATGCTTGTAATGATGAACCAAAGAGAGCATGATAATGGAAATGAAGACTGACAGACACCCGAAACCTTCTGAATCACTGCTTCCACTTTGCCTCTCCTCTCTTCTCCCCTTTAATAAGGAAACATCTTAGCAGATGATCAAAGTAGATATTCAGTCATGTGCTCACATATCGGCTAACACAGACTTAATAAGAGAAAAGAAAAAAGAAAAGGAAAAGAATGATCTATTTGTGAAAGCAAAGTGAAGTTGTTTATTCATGTAACAGAAAACAAGGAGGAAGATAAACCATGTTTTACTTTACCTCTTAATTATAAATGCCTCTTAAAATCAAGCTTTTCATTTCTTCCATTTATTGAAATTATGCAAAAGTATATGTTTAAAATGAAAAATAATACATTTCTATAAAAATTACAGTTAAGGCTAATAGAAGTCCTATTTACATATGAAAACTTTCATTTTAGCTGCATATAGTATCAGTAAAATGGATAACATAAATGAAAGAAATGCAAGTTCTGCAGTAGTAAAGAAAACACACCCATAAACAAACTGTAAACTTTTCAGTTGTACTGTGAATACTAAGGGAACTCTCCTGTTAATCAGAAAAGTAGAATTTTCTCATTCTGATTTTCACTGGTTTTGGAAATTCTAATGTTTCCTTAAAATTTGCTATTTTAGAATACTCTTTCTTTCTTCTTCCTAAATATTCCTCTCTTCGAAGAAAGCCATTATTCACCATTGAGAAAGTAGTTCTGATAGATTTCAATTTGCTAAGAATTAACATCTTCCTAAGAAAGTTGCTATTAAGATTCTAAGGCCCAATCTTCATTGGCAAATTGGTTCATCAATAAAAGATGGAATTAAATTTGTGAAGTAGTTTTTTTGCCTGAGCAAAAAATTAAGATTATTTCTCAACTTATTTTTCCCTTTATTATTGTGTCTATTTTTGTGTTTTGAATAATATATCATAATTATTTAAAAGGAAATATTAAAAAGAACTGTTAAACTACTGTAAATTAACAACCGAGCAGACAAATCATTTTTTATGGTACATCTTTTTAAAAATAAATTTCAAAATGAAAATTTTCTATGTATAATTTTGTGTCCTGATTTTATTTATTTATTTTATACCAGGGATCGAACTCAGGACCTTGCGCTTGCAAAGTAGACGTGGTGCCACTGAGCTAAATCTCCGGCCCCTGATTTTATTTTTAACAAGAGATCTTCTAAGCATTTCTCCATGTTATTAAATATTCCTGAAAAAATATTTAAATAGTTATACATGTTATAAATTACAAATATTTAGTATCCTCATGGATAACTTAAAATACTTCCTAACTTTAAGTAATATACTTTAGACCAAATATATAAATTTTTAATTACATGCATAGTTATTTCTTTAAGAATGTGTCCTATAAGTAGAACCAACACTTTAAGTTTAAGTATATTGTAATAAAACCTTTAAGTAAAATCTGGGTGAATTCAGGTATTTTTCATACTATATTATAGTCACAATCTCAGATTTGTCAATATCGGTCATTATTGTATTCAAGATCTTTGATTTTTAATTTCTGAAATACTACTGTACTTTTTAAATCTTCACATTTAATCTGCTAGGGAGATTGCATAACATACATACTTTGGCCATTGTTATGCATTTGTGTAAATTCCCTATTTACTTGCACACTTTTCTTCTTGATTTATTTCCCTTCTTGGATTATAAGAGTTTTTTACATTGATGATACCACTCTCTGAATACAGTATTTGTTATAACTGTTTTCCCATTTCCTCACTTAAATTTTATTTGTTATTATATACATAAGGCTTTCTCATATTTATTTACTCCAAATTTTATTTTCCTTCATATTTTCATCTGATGTGTTTTATGCAGCTTTATTGTATTTTCTTGCTATTAAAGTAATAGATGCTTTGGAAAGACCTGAGAGGAAAACGCAAGAGTTTAATAAAATTAGTTTTATTAAGTCTTAATGCAAAGAGAATCATACAAGTATTGCTATAGTTTGGACTTTGGATCTTGAATCAACCCTAGAAGACCCAGTGCTAAAGGCTTGGGCTCCAGGATGTCTCTATTGAGAGAGGATGGAAGCTTTTAAGAGTTGACACCAAGTATGAGGTCTTAACAGCACTAAAAGAGTAGCTTTGAAAGGAATTCTGAGACTTCCATCCCCTCCTTTTTCTCTTCTTTGCTTCCAGGCCATAAGAAAGAGGGTTTTCTCTGCCTTGCACTTTTGCTACAATGCACTGTTTTGCCACAGGCCCAAGGTAATGGCTTGGAACCTGCAAAACTGGGAGGCAACATAAATCTTTTCTCTTTATATACTGATTATTTCAGGTATTTCATTATAGTGAATTACCTATGGGAAAACTAACACAAGGATTTAATTTTCTTTTCCTACTTTCAGCATAACACATTAGTTCCAAGCTTGCCTGATCATCAGAAGTAATTAATCTGTTTATTTAATGTTCATATAATCAATCCCTTTCCAGGATTATTGCTCTTTGTAGTCATGTGTGGAGCCCTTTTATCTGTATTTTAAATTGTCAAATAGAGAATTATTCTGAGGAAATAATAGGTAAAAGAATTATAAGAATATATAATTGGCCAATCGGAAGGATAGAAAATATTTTATATTTATTGTACTCTTTATCTCTTTGATTATCATGTTATAATTTTTAAAAATATATTATCTGTAGTGTTTCTCTATAAATTCTTTATTCTTATTTTTACTTTGGGGTGGTTGTATACTTGTTATTGAGTTCTAAGAATTTTTTCAATGATAAATACATGCAAATATGTTCTGATACATAAATAGTTTGTAATTATAATAAGGAATTTTTATTAGTATATATGTCAATTTATACATGATGATTTTTGCCATCTTCCAAATTTTGTATACTTAAAACTATTCAATGTCTCTTAAAATTATAATCTCTATTAATATTTATAGGAACAGCTGTTCATAATCTCCCTATTCCCTCATATATTAAGCAAATAGAATCCTTTAAGTTTGTTTGCACCTTTATGGCTTTTCTGGAATATATGTTTATGTTTCTGATATAGTATACATTTATAATACATTAATATTTCCTAAGAACTAAATTTTCTCAACATGATTTTACTGAGTGGTTCATCTTTCCCTACCCGTGTCAGGTAAAACACACGCACACACATTGGGATTCCTATTATCACCTTATCTGTCTGGCCTCAGTGATACATTGCTTTGCTTATTCTGTCTTGATGTGATAAAAATCTATCACTGCTAACTTGGGATCCCATTCCTTTTTTACTTGATGTTAATTTTGTAATGGGTAGTTTTCCAAAATTGCATTTAATATACATGACTTCATAGACTTCCTCAAAGAAACTGAACCTTTAAAATATCGAGTTTTCCTTCCAGAAGCATGGTCACCCTCTCCACACAAACTTTGGATACATTTTAAGACCTATGCAATTGTAAATAAATTTCAGTTACTTTCCTAGTCTGTTTTGCTGTTATATATCTATTCCTTAGTTGTCAGTACAGTTGTCTGCTATGTCTTTTTCTTAGGCATTTTTTTCTCTAATAATCTGTTCAGCCTCATGAATATGAATGAAACCTAAAAGTGTATTGAGGAAGCAAAACTCTGAATCTTTTTATACGAAACTTTTCTAAACTAGTTCAAAATTGGAGATTTTTATGGTATCTCTGAAGACACACCTTTTAAAACTAAAGAGCTGAGTAAGCTTGGTTTTGTAATTCTAAGGTCATTCTTTCAAGAAAAAATATAAAACTCCAAATAAACTAACTTTGATGACTTCAGAATTCATGAAAACAAAAGGAAAAATCAAAATCCACTCCCAGCCTAGTTCTCTAAATGAAAAACAACATCTAATGTGAATCAATAGGACAAAAACCAAAAACAAGACTTAGTAATTATTTCACATCATGAGGTCAAGAGACTCAAAATTGCTCTAGAATATATGTTTAAAAGTCATGCTTAAAAATAAAGAGAGGGATAAAAAGCACATAATATTGTTAAAGTAACATCTGAAGAAGAGTGGTTGTGAGAAAAAAACCCCAGAACTCGTTAGTTGCAAAGAAGTATTGATTGGCTACTCCTGAAAAAGTAATTATGAACTTTTAATTACCCACAAGGACAAAAGTGCTAAGACACATGGAATACTCTTCCTTCTTTCTCAAAGTTGGTAAACTGATTTGCAGCTCCTTCATTCCTGTAGAGGGTGGGAGTCCATCCAGGTTCCACTTGTGTAAGCGAAGTGGAAATTCACTGTTTTCTTATCTTCTTTGTTCCAGCACGGAGGGAAGGAAGCTCATCTGAGGTTTTCAGGGTTCTGTTGATACCATGGGAGAGAAGAGGAGAAGCAGAGTGACAACTAGATTCATCTCCCATCACCACCTTGGCCTAATTGATGCCAGGTAGAGGTGGAAATACAACTCCCTATTGGTCCCCATTGATACCAGGGTAGAGGAAGATGGAGTACCTATTATTTGGAGTTACAGCACCTTGTTCGATCTCAATATAGTTGGACAAAGTTGGTGACTTGGATCCATTCTGTACTCAACTTACGCTGGGAAGTGGGTGAACATTCTTATGAGTGGTGGAGGGAAAATCATGTTTAATCCTCTTCTAAAATTAAAATATATCAAAATATGAATTCTATTTAATCATACTTGATTTTCAAATGCTGATTTGATCCAAATTGCTGTTCATCCTTCTATTTAACGTTTGCAATTTTCAAATACTTTAGCATTCTGAACCTAAGCTGTTGTGAAATGATCACAGTTATATCTATGGATGAAAATGGCAGATGGTGTCAGCCACATCAGGCAGATGCAGATGCAACTCTGATTCATTTTCCTTTCCTAGTGCCTCTCTTTCATCCAATCACAAGTCTCCTGCACCTCATTTAATGAAGAACAAGAGTCTTCTTAATTCATGACATTAACAAAATAATGATTCATTAGCTAATAGTGGATTAATAATTTCCAACGGTGACATAAAACATAGAATCTTTACATATAGCACAATCATAACAGAGAACCTGAGGTTACCTTGGGCATCACATAATATGTCTTCCACAATGACCACAGAAAAATGATTTCTTTGCAAAGAGCACAAAAAATTTTGCATAAATAGCCTGACAATATTCTCATCTATTAACTGCATCTTTTCTCCATATGAATGAAGAAATGAAGACATAGTCATGTCAACTTGTTCTCATGTACCATTCAAGAAAAGTTCCCTGTATTTTGAGAAAACTGGTTAAAAACCTGGTAGAAAACTAGTACTTGTAAGCCAATTCAAATTTATTATCTTTCATTAACACATTTTAATATTCTGCCTTAGTCTTCATGACTATGTTTAGGTGTATGGAGTTGTAATAACAGTGGCTTGGCAGATGATATAAAAATATCCCTTTGTTGTGCTAAGCCAACCTACACCATAGTAGTTTCACCAGGCCTTCCAACATGCTATGATGGATTAACTGATTGTGTGAACTATACAAAAAATGTACACTTACAAAGGAAGATGATCGTAGAGAAAAGAAAAAGTTAAAACATTATCATATTAGTAGCATAAAGTTCTATAATATATTCATTTTTATCAAATTATGCTTTTTATTTATATGCCAATTGCCAAAGTTCAACAGCCTTCTTTCACTATAAATAGAGCCTTATTGTAATCTACTATTTTTATTCTGTATTACATCTTTTACTTTTTTTCTTCTCTTTGGAGCTGATTCTGAAAAGAAGTTGATGATACGACTTTAACTTTGGGAAATGACTAAACTTAATATCAAATGATAGATAACTCATCAAGTCCAACTATAGTCTTTTCAAAATAATTTTATATAAAGTCTTGGTACACTTATAAAACCCAGGAAGCTACAATTTATATTGGATTTACACCTGAAGGTTACCTTTGTACCTGAGAGATAAACATCTGGTTCTAAAATGCAATGTTTTGTAAGAGATAAATATGATTTTATTATAATTTTAAATATAATTTAAATTTTTATTGTATGTTTTGATTTAGAGTTACTTTTAGCATATAATTATTCATATAAATTTGTAGTTGAAATAAAAGGTATATTTCATTTTATAAAAATTAATTTTATTGTTACATTTTAGGTATACAATATAATGCCATTCATCACTGGAAATTTGTACCTTTATGTAATCTCTCTCTTATTCTTTTTTCCTATTCTCCTGCCCTCCCTTCAACCCCTCCACCCTTCCCTATTTACAAAAACTTTGTTTCCATTTTTTCATTTTCTCATATTAACTCCATTCTCTCCTTTCCTTTCCCGTACCCCTCCCACTTCCCCTTCCCTTTTGCCCCTTTTCTTCTTATTTCACATTATCTATTATACCTTTTAGTCCTTATTTACGCTTTTAGTTTCACACACCAGAGAAACTATTCAGTATTTACACACGTGTGTCCTATTTATTTCGATTAAGAGTATCCCCTCAACATTCATCCATTTAGCTATAAATGTCTCTAATTTCTCATTCTTTATGGCTGAGTAGTACTCCATTTTATATTTAAAAAACCACATTTTATTTATCCAGTCTCCAGTTGTTTGGCAATTGGGCTGTTTCCAAGTTTTAGCGATTACAAACTGTGCCACTATCATTGTAGTATGATTCTTTAATTCTTTGGGGAAGATACCCAGCAGGGGAATAGCTGGTCAAATAGGACTTCCAATCCTAGTTCTTTGAGGTATCTCCATACTGATTTCCACAGTGGTTGGACCAGTCTACACTCCCACCAGCAGTGAATATACTTCATTTTTTTCTGAACTTTTTAATACTTTGTTTTCTGAAGTTTAATGCTTTTCTATTATCATTACCACAACTGAAATGATTATTTAAACTGCAACTGTAAGAAAAACTTGTAAAAAGTCATAGCAATACAAGATATACTATGAAACTCAGTAGTACTTTAATACACTAGCTTGAGATACTTGCTATGTTTTAACATGTCAAATATAATTAGTGACAAGTTTATATTGTTCTAAACATACTGGCAAAATATTACAGGGACATTACCATTTCAGACTTCTAATCTGCCGCTGTCAAATTTATAAATATTAATAAAAATGTTATCAGTTAAAGTGATTTTTCACTTTTACCAGTGCTTTCTCTTCACTTGCAAGGGTTCTCATATTTAATTTAGACTAGCTTTAAAAGAATATAAAACCTGAGGCTAAATGCAAAAATATATACTTTTATCTAATAAAAGTACAATATTTTATTCAGAAATTTCCATCAGTACATTCATTCAAGAACAGACAGAAACATTATTAAATGACACAGTGACAAATTTAAAGAAAACATACAATGACATTCTATAATCTTCCTGAATGAACTATGTACCAACCATGTTAGTAAGTAAAGAACAGGAAACACAGTAACAAATAGTTCTTTTAAACTACGTAGAATAAGGCAAGGAAAATACCTCAGTGATAAAGCTATCCAGGACTTGGCTAGTGTGCTTCAGGCACTGTATATAATATCTAGCCCTGATAAAAATGTGTAGAAAAAATTAATAATACTACTATTTTTCCTTATAAAGCAAAACTATAGACAAAATACAATTACGACTGGGTGGGATTACACCAGTAATCCCAGCTACTCAGGAAGCTGAGGCAGGAGGATTGCAAGTTCAAGGCCAGCCTGGACAATAAATAACACCCTGTTTCAAAATTTAAAAACAAAATTAAAAGGTCTGAGGTTGTTATTGCTCAGTGTTTCCTGTTTTCAGTCCGTAGTATTGAAAAAAACTCATTTGAAATTTTCTGATACTTATGCTGTAGAATGCAAAGTGATCAGGGAACAGGGGGTTAAGCTACGCAAAATTCATTAATCATAGAAAAGGTCACTGCCTGGTATTCTCCAGATTTGATTAGACTTGGCATCCATGTGCTAGAAATCAATGTTTTCTTGGCTTCTGCATTTCCCCTCTGGAGCAAGTCATTCTCCAGCGGCCTCACTTGTAATAGGAGGGTACGCCAGAGTTAAACTCTCTCCTGAGCACAAAGACAGCAAGAAATTAGGAAGGATTTGCCAGTCAAAACAGGCAGGGACTGCAATTTCTATGGCTGAGTGACTTCAGAGGCAGAAGGGGAAAATATATATGTATCTCCAACTATAATGTTAAAAGAACTATAGTGTTCGCCAAAACCTGTGGGAAAGATAAAACTGGGATTTTGCAGCTTTTTGCAGTCTTTCAGGTGCAATCTAGTCAAATTAGGACAAATCCACATAGGCCCTTACACATAAAATTGCTGCAAAGTGGTTATAGAACAGGGAATTACAAGAGTAATCGGATTTAGCAAAGTAAAAAAACAACAACAAAAGTCTACCGAAACAAATTAATATAAATCCATTTCAAAGCAGGATTAAGTTACACAGGGCTCTGTTTCATGTGACTTTATTTTTACAGAGAAAAGAGGAAGCAAAATGTGTGCACTTTGTCTTACTTAAATTCTAACTATGGCATTTAGAGAGTAGTATTAGATAGGATTTATTATACCATCGCTATAAACCAGGTGATATGTTACATACTTTATTTGCATTATTTCTTTCAACCTAACAGCCCTACGACATAGATATCATTATTTCTGTTTCAAATATGAGCAAAATTAATCTTAGATAAATAACCTGCCTGCGGTTACACACCTCACAGGTCTGTGACATGGGCTCTAACTTGTAACCGTGGCCCATGATGATTGATACTAATGCTGATTTGAAAAAGACCTGTTTCATGCTGGTTATATTTATGCCATTTATTTATTCTCTCTACCTCATCCTTTCTTTATAGGTTCTTTTTGATTACTGCCCCCATTCCATCCCTTTCTATTCTCCTTTCTAATTTTTCTCAGCTGGTCTTTATTCCCACTCCAAATTTAGTCATTTATATACAACTCCTACCTCCCAAACACACACTTCTCATGCCACCTGGTCTCCTTTGCATTTTCAGTCCATGCACATCTAAGCTACCAGGGTCCTTGCCATCTGACCCTCAGCTTAGATGTCATCTCCTCTTTCTCTGGGCCATTCACTCAGTCTACACTCACTCTTGACTATCACTACATTATTATATTTTATTTCCTTCAATGGATTTCACGTGTGAAACTTTTGTTTCTATCTTTTTTTACTTAGAAGGCAAGATCTATGAGATTATTTTAATCCATCCTCTCAAGCACAGTTCATGGTGCAAAAAGTGTTTTGGGATAAACACATAGGCTATCATGGTTCAAATACTGAGTCCACAGGTGATAAAATTTAATAATATTCTTTTCTGTTCAATGAAGTGAATTAACATGTAATTTAATAAATCCTATTTAGGCTACTTAAGGATCATGGTCCATTTTCTTTGTGAGTACTGACTTACATCTTTTTTCTTCTAAAATAGTATATGAATCTGTTTTCTTTTTACTACAAGTGTAAGAACTTTTAACTCTCGGGAGAAAATATTTGCAAGTTCTTCAAAGCAGTTGCTACACCATTTGGGAAAAATAACTGAAGTTAAGAAGGATATGAAGTGGAAACTTTGTAAGTTTCTTTTCAGTTCATTTCACTAGAATTCAATTCTTAACAGCCCCATGGTGCTACTACCAGCCACAGGCAAAGCATGCTTTCCCCTGGACATCCTTTTGAATTGGTTGCAACCTTGTTTGCAAGAGTGAACTATTATGAAGACACAACATATTAATTATTTTTATTTATCACTCTGCTCTGAAAATAATGCTGCTCATGCATTCATCTAGGTAGTATATTCATATCACAGGCATTTAGCAGGTATATATGCCAAGGTCTTATTTAGTACCCTTTGAAGTAATGAAGTCATTATGAAAATAATTTGTATAAAGCTTCACCTTTCTTGGAGTTCACATTCCTAATAATGTTTTAGGTACAACACTTAATGTCTTTTTTCTCATCCTGAAGAAATTTTTTTCAAGAGATAGAAACTTTCTCTAATACTTGGTTACATCACAAGTCCTCCCATTGTGATTATTCTTGACTATGGAGTGGCTTAGCAGTTACATCCAAAGGAAAAAGAATCTGCTATAAGAATCAATTAACAGAAAAACTATAATGGTTAAAGTTAGGTAAAATAATTTTACTAATGACTGTTACTAATAAATACCATTTTAAAAAGTTTTGCTTTATTATTAGAAAACTATGTATCTTTGCTATAGAAAATTTGATGATTAAAGAAATTTGTAAAACAACCACAACCAATCATAGAAAAATTGATAACATTTGTGTATATAGTCTAGTCAGATTTATATCATATGAGGGTATATTATATATGAATGTTTTAAAATATATGCAAAAAAACAAAAGTTGAAAAATAGAAAAGTATTTAAAGTCTTCCCCTATATTTACTATATTCTTTTCTTGGGATATAAATGCACTTAAATGTGAATGCTAAATCCTTACAACTAATTTATAAGCTAATCTGTATGTGTGTATAAAAAATGAAGCTGTATTGTGTAGAGCTCCAACTGACTACATAGTGAAGAATGCTTCTTCATCCTGAAAAGAAACTGACTTTTCCATGATGTTATTATTCCTGTGTTACAGTGCTGCACAATGACTGAGAAAAGCAGAAACGCAATGACCAATATCTTATCAAGAGTCCCACACTCCTTTGGGGTTTTGGAGCTTTGGCTCCAAGAGTCTGGCTATCTTCACTGAACTTTGGATGGTTGAGTGGTCCAGGATTCCTCCACTTAATCCTCCCTACCTTTTCTCTGTACCGGACGTCAGATTTTTCCCTGTGACAAATACTTATTTATTAACTAGATGGAAGGTTAATTAGATTGTGTCATATCTACCCAATGGAATGCTTTTCAGGTATTAAAAAGAAGAAGGCTTATGAATATGTATTAGTATATTAATATGTTCAAAATATTTTCTTAAGTGAAAAAATTGTACCAAGTATGTATTGCCTTCATGATTATATTAAACATGGATACCTAGAGTTTCCACTCAAGAATAATAATATCAATTATTTCACGGACATGCTTCACTGAAAAACTGATGAAAATTATAAGAAAAAAGTCATCTGGAAATGGTCCTCAGGCCTACAGTAGAAGGCACAATATCTACTCAAGAAAATCTACTGGAACTTGCTATGAACAGAGAGAACCTGGACATCTGAACCATGACTAGATTCTCCCTACCTCCTAACCCCACAGTGCGATAGAGCTTTCACCCTCCATTGTTTCTGGATCCATCCTAGAATACAGGGCTCCCTCTCCCACAAGATCCCAACTGAGAGCTACAGCACCTTCACAGGAAATATATCAGGATTACCCAGCACATCCCACAGCTTCTAGTTTCATAGAGAGGAAAAGAGTTTTCATCTGCCCAGCTCTCACTGTGGAGAGGAGACTATTCCTTAGATGTGGCGTACTGAGACGACTGTGCAAACTATGGCCATGAGCCTGGCATATTTGTAGAGTAGCATTTCCATGGTGGGAAAGGTAACCTGAGAATACCAGAGACCACAGACTTCACATCAGTGCCCAGGTGCTAAAGCAGGGGAGTCACTCAGAGAGACCAATGCCCTTGTCTCTGCCTCAACTCCTGATCCTTGACTCAGAGTCTATTTGTCTAGTTATTAATTTGCCAAGACATAAGGAGACCATGAAATAGAAAGCCTCAAACAACCTTATATTTTGTATTAAAATGATTGGGTATTTTCTGTGAGGTCTTGAAGACAATAAAGTATATCTTAATTATCAGAACAAGCTTATTTTCAATCTTAAATTATTATTGTATTTGTGGATTTTGCATCTGCAGATACAACCAAATGCACATAGAAAATATTTCTTAAAAATCACATTTGTATTAAACATGTACAAGTTACTTTTCTTGTTATTCTCTAAGAAGTAGTGAATATAAACGATGTACATAGCATTCACATTATAGGAGGTATTATAAATCATCAAACTATGGCAAATAAGAGATTTACGTGTTCAGGAGGATATTCTTAGATTATACGCAAATACTATTTTAGCTCTTTTACATAAGGGACTTGAGTATCCATAGATTTTGTTATCTATGAGGGAACTTGAAGCCTATTCACCATGGATATCAAAAGACATTGTATATCAAGCCACAATGTGCATCAAGTATGATAACAAATAAAGAAACATCAGATGTGTAGAGTCTCAATAGAGCTGACTATCTGTATGAATTAACTAAGTAATATGATCCACACACAAAAAGAAAGAAATAACAACAACAACAACAACAAAACAGAAAATGGTTAAGACAGGGCATCTAGGAGTTAGTAGATCTAATACCCCCCCCCCAAAAAAAAACCAGTTAAATTCCAAAATGCTACCAGGAAGCTCTCAGGAGAAAAGACCACAGAAAATGTAATTATGATAAAGAACAAACAGAAAAAACATTTAAAGCATTTAAAAGGCTGCACAAGACATTTTGATTTTTTTGGAGAGTTTAGGAAGTAGCTGGCAATTGACCAAAAAATAATGCAATTAGGCACAAATGAAATCCAAAAACTATTTTAAAATACAAGTTTTTAAAGTAGAAATTAATCTTTATAGAACTCATGACTCTACTGTGAACAAAAATCACATCGTAAAAAAAAAATACTTTAGTGTTCCTATCAGGGAATCAATTGATTCTTAGTAAAAAAGTTTAAAAAATTTACATAGAAAAAGAAAAAGTAAAGACAGCAGCAAAAGCAATGACAACATCTTTTTTCAAAATATATTCTAGAATCATTATATCGAAAAACAACATCTCATTGGGATAAGAATAGACTCATGGACCAATGGAATAGAGCAGAGGTACAGCAGTAAACCCATACATTTACCCGTGGTCATCTGATTGTCCACAAAACAGCTAAAACGAGTTGGAGAAAAGACAGTCTTTCCAACAAATGGTGCTGAGAAAACTGTATAGTGCCAGTAGAAGCATGAAATTAGAACCTTATCTTTTACTTTGTATAAAAATCAGTTCAATATGGACTAAAGATCCAGGAATAAGACTTGAAACCTTAAAGTTTAAGATATTGGTATAGGCAACAATTTTCTGAACAAAAATATAGAAGTTCAGGAAATATAAAAGCAAGAATTTAAAAAATGTGAATGATTAAATTAGAAATCTTGTGCCCAGGAAAAGAAACAATCAACAAATGAAAAGATGATCTATATCATGGAAGAAAAATTTTGGCCATTAATCTTCTGACTGAGGATTACTATTCAGAATATATAAAGAACTCAACAATTTAAAACCAAAAGAACAAGTAAGTCAATCAACAAATGGCAAATGAGATGAACAGACAGGAGTATCTCAAAGGAAGCATACACTGTCAATAAAAATATGAACATATGGTCAACTTTTTCAAAAGTCAATGAAATGCCCATCAAAATACATTTATATTCCTTCCTAATCAGTGGCTATTAACAAGAAAACAAAATATAACAAATATGGGGGAGGGGTGCAGGATAAAGGAGCCGTAATACATTGTGATGGGAATGTACATTAGTACAGCCACTGTGGAAAACAGTGTGGAACTTGCTCAAAAAACTAAAAATAGAACTGCAATATGATCCTGTTATACCTCCCTTGTGTACATACCCAAAGGAATCAAATAACCAAATTGTGGAATCACCTTAGGTGCCCACCAACAGATAAAAATTTTAAAAACATGGTGTGTGGTATATATATATATATATAGATAGAGAGAGAGAGAGAGAGAGAGAGAGAGAGAGAGAGAAGGAAATCATATCATTTGCAGGAAAATTAATGAAACTGAAGAGCATCATGTTAAGCCAAATTAACTGTTCTTAGAAAGAAAGTATCACCTTTTTTCTTTCACATGTAGAATTGAGGGGGAAAAAAGACAACCTGAAGCTCTAAGGGGGCCTATTACTGAAGGGGAAGTGAGTCAGAGGAGGGAGTTAGAGAGGGTCATGGGAGTGTGATGCAATAAAAGCGCACAATATGCATGTGCACAGATGTCACACTGAAGCCTAAGAATCTGTATGAATAATAGGCACTATTATTATCCAGGAATATTTAGGGTATTTAGAGCATAATACTAGTAATTATGAAAGTAATGACTTTTGATAGTCAGATCTGACAGCTGGGGAAAAGAACATAAGTATTATTTCATCATAATAATTGCTAATACCCTTACTTTATTATATTTTGTATAATAAAATTATATTATTAATATAAATATTTCTAATGTTAATTATGTTAATAAGGTTACTAATAATAGCAATAATATAAGCCATGTGATACTATGTGCCTTTTAAAATAGTAAATATCCTCTACTGTAAAAATGTATTAAGAAAATAAAATTTTAAAATAGCATATATAATTTCTATAACAAGAAAAAATTCTAAAAATGTATCTTAAAAATAACATACACAATGCACAGTGTATTTATAAAGATCTTTAAAGTGTAAATTTAATGTTGAAAGGAAACAATATAAACGCCGAACAAGGTAGAAGTGAAAATGAAATTTTACCTAATGTGATAGGCTAAAGATATTAAATAACTTTGTAATAGGATTCAGTAGCATGTGTAGCAGATATACACACAAGAGACAGAAAAAAAAAGAGAAAAATATTAAATCATTAAATATATAGACATGTGAGTACACATATACACAAATGTTAGTAGTTATTTTTCGTAATAGAATGATATTACTCTTATTCTTTCTAATTTATATCTTCTATAACACATATGATATGTTCAAGAAGAAAGAATAAGGAAAAAGACAACTTAGGCTTTAAAATAGGAAACATTTATTAAGTCCTCATTTTATACCAGGCATGGTGTTGGAGTTGGTGAATCCTAAAGTAATTAAGATCATTTTTTGCCTCTTTAATAGCTTATTTTTACTAAAGTATCCTTTGACCCACATTATCATATATGGAGTTTTGAGGTTGATTATATCAATCTATGATGGTTTGTACTTTTTGAACATTATAGTATGTTTTTAATCAAAGTTAAGGCCCAGTACACTTAGCTATTATGAAGATATCAATGAAAAACAAAGTTTATTTTAATAAAAGAACACATATGAAGATTTTAATTTAAAAATTTTAGCTTTAATATCCAATTTCAATTTTAGTGTTAATCTTTTTAATTAAATGCTTGAAACATTAAAAATATTGGAACTGTACATAGGTAGATACAAACAACAAAGTGAAACAAAGCACATAAAATACTTTGGCAAAGCATTAGGAGTTTTTAGGGCGATGAATTTGATACTTTAAATTTTTAGTTATCTTATTTGATTGCCTTGTTACTCTTCATACATTAATTGAGCACTTACTACATGTGTGATAGACATTAGTGTTTGGGGATATGACAGTCAGCAGCAATGGAAAAATTTCTGCAGTAGTAAATAAAATATGGATTCTGATGAGAGAGAAATGTTAAGAGTGACAGAAAAATATGCACATGTAGGTAAAACAATCAATTTTGTGTATTTCCATTAGCAAAAAATGTTGGTTAATTGTAGTAAAATGTTTGGCATACATTTTCTCTTACATATCATAACTTCATTCATTGTATTAAAACTCACAGCATTCTGATTCATGCTTTTATACTTCCTTAGCCAACCCTTCCGGCTTTAGACTTTCTTTGGAATTAATCTTTCCCATATTCCACTGGCAGTTGGTATTGCTACAGCCATGTTTTTCAAACTCAAGAAACTCATGAAGGAACAAATGTAGAGGGAGCAGATCAGCATTTTTATAATGAAACAGAAGAGAAAGGGAAAAAAACCAAAATGAAAAATCAGAGTGCTTTGTAGCTAGTGAAAATAACATCCCATGAAATATTTTTCATAAGCATATGTAAGTGTACTGGACATAATGTAATTCTTTTTTTTTTGGTATCGGGGATCGAACTCGGGTCCTTGCTATTGCGCAGCAGGGGGCAAAACCACTAAGCTAAAACCCTGGCTCCACAATGTAATTCTTACTGAAGATTATTTATGAAATGTTTGAAAGCCATGCTATGCTCTTGTATTATAGCACCCACCATATTAACAATGTTATCAATATACTAAAAAAATAACAACTTATTATTTTACCAAATTAAATATACATTCTTGTCAATGGCTTGGAAAGACTATTTGTCTCTCAATCTGGGTATATTTCTTTCCCCTCCTTTCTCACTCATGTGTCTAATCAAACCATATGTTGCGTTGTGCTCAATCTTTACCCAGAATATTATGTTCTAGATTTCCCTCTGTCAAAAATTTCTCTGTGTTTCAGAGTACAGTTCAAAGTTCATTTGTTTATGAAACATTTTTGTCCAAAAAAAGGTCTTACCTTTATCTTAATCATGAAATTACTTTATTAACATCCTTGAAGTGTATTTTTGTAGCAGAGATAATTTGTTGCTATTTTCCTTAAAGTGAGAGTATAATTAAATTCTTACTGGTTTTTCTCAGTAAATTAAATTTACTGAATTGGATTAACAATAGGTATCAGATTCATTTGAGTAGAAGAGAAATAATCATAGAAATACCAGGATCTTGCTCAAGTATAAAATGAAAGTGTGTAGACATTTACATTTTTATACAGAAATAAATCATTAAAGTTCCATGTTACTTTTTTCCTGGCCTATGCTTAGTAGGTATTGAATGAATGGCATTTCTAAATATAACTTGCATTTCTCAAAAAGTCTCAACTCTGATGTAGTTTAACAATTCAAACATTTTAAATAGACACTATCTGTGGAAATAAGGAACATAGCAGAGTGCTTTAGAATCCTAGGTTCTCATCGTTTATAATGAATTTCTACACTCTTCCTGCTCCAGCATGTCAAAAGACTACATGACCTTGCTGTGTTTGTAAGTTTCCTTAATAAATTATTTTACAATCTTTTATATGTATAGTCTGCAGTATAACTTTTCATAAACATAAAAATAAGGTAAACCTGAATAATTCTAAATAGAACTTGTTTACTACAGTAAAGTTTCATCAGAACATTTGGTCTTTCTTTGTTTTAGCTCTCCACTTGTCAGAAAGTCTTTATTACTTTTAGAAACAGTAATATTAATGAACATGAGTCAATCTTGGAATTTTTAGTTTTAATTTTCAGCATAATATAATCTTAGTGTAATTTTTATAGTAAGTGATATTTCTAACTGTAGGGTTACAGAAGCCAAAATTCACAAGAGTTATACTTTAGCAATGGTAACAATGGAGATGCATATAGAAGTGATAATACTGAGCACATTAAGCATAAATAATAGTATATATAACTACACTATACCAGATATTTGCACAAAATATCATAGAAGTAGCTCACAAAAATTCATCTTGATACCAATATATTAGCTTCTTATTATATTATGTAGTTTTAACACAGAAATAGTAAGTCATCTCAAAACAAGGAACCATATTTTAGTATTAGGGACCACAAATTAATGGTAAATTAAATATCTCCTCTCTATATCAAATGTACACTGGCATAGATGTGCTATCAGCCTTGATGTGAGAAATAACTACAGAAAAGTTTTCCATTTAACAGTGAAGAATTTTGATATTCTAACGACTTAAGTTAATTAAAAATGAAAGCAATGCTCAATCAGTTACAGTGTGATTCTAACACAGTGTAATTTGTGACATACGGTTAACTAGAAAAGGATACACATTGTTAATTGAGTCAAAGATAGATTATGCATGACCAAAAATGAAACATTGATAATCACAAGGAGAGAATCAGAATACCTAAACAAATGTCATCATTATTGATTCTCTATGTTAAAATACCATTGATTCAAGTGGCTCCTTATATTATCTTAAGTTAAGGGCATGTGAGAAAGTAAAGTTTGTCTACAGCATTGGGAAGAGCAGTAGGATAAGAAAATACTTTAATATCAGTTTGAGAAAAATTTAGTGCAAGTTTTGGAATAACTTTATTCAAGCATCATAGTGTAGAGAGTACTGTTCACTCACACTTAGGATTAAAAGTAAGTTTTCAAATTCAGAGTTGGATAGAAACTGAATAAGGGATTGGAGGAGCCAGACACATGGCAAGCCAGATGAAAGGAATATAAGTGCAAAAAAATGAACCATCCAGCATTTTTTACTTTAATACTTTCTCAATTTTTCTGTTGAAAGATGTATGGAAAATAAATTTATATATATATATAAGGGTAACAGTTTTACTAGGGAAATAATGCCCTCACTGAATATAACAATACAAATACCATGTCCAAATTATAATTGGTATAAATTAACCCTGCTATGCATAAAAGATGGAAAGTTATGTTTTAAAATGTATAGAATTCTATTTAACATAGTATAAAATTATTTCAGATAATGAAATTAATACATTACATTGCATTCAATATCATGCTAAATATTTATTGAAAATACAATAAATAACCCACAAATATGTTTAAGGTGCTTTTGGAGAAATTTTCTTTCATTGGTACTACTTTCTCTACATTCCAAAATTTTAAAGAATAATTACTCATTTCTTCTAGAATATGAAAAAGAAAATATTATGAAAGACGAATTTGGAAAAATTACCCAATAATCATACTTATTTTATCTACTCATTTTGTTTGAAATTAATGTAAGAATTTTTCTGGTTTTGAGTTCCTCTGATTTTTTTGTGTGTGGAATGGCAAAATTTTATAAAATGTTCCTGGAATCTTTCTTATTTCTTAAGAACTCAGTCAATGTTGGAACACATACGCTTGCAAATACAGTACTTACTTTGTACAGAATAATGATGTTTAACAATTGAATTTCAAATTCAAAAGGAACAGAAATTCAAATGTAAGTAATATTCAAACATGTACAGTGCTATCCTAGCTTTATGTTAAAATATCTTTCAGGTCTTGCTCGTTACTTCCAATCTATTGGATGGAGAGAAACAATAATGTTATTCTTTTCTGGTAACTTCAACCTAATTTCATTATACATTCTTCTTAGGGTACTTATGAGGTGTTATTAAAATATACAGTGAATGTTTAAGTAAAAATATTATCATAACAGTTAAAGACACATTGCTATTAACATCCCTAAAATACTCCACTTCAAACACACATCTCATTGTTCCTGCCACTTTCTTAAGCACTTCTAGACATCCTCTTTCATGAGTGTCATTTTAGTTAGTTTTATTCTAACTGCTTGGTCAAAATACCTGACTTCCACAAGTTAAGGGAGGAAAGGTTTATTGTGTCTCACAGTTTGTAGAGGTTTCAGTCCATAGTCAGCTGCTTTCAAGGCAGAGCAACACGGTAGAGGGGCATCACAGAGGGGAATCAGTTCATGATGTGGCAGGCAGAAGGCTAGGAAGCAGAATGCAGCAGCAATGACAAGTTTGTCCTCTCTCTGTCCCTTTATATTCCATCCAAGCTACCAGCCCATTGATTGGTGCCACCCATATCTAGCCTGGAGCTTCCATTATCCACACCCTTAACCCACATTCACATACTCTAATCCAGTCACCTTTGAAAATCTCCACCCATGATCACATGAGGCTTTGGGGGACATCTAGATATAAGCCATAACAAGTATATTTATGAGGTGTGAAAAAAATAGAGGAAATTCTGCTGCTTAGTATCCAATGGAAAGCTGGGTTTGTCAGAACATTACAATGTGTCCTTATCCAACCTTTCAACAGATTTGGAACAGACTTCTGTCTGTTCTCCAAAGTCAAAATGACCATAAAAGCTAAATGTTTTTGATCCATTCAGGTCATCAAGCCAGCCAGCCACAACAGTGCAATTAAAGACATGAAAATGACTTCTATAACTGCTTCAGAAAGTGGCAAGAATGACTTGATAAGTATGTTTGAAGTGAGGGTGATTATTTGGGGTGGGGGCAGGGTGTAACGTGCCTTTTACAGCAACTTTTTTTGATTTTCTCCTTTTTTTTTCCAGAATGAATCAAGTATGTGGACTGATACTCTCCCTTCTCTTTTCTTGCTCATTTCTCCACAAGTCATCAGCTTATGAAAGCAGGTACTCTTCTCTATTCCTGTTAGCCATATTTCTGTCCTCTGGTCACTGGTTGCCTTGTCAATATTTAAGGCTAAATATTTGATATAGAATTTATGATCTGGCCTTGGCATGTCTCGGGGATATTCCTAGATGGATAAGGGAAGAATCTGAAATTCTGGGCTACTTTTTTCTCATTTCTGTTGCTCTTTCAGGTTTGATTCAACATGACTGCTTGCCTGAATCCCATGTGGATGGAAAAGCAGCTCAAAATTCGATTCCTCTTTTGCAGCCTTCTGCCCAAGAATGCTGAAACAGACATGAAAATGCGTAAAAGTCACCTTAATTTAAATGTTGCTAAGCAGATATTAATATTTTCCAACACATAGTCTCATTCTACAGATAGCACTGGAGTTACTATTAAAAAAATATAATTAAATGCTTATGAGACTAAATGAAAAAGTGCTGTTGGAATTTGAAGATACAAGACAGCTGGTGCTTGGCTTGGTCAGTAAAAAAAAAAATCAAACTGAATTCCACTTTCTTGGATGCCTATAATTGTTGTGCAACATCTTCCCTACAAGAAGCATTTCAGTTTGTCTCACTAAGAATGTTATTTAAAACCTATGAATACCAAGGTGAAGATAGCAAAGTCTTTCGATGATATAATGTCAAAGGTACCTAGTGATATATTATTTTCTTTAACTGTGATTATTGCTTTGAAATTTGAGATAATAGATCATCAGTTTTCTACTTCATATTTCTGAATTCACACTTACATCAGATTAAGTCATTGTGTTACTTCCTGAAGAGCCATGTAGCAACATTTACCAGGAGCACAAATCATACTCTCTCAGTATTATTCTTCGGAAGTCTCTTGTTCATTGCAACACACAGGATTGCTACATTTCTGAGGATTTTCCCTGACTTTAATTTAGCTATTCTTCATGACTCATTATATAGCAGTCTCTACAACAATAAGTGTTATTGAGCTTTTGCTCTGCAAAATCCTGTCCTATACAGTGAAGGTAGAAAACTACAAGGGAAATAAAACACTTGCTCCCTGCTGCCAAAGACATTACCATTTAATAGGATTTTAAAAACCTTCGTTGTCTTAACATTTAGCCTGGTGCCATATCAGTTTCAGTTTTAACGTTGGAAATTCCAACTACCCACTATAACACCTTTTACTACAGAGGACAATTTGCTGTAAAGAAGATGCACTTTGATATCACTCTTAGTTATCAGTGAATCTAAAAGATTTTTTTAAGTTAGTGGATACAGCGGACAGTGTTATGTGCCACTTAGGGTAGTAATTTTCTTGTATTTGAATAACATTTTACATTAAAAATATGTAAGTATTGAATTCTCAGAGTAAGAACTGTTGAGGTTAATAATTTCCATGTATTTGAATAACATTTTCCACTATTATATATTTACTTCTCACAAGAAGATTGGTTGTTATCATTTAAATGTTGAGGAGATCTAGACTCATGTTCGAACTTGTATTATTTTGTAATGAAAATCACTTTGGACATAGAGTCAAAATTTATACCTAGTACATTTCATTTTTCTTATCTCATCTCATTTTCTTATCATTTTTATTGTCTCTTAAAATTATTTGCATAATTAATGACACTCCAATGAAAATAAATTAGGGTGAAAAACTAAGGGAGTGGTGGTCTGTCAAATAGGGACACATTCCTTATTGGGGGATTTTCCTTTTAAGATATTATAACTATCATACTTCCAAATACAGTGAGTTACATCAGGGTTGTAGATTAGTTTAAACATATTTGTGAAGTGCTACTCTATGCCAGGTGCAGAGATGAAAATTTTCCAATTGAGTGGAAAGGAAGTTAAATACGTACTCTTTCATACACACACAAACACATATACAGAGTCGGCCAAAAATATACACATAAGGAAAATAAAAACTTTTATAAATATTTTAATGATAAATTTATTGAGACATTATGTGACTAATACAAGTTACCTTTGGCTTCTACAATTACAAGAGGTGCTCAAAGTGGTGGCCATTTGCTTCCAGACATTTATTGGTACTGTGAACTGCTGTAGTGTGTACACATTTTTGGCAATATGTATATGCAGAAGGTTTCTGTTGTAAATAGTCAAGTTAGAGATTTCCCTTTAAATGGGACATAGGTTGACATCTAAACATTGAGTACCCAAAAGGCAGAGGAGGAGCAAGAACACACTATGCGGAAGTGAAGCCAAGCATGGAAACTTGAATGGGAATGGAGAATGAAGTGCAAGGGAAAGGAGAGCGGCATGTGATGAGGATGCCTGCAGGAGCCATGCTGAGACAATGTAGGACAAGGATCAACATCTTCTGTCTTTGTTCCATAAGATCTTGAAGGTATGACAACTTCATCTTAGAGATTCTTTACAAGAAGTCTTTGCATATTAAATGGGTCGATCAGGATCCTCAAGATATAAATAGATAACAAGTAGGGAAGGCTAATTGACATCATATGATTAAATGTACTATGTAGATTTTTAAGCACCACTGAAGATTAGCAATTGATGTAGTCAGTTTCATGAGTACCTCATGGAAAGGTTTTCATGTAACAAGTGAGGCTGAAGGGTGATGGCTTTTGTGAATAATTAATTGTGTAGAAATGAGTAACTCAGCGGCACCCACTCTGTGGACACATAATTCGTATTCCTTTCTACAAAGTGCTTTCTGCTGAGACACTGAAAAGTCAGCTTGCCTCAGAGAAAGGAGGAAGCAGAAATAACCAGTGGTAAAACCGTTTAATTTAGATAAAGTAATAGAAACCTAGATTCTTCTATCTTGGAGCATTCTGGTATAATTTTTATTTGTGAAGGGGCATCAGGAAAATGCTTTAAGAAAGTTGATTGGTGAAAATTTAATAAATGAAGTGGAAAAAGTTAGAAGCAGAAGATTGAAAAGGATGTTAGTGAAACAAGCATAAAATATAGACCTGTATTCTGTTGAGAGCAGAAGCAAAGCGAAGGGTAATTCCAAAAATTATTACAAAGTAAGAGACTATACTATTTGGCAAATCTACATACATTATTGACTTTTACCAATTGCCTCTTCACTGATACCTTCATGTACAGCACTTTTTACCCATATTCAAAGTCATAAGGCCTAAATGAATAGATGTTAAATCAACTGACAGATAAAAATTATTTTATATTGTATTTACTCCATAAAGTTTCATTAATATGAAAATAAAATATAGCAGTTAGGTCAGAGGTTCATACAAACATAAATAAAAAGTTAAAATGTAAATTTTAAGATGAAATTAGTATATCACATTAGTTCAGATATATTACAAATTGTAAAAATTCCAATGAACTCCAGAGTGTAGTTAATCTTTTTAGGGAGTAAATAAAAGAGAGCTTCAAACAACTTAGCATGACATTTGACACATTTTACATATGCAATTCTTCCTGAGAATAGTAGTATTGTCTATGCATTACATAGATTCTAAAATGTCAAAAACTTTTTAATTTTTCTTTAGGCTTACCTATCATCTGCCACTTTTGATTTTTTTTGTCTAAGGTTTTCTATGACTATATCTTTTGATACATATAAAATATGTACTTAATTTTAAATCTGGACCTTAATTATTTTGTCAGCAAGGGGATAAACATGTGCTGAACAGAGTAATAAACATTATTTCAAATTCTTTATCATTGTATCTGTTTCAGAGATTTAACTCAGAAATCAATTAGTCTGTTTTCATATTTTTCTGATGAGAAAAATGAAACAGGGAGGATTAAGGGAGTCTTTTATTTTGGATTTCATAGCAGGCAGAATTATAACTAGAAGTTAAAGTCTTATTTTTAAGACAAGTGATTGAATGAATTCAGAATTCAATGTTTTCAGAGGATAAATTGATGAACATTTGTAAAGAACATACTTAGGTAAAAGGTTAATTGAACATTGTGAGTATTCACTTCCTACTTTAGTTAGAAGAGTGCTAAGTGTAGATGCAATTTTAAGTTCTATTCTCATGTGACAAAACTCCAATCACTATGGGGGAAGTTAGAAATAAAGTATAATCTCAATTCTAACCAACTGTACTGCAAATGTAAGGGTCCAGTATAGATAATTACTTTCCAAACCAAAAATTCCTAGTGAAAATGGAGTAACACAAAGGGCATACTTATAAGTAAATATACAATTGTTGAATGGGAAAATTTAAAAAATTATACTAATAAATGTGTTTTCTATACATGGATTTATCCAGCATTTTAGTGCATAGAGAGAAGTAATACAAAACATGGAGTTGTGAAATTCACATGGAATGTATTCTGTGGATAGCAAGAAGTAGTTTAATTTTGTTAAACTTGAAATGTAGTATACATTACTCATGATAGCTTTTTCTTTGAATTTTGAACATTTCATTTGTAAGCTATCAGTCCTTATCTGATTTTTAAAAATTTAAATAAGTAGTATAAAGTATATTATTTTTATGACTTACACAAAATAATTATGCAAATTAACCAATTGCACATTTACATTAAGATTTAGAATTCCTTGTCTTATGTAAAACGGAAACCATATCATTATATTTTTCTGAAATACAGTTGTCATGTAATTCAGGATTAGACTCTTCACTGAATTGATAGAAATTTGATCTTACCCTATCAGATCACAGAGTATCGTTATAGTCTCATGGGTTACTTTTAAACCCTGAGGTATATATGATTAACTCAGCCACGTGCTGATAAGAACATGCAAGTATTTAATGTCTCATCTTTACACCTCAAAAACTATCATTTTCTGACACCCTGCAGCTCTTGCTCACTAGTATTCAATCTTGAAAAAATAAAGGGGGATCCTGGTTGAGTTATTCCTTGATTTAACAATTTTTGAAGCATTTCGGAATGCCCTCTGATGATTGCAGATTGCATCACTGAGGAGATCAAAATCTATCTGGAAAACACCTTTGCAGTTCGCTTGTCACTATGGGTTGGTTCCAAAACAGTATCTCTCTAGGTTGTGAAGTGTTAAGCTCTCCCCTACCCTCATCTCACATGCACACTTTGAGACAATTTTTTGAAGCAAGAAAATGAGTTTATTTCCTATTAGAAATCTTTTATTCTCTAGCAATGATGATAACTGTTACTCCTGAGAGTAGTACTCCTGATAAGTAGATACTCCTCAAGATTATTTATTTTTTGCATTTTTTCCAAATGTTGGATTGGTATTTTCATTTATTGATGGTAAAATTCCAAGTAACTTGTTACAACTGCAATTTTTTGACATTATCAGAGTCTCAACCCTTTCTTCATACTTTATAATTATTTTTATGATATTTTCCATATTCTCAAAGCTTCAAAAATATTATTTAAAATAGAACAACTTACTTTACTTTATTTTGAAAATGCCACAAAGATATAAGTTATTTAGCAAAGGGAAAAGCAACGGGCATGTGGGAAAAAGTGTTTATTAGATGAAATATAGAGAAAATTGGTTCTTCAAATTCTCATTAAAGTGAAGCCAGGACATTGGAGATTTGCAGATTAATTTAGTCTGCTTGTATTATGTAATCAGTGTGCATCATTATCTATGTTTTCAGCTTATAGCTAGAAGTAAACTAATATTATGTTGTTAATTTCTGGAGTCATACTTTTTTCATATTACTTGATTGTTAGCTTAAACCCAAATCGGTTGTATTTCTTATAGTTATTGCTATATTTATTAACGAGTCCAACAACATATTTTAGTGTAAATTTGTGTGTGAAGTAAGCCTTGAAATATAATCTTGTAATTTATTTCAAGTATATTACCTATTGTTCATTATGAATCTTATATTTTCATAAGAATGAGTCATATATATGTGTATGTGTATATATATATATATATAGTTTTATTAGATTTGGTTAAATCTTATGACATTTGGTCAGAAACAAATCAAACATGAGCATTTTTTACAATTCCATAATGTGATGGATAATAGGAAGAATGCGTGCCCTCTCATACTTGCAACAATAACTGGGAAACTAAGACCATTTTATGCCAGTTTGAAATAAAGAACAGGATAGGTCAGATTTCTAGGTTGAGGGAAATAAATTGTTTCCATTAAATTTGACAATAACATGGTCCAAAATCTTGGGAATGTCTAGATATTTGGATGACAATTATATCAGTGTGTACGATTGAATTCAGAAGTAGACATCCACCTGCCATCATTGAATTAATACTTTGTCCTAAACAACCATGCAAATTGAGAAAAATTCCAGGCAGGCATAAATGAAAGAGGGTCAATGGGTTTTTAAACATTCTTTACTCAATAAATTATGCCATTAATTTTTTTCCTAGAGTTTGTCTCTTTATTTTTTTATATAATGAGCTAAAGAAAGTAGTTGAGAATATGGTGAAGCATAAAGAAGAAAATAGAGAAGAAATCTTAGGATAAGTGATCTTGCCATATCACAGGTAAGATTCTCAGTGATATGCCCTAATCCCTAGTGTCAATAAGATCCTAATTGGTATACTAATAGAAAATGGGGTTCTCCTCCATTTAAAGCATATTTTCAATATATTCTCTTTAAAAGAAAGAAATTAACTTCAGTCATCAGAAAGACAAATCAGTAGAAGTCCTCTGATAGATCCTGAGCTCAAGAATAGATAATTCTCCTCAAATATAAGTACTTCTTAGACTGAAATGGGATGAGTTTAAAGCAAGAGTAGAAACAAAGTCAGTCATTCAGAAGACTCAACTCTGACAACAGTAATTCTAATGAGGAAGTGGATACACAGTAGAAAAATTGTTACAGCCTCTCAGTGTTTTCCATCTTTGAAAATTTTAAATACTTGGTTAAAACATTGATGGGAAGAAGATGCCCAAGGAATTTTATTGCAAGACATTGTATTTATTTAAAAGATACATTTAAAACTTTCCAACTATTCCTAGTTTACTCAGAGTAACAGCTAAATTACAGACACAGGCTATAGAGCCTTACATAGTATCCTCTTTCACCACCAAAACTGTGGCATTTGTCCCTGCAGCTCATTTGACTTCAAGGACACAGTGTCTTGCTTATTAAATATACTCAGCATACCACTGTGTACATTTCTGTTTGTGACCACTGCTCAGAATTCTCTTTCTAGAGGTAGTCCCTTGGGTCATTCCTTATGTCTTTAAAATCTTTGCCCAAATATATGAGGCCTACTGTGATACCAAACCCATTCTTTCACCTTGATCAGTCTGCATTTCTCCACACCATGCATCACCTTCCTACACAGAGTGCATTTCTCAGTCATGTCTTTATTTTGTAATTTCCTAGTTATTATGTGCTGTGTACTCTCTGATGTTTCCAACTAGTGTGTCCCCTCTAAGAATGTAAGACTTTATGATATTTTTACTTTTTAACTGATAAATCCCAGGCACCTACAACCATCCCTAACACAGAGTAGGCACTCAATAGTTATTTCTTGACTTAATAAATTATGTCACTAAATATGTTTTAGAAGAAAATCTTGAAAATATTTCAACGAAATAATTATATGGCTCACATGGGGCATTTTGCTTTGTTTTTATTTTTTGTCTTTAGTTAGTGCTACAGAATGTTGTGATTTGTTTTGAGAAGTTGGTACATGCATTACCATCTCCTAAACATTTTCATTACCATTACTCATTACTCCTCCACATTACCAGTCCCTTTCCTGTGTCCGAAAGTTTAACTCATGGTTTCCTGTTATCATTTATTTTATTTTAGCATTTTTTAGGTTTCTTATATAAGAGAAACCATGTGATATTTAACTGAATCTGGCTAATCTCATTTACTATTATGGCTTCTACTTCCATCCATTTTCCTGTAATAACATAATTCAGTTCTTCCCTTTGGCTCAATAATATTTCATTCTCTCTCTCTCTCTCTCTCTCTCTCTCTCTCATATCTATCTATCTATCTATCTATCTATATATATATATCACATTTTCTTTATCCATTCATCTGTTGATGGCATCTAAGGATTTTTACAGCTTACTATTATGAGTTGTATTACTATAAACATGAGTACACATGTATCACAATAGTATGCAGTTTTTCATCCTTTTGCAAATTTACTTAGGAGTGGTACAGCTGGATTAAACGATATTTTGTACATTACTTTTTTGAGAATTTTTCCAGACCATTTTCAATAGTGGTTGTATTAGTTTAATTCCCACCAACAATGTAGAAAGATTCCTTTTCCCCCCAGATTGTTGACAGTATTATTTTTTGTATTCTTAAAGATAATAATTCTGACTCAAGAAAACTGGAATCTCATAGTAGTTTTGATTTGCTTATTTCTGAGGCTAGAGATATTTAACATTTTTCATATACTTTTTGGACATTTGTGCTTCTTCTAAGAAGTGTCTATTCACTTCATTTGTTCACTTTTTATTGGATTTTTTGTTCAGGTGTTACTTTTTGGAGTTCTATTTATATTCTAGATATTAATCTTCTAATGGAAGATAGTAAAGATTTTCTCCATTCCATGGGTTGTCTCTTCCTTCTGTTATTTCCTTTATTATGCATATTTTTAATCAGATGTAGTCTCATTTGTTGATTCTTGATGTTATAGAGCTATTTTGTCCATGTATAGGAGAGATAAGTACTCTGTCCTCCTACTTGCTTTAGACTCAATCCAAGAGAAGGCAGTTGCACCGTGGTCATTGTACAAACTTCTACCATGCCCTGTCCACCTTCTTCTCTCCTAATTACTCAACATCCAAGAGATTACACTAAAGTGCAAGCCATGGCTTACCCGATGGAAATCTCTTTGATCTTTTCTTGCATGAAGGGTTGGGCTGAAAAGACTAATATTTTTCATAAAAGTGCACTGTAACTGGTGCCAAGTAGAACCAAATTGCCTATTACACAGGCAGCTGCTAAATATTTGTGCATGACTGTGGTAACTACAAATATTCAATGACAAAACAAGTTCAAAGAAGCCTGCATGCACTATTAGAGATGCACCATGTTACATTACTGTCAGAACCACTTTACACTTGCATTTTACCAAACAACACCTACACATGATCCTTTTGTGTGAGTTGATGATTTTGGATCCAATGTGGAATTGTTACTTTCTGCAAAGTTAGGGATATGAAGAGATGGATGATTTGCATTAGAGCAAGATGTTTTGAAGGCCTGTGATAATTTCCTTTAACCATATTGTTCCCATACAGGTAAATTAGGCTTTTATGGATCTAATTCTGTCTATGTTAGAAAAAACTTAGATAAAAATAAAGCAGTAAATAGCAGATTTCTGCAGAGTTTCAGACATAGTAGCCGGAGTGATCTAAATTGATATTGCAGAGTAATCCTGGTGTGTCCCTTACTCCAGACACGGTTGTTCTTTTATAACATTTAAAATGTTCTCTTTGACCTGTAACTCCATATGTAGGAGCCTGTCTTAAATTCACACATTTAATGCACACAAACACACACATATACACACACACACACACACACACACAGTGATACACAGAACCTGAGTAATGGTTTTTCTATTAGTTTTTCTATCTAATTCCTCAGTTCCTCATATAAAACCTAATATAAAGAAGACAAATGGCTTTCTTCTCCAGGCCTCTCTAAATGTGAACCCTTTCACAATGAAGATCTAGCAGCTAGGGATATTTAAAATGCCTGTAGACCTATGAGAATAAAAATCTTTTGATATGCTCATTAAAACTTGTGTTCTAGAATATTTGTTTTTATGAGAAAAGAAACATAAACATTAAAACTTAGGTGTAATTTACTAGAATAATAAATATAGTAATGGAAGTATTTTTCTAGGTAGAAGGAAATAAAGAGAAAAATTGGTCAATCAAAAAGAAGTCATGAGAGATGAAAAACGAAGCACTGGGTTAAAAACGTGAATTCCAAAATAAAATGTCAATAATAATTGCTAATAGGTTCACAACTGCAACTAATTTTTAAAATAAGATTTACCTCTCTAATTAGAAGAAACACTCTGAGACTGGAGTTTTTATAGTTTGGCAGTTATACAGATTACAAGTGATATAATTAGTTAAAACAGAAATTTGAAAAAAAAATTTAAAGAAACATTTGTTAAATACCCGTAAGTTGGAAAGTAATTATATGATGGAACTCTACATATTTAAAAGTAGAATGCATAAATTAAATATAATGTTGATTGATATATACTAAAAATCATATATAGATATATATTACTTTTTACACACACAATCTTTATGTAGTAATTTTAAAGGAATGAAAGGAAAGATAAACAGCAACTTTACCACAGTGATTATCCCTTTGGAGGGAGAATTGGGAATTGAACAGTATAGTTTGAATGGATAATATTCCAATTTTATATGATAAATTATATTGACAACATATTGACTTCTAATAACTTTAACAGGTGAATAAATGAATATATGCAATGAGTTTCTATGTCTTCATCTTAGCAAAATAGCAAAATAAACAAACATAAACTCCTTTATAATGAGGCTGACATGTTTCATTTCTTCACTTTCAGAAATGTGGTGCCAGGAACCAGAAGTCAGAGCAAATTAATTCTTGTGTATTTTTCAAAATACTTCTTGGAAACATTTTTAAAGAATTGTCTGCATCTTTTTTTAAATCAGTTTTTACTGTTTTGTGAAATGACCAAAAATTCAATTCAAATGGTTTAAGCAAGGTATATTGGTTCACATAATTTAGAATACCTAAAGAATCAGGGAAGAATCTGTCTTTTGGGAAAGCCACATTCAGGGTAAAAATAATGTCATAAAACTCTGTTTATTTCTACCCTTGGTTCCATAATCTGCTCTACTGACATGAGTTTGAAGCAAGGTGGTGCTTTCCAACTTCAAAGCAAGCAACCAAAAAAGAAAGAGCAAAAGACTGTTAGAGAACCAGCAAAATTCTCATTGGAGTCACTGAGCTAACTGGAAATGGGAGTATTGAAGGACAAATTGTCTCAGTAGAGATAATATTGTGACCTAACTTCAGAGGTTGAAGCTAAAATGTTCAGGAATTTACCTTAGCTAGTTCTTCAGGTCTTCCTTTCTCTTTATTATGAACAGTCTTCCAGTATATTGCTCCTTAAGAAATAATTTACATATTAAAAACTTAACTCAGACTTGGCCTCTGCGGAGTCATACTTGAGAGAGAGTGTATTGAAATACACATGCAATTGTGAAGTTTCATTTCTGGAGCAAGAGGAAAGTCAACAGATCTGAAATCAGTCAATCAAATGAGCATTGGGCTATCTCTCAAGCATAACACACAGGATTTCTGTAGTTTTCTAGTAAGCACTGAAATGAGGCAATGTGCATCATTGTTTCCTTTTGAAATAGTTTTGGATCTTTGGTTCCTGAGCATTGTAAAGTGACCTTGAATCTTAAAACCTAGCTAACCCTTTGCATTAATTCTAGAAGACTATTGGTAGATTCTTTATGAATATTCTACATAGACATTGTGGTTTATCTGTAGCTAAAATTTGTTTTCTCTCTTCAAATCAGTATGTTCATTTTTCAGATTTTATTGTGTTGCCTAAAACTTTCTAACATACCTCTAGAGTTGTTCTTTAATATTCATAGGATATTGATTCTCAAAGACATGAAAATCTGTATATCCTCAGGTCCCTTAAATAAAATGATACAGTATTTGCATATAAACTATGCAGTCATATACTTTAAGTCATCTTTAGATTAATTATAATACATGTAATGCAACATAAATGCTATGTAATATTATTATTTTGTATTGATGACAAAAAAGTCTGTATATGTCTAGTACAATATTCTTTTACTAGTTTACCTCCATCAGTGGATATGGAAACTATGTGTGTGAAAAGCCAAATAAATCTATACACTTTGCTATAGTTTAAAAAGCCAGTCTAGCTTCCCAATTTCATATTGTATTCTCCATCTTAACCAACTCAGTCCTTCAATCTTTCAACAGTTGCAGGCTCCCTTCCCCTCTTTCAAAGTGCTTTTCAAATTGAATCCTCCCCATTGAAACTCCCAGCTCCTTCAGTTTGTCACTTGGTTAACTCTTCTTTGTGCCACAACTTCTTCCAAATGACATTCTCAGAATTTTTCATTATAGAATAGGCCTTCTTGTATTACCCTCCAACCATCATGCCCATAGCATTCGTTGCAATAGTAATTATATTTTCAACATGCACCACTTCATAACTCTGTTTTCACTGGGCCAGAGACCAAATCTGTATTGTTTACTCCTGCATTTCCAGTACATACCTGACTGCAAAGTTACTGAATAGATCCTTTTTTACTCTTTTTTTGAATAGCTGAAAATAAACTAAATGAAAATATAATACACATGTGATTTAATTCTTCCATTTATTAATTAAATACTAAAATATCAAAATACATTTGTGTCTAAATTTATAAATCCGGGATGTCAGGTGAATAAAAATCAGCTATAACAGCCTGAATAACAATGATCATTATAGGAAGCAATATGACTTTGCCAACTCTTCTTTATTGAGTACCTTGCCTAAAGCAGGCATTACAATAAGTGTTTTTCCAACATGATTACTTTTCAGTTGTGAGAATCTGATACATGACTGTTACACCTCCTTGCTTTTAAACATAGCAGTTACATCTGTATTTTAGAAGTTTTAAGTAATTCTTCAAATTTTTTAAGTGAGATAAGTCCATCTCACAAGTAAGGTAGAGTCATTAAAGTATGAATACACAGATTATTATTACATCCTTGACATTCAGAATTTATAGCTATTGAGCTATGTTCTTATTTTTGTCTAATAAGTGCTAATAATTATTAACAGGACAAATAAATAGAATGAACTCTTCTCAATTGAGATAAATAGATCAGTGATTCTAAGGTAAATAAAATAATGATAAAGAACATTATCAGTACAAAGATTCTTTGGGCTTGGGAGAAAAATTATTTCTGAAATCTCTTAGAAGATAAGATTCAAGGAGATCCTTAACTGATTGTGGAAGAAAAATATTTGCCAAGTATAATATAAAATAAATAATTAAAATGAGGATTTTAATATGTTTTGAGGCAACCATGCTCTTACCATTTTAATAAATAATGAGAATTAAAGCTTCTATTGTTTTGTGCCTTAAAAAAGTGAAAATCCACCCTCTATGAAGTTTTCTTATTTTATATTTGTGCTCACCACATTCCTAACATGCAAGTATTTTGTTTGTATTTATCAGAAAATGTAGATCATCAAAAATATATCTATTAATTTTGAAATATTTTCAAATATCTCCACTTTTATATTTTTATGTGCTTTAAATGTTACAGTTTCACCATTGGATGGCAATATTGCTGTTATTTTTTCTTCAATATTCTGATTAGCTTTTAGCTAGTGAAGAAAAATTAATGCTGCAGAAGAATTAAGATTCATTGTTCAACTTAATTTATTTGAGTTATATTATTTAATGTAAGTATAACACAATGAAATATACACAAGATGATGATCATTTCTACACTCTCGATAGATTCTTAGCAACTAATCAATAGTTCAGCATTCTTTCTGTATGGAAGGTGAGGTTAGCTGTCTTAGGATGAGCCTGAGTCAACTCTTAATATGCTGAACACAAATACAAATACAACTGCTAATTTGGCTGAATAAATGACTGGAGTTTTCTCAGAGCCCCAAATCCCTACTTATTAAAGCCCATGTGAAAACACAGTCAATGAGTATTTATTGTGACCTTTAAGGCTCAATTCCCTGAAAATCGCATTTGTCCCAATAAGCATTGTTAAAATGATTTAAATTACTAGTCATAAATTTCAAAGAAAAAATATTACAATGAGTTACTTCAGTAGCTGTGGAACATATTCTGAATGGTGGATCCCTTATTTTCATTTTACCTCTCTTAGAAGTAGTCTAGACCTAGCTGACATGCAAATGTTAAAGCATCTCACAAAGAGGAGGTTTCCAGAGTATATGTAAATGGTATATTATATGAAAGGGAAGAATAAAATTGTTATAAAACATAATCCAATACAAAGGATGCTGGGGTGGGGATTCAGCTCAGTGGTTCCGCCACCTGCCTCACAAGCGCAAGGACCAGAGTTCGATTTCCAGTACCAAAAAAAAAAAAAGGATGCTAAAAAGATAATTTTCAAACAATTCAAAAATTATTTATTTTACAAATGAATTCGAATAGGAAACTATGATCTTGTCCACAGCTCATGATAAAAACCATATTCCTACTATGTATTTTCATTCACAGGTTATAATTATTTATGATTATGATTAATGAGTGAATTATAAGTAATTGAGTATATGTAACTAAATTTCCAAATTAACATGAATAGTAAATTACTTTGAGTAAATCAATTCACATATAGAAAAACATCTCTATGAATTTTGTAAGTAATATTTTCCATTCATCCTAATTTGGAAATTTAGTTGCATACACTCAATATGTCTAATTATTCTTTTTAAATAAATTTGTTAAATTTGTACACATTACATTTCAAATTAAATATTAAATTTAAGATCATTTCCTAAATAGATGTCATCTAATCTCCTGATAGTTTAGTTGATTTATAATACTGTTCCATAGATTTGAGTAATACATTTTATTAAATATATCACTAGCTACTCTTTCTTATTATGCTTACTAAAATTTCTTAATGTTAGGAATATATATCATTGTAAATATAGAAATACCATTTAATTCTGGTTTTGATAGGAGATTTGGTATCTTGAGAAATTTAGGACTTGGGGAGTCATCAATCTTTGCGGGTAAAATGTTCTTTCAGCTAAGACTCTGTAGTGTCTGATGAATAGATTTAATACTATAATAGATAAAAATCAAAAACTTTCTCAAATGTGTTATATGTTATTTATAAATCATTGTCAAAGTATCTCAGTGCATGGTAATAATGGCCATATTTCTGGGAAATATGTACAAGAAACTGAATTGCTCTATTATAATTACATATAGGAAAATTAAAAATCCCAATATTTGATGAGTACTCTGAAAACATATTCACAAGAAATAAAAATCCAGGGTCCTTAAATGGACCCAGAATCAAACATTCTAGAGGATTCATGGTCCAGCGTTTGTCCCTAGGTAGAAAAAAAATCTTATAACAACTAGAGCTCATTTAATAATATTAAAGGTAATTATTTTCTGTATTTTTATTTCTGTTGTAGTTTAAAAGCACAGAGTTCTCTTTCTACACAAACATAGAGTTTTATAGGTTCATATTTTTCAAGAGTAAGTTCAGGAAGAGAGTATCATTGGCTCTATATTGTTAATTCATTTATCTTCGTTGAAACATATTTCAAATCTTTTCTCCTTTTAAGTAAAAAGTTGAATAATGAAGTAGTGTTTCTACAGTTGATTAATAAAGCACTAACTTCTCCTTCTTTCATATGAAAATTCCTACTATCTGTTTTGATGAGCAATACACTCAATGCACTTATCTGTTAGTAAATATAGTAGGATCCCAAATATGAAAACTCAGGCATTTGTAAGAAGACAGCTTTGCTCTTCTCTCAGAGCTATATGTGGAATTCTATGAAAACCGATGCATGCAATAAAGATTTTTAACATTACATGGGTTACAAACTTTGGATTATTTAGCATATAGCAAGTAAAGTTCTTGGGTAAATAAAATGAGGACAGTGAATTTGCAAGTAAACTACTCATTTTCAAAAGTAAACCCGATTCTTCTTGATACTATTTGGGAAATGGAATTGGAGTTACTTAAACCTTTATTTTCACAATCATCTGAGTATTTAACAACGGTCACAAACAACTCAGCCTACTAAATGAACAGGAGGAATAATGAGACTTGTATGCAAAAGTCAGTGTAGGTTTTCCAATTGAGAGTGTGAAGACTAATGATTCCACACCGTGGCCATTGGAAGGCAGCGCACACAGTTTCCCTTTGTCCTGTCTGGATTCTCTTGTCCTGAAAGGTTTTCCTGTTCCTTGTGAGGTATGACCTTGCTGGCACCATGCTTGCTGTGCTTCATTTCGATAGACATTGCAAGGTGATTATGTGATGTCAGCTACAGTGCAAGATTTTGAAAGTTGCTAATGTCTCGGGAAACTATCTGCAAACACAATTAAGTACTTCATTTAAAACTTTATATCAATTATTTAAAGCTAACAGGATTGCTATGGTAACAATATGTCACAAAGAAACATTTCTAAGTGCCTTTGTCAGTATTAATTTCTTGAATCATAACTAAATGAATGTAAAGAGATGACAGGGCTATTTGAAATGTTTAAATTTTCCAAAGATAAAATCTTTTTACCTGCTTAATGATTAGATATAAATAAAATAGCTTACAGCCCTGACCAAATGTCTTCATTTAGAAGCCATTCTCATTTAGTTGCTGAACTTTACCATAGAAATTTCAGGGGAAAGTAATTATAGAGGCAATTTCAATTTGAAGCCACACAGGGAAGTAATTAAGGGTAATAATAACCATAACCTCTGAACAAAGATATAGAAAATAGATTCTGTATCTTATTTAAATGAAAGAGGTTAAAAAGAAAATAGCAGTGAATGTGGCTTTTAGGGTTGAATAAGGAAAACTGCAGCAATAAAAAAAAATCTATTTTCAGATATATAGCGTTCAAAGAGTTGTATGTAACAAGATTGTGCTGTGGTATTTTCTAAAGAGCTTCATATATATAAATATACTTAAATAGGTGGCACATATAGTGCTTCATATGTTATACAAAATATTAGCTTTATCTAGTACCTCCAATCCTCTTGTTACACTATTTCAAGTAATTCTGTTTGCCTATCAAGTTGTTTGCAGGTGTTCAGAAAGGAAAAACAGGAGGTGAGAATAGAGGTAGATGTGAAAAGGAAAGAAACAGTAAAGAACGCAGTGCAAGACAATAGTATGATTATTTCCCTGAAGAGACACAAGAGTCCACAAGAGATGGTTTTAGAAACCCAAGGTCTGGGTACAGAGCTAAATAGATACTCTACAAGAAGGATGAATTTTGAGCGAATGATTGTCTTTCTTTTATTTTTAATTTAGAATAATAATGTCAAATAGTTTTAGATCTTTAATTCGGCATAGTAAAACCAAATTCTATCTCTAATTTGCTATAGGAGTTATTATATTCAAGAGTATTTTGCACAATGCGTAGTACACATTTGATACATCCTTAATGATTATTATTATTTGTATTATTTCAAATTATTTAAAAGTCTTTCTTAGAAAATCTTCCTTTCCTTTCCTACTTTCTATTTGCTCCCATTCCGATTCATTATGATCCAATTACTCTGTACAATTGAGAGATCTGTGGGTCTACTTGCTACACTCTTTCTCTCTCTCCCTGTCTCTATTTCTATTTCTTGTCTCCTGCTCCTTATTCCTAAAATTACTTTTTTCTCCATTTCACCCACTGAAATTCAGAGATTTCTCAAGGTATTGGTTTTTCATGCTTGCATGTGTCTTCATGTGTAAAGTGTCCCGAGGTTAGTAATCAAGTATATCGTTATTCTTAATGAGGGTTGTAGAGTAGACATTTAAGAGAACTTCATTAAATATCTTTTAGCTATGTCACTAGTGATATATAGATTATAGGCTATATAAGACATATTAAAAGGTGAGAGGATAATACAGTTTCCAAATATCCAAAAGGATTTCGTAAGAGAATTGTTCTCTATTATATCAAATAACTGAAGAGTTACCTATAAAAAATGGTGTGTCTAGGATGAGTACTCTTGGAAGACACATTTCAGCCTGGTATAAAGAATATGGTAATGATTGGAATGAGGTAATAATAGGAAATCCTGTCATTACACAGAAGGCAACTTATACTTGAACAAGTCAAGTGAAAACTGAATATCTTTTTGTCAAATAAAACTCTTTCTTAATGTTGTATGAGACTGCAAAAGAGCATGCATTAGTTTAATGTAGCTGCCATCCCATTACCAAATCTGGGTCACTAATACAACTTAAATTTGTTCTCTTACAATCTGGAGTCTAGCAGCCTGAAATGAAAGTGTTGGCTATGTTGCACTCCCTCCAGAGACTCATAGGAGGATCATGCCATGCCTTTCTGTTAGCTCCTGGGGGCTACTGGAAATCCATGACTACTCATTTTCACTATCATTTTGGCCCCTTCTCTGTATGTCTCTCTTGGAACTTTTAAGTGAACATGTCATATGATTATGCCTAGGTACATCCAGATAATCCAAAATAAGTTCCTCTCAAAAGCCTTATCTTAAGCAAATCTTTTACTACATAAAATAATACTCACAGGTTCTAGAGATTGGTACTTGACAATGCTTTGGGGCACTATTTCATCCAATACAGATGACTTCATCCCTGGTCATTTGAGAAATCCAAATTAAAACAACACTGAGATTCCATCTCATTCCAGAAAGAATGGCCATCAGGAAGAAATAAATCAATAACAAATACTGGTGTGGCTACAGGGAAAAAGGAACCTTTCTCCATCTTTGGTGGGAATGTAAACTGGACAACCACTATGGAAATCAGTATAGAGATTCTGGAAAAAACTAAAACTAGAGGTTCCCCTCTAGGTACCTTCCTGAAAGAGTTAAAGTCATCATACCCCAGTGATATATGTATACCCATGTTTATAGCAGCACAATTCATAATAGCTAAATTTTAGAAAGAGTCCATATGCCCATCAACAGATGAATGGATAAATAAAATGTGGTATTTATATACAATGGAGTACTACTCTGCCATAAAGAAGGATAAATGGGGCATTTTTAGGTAAATGGAGATGCTCCTCAAGGCCATAATCTTAATTATAATAGTCATACACACAAGTTTAAATATCGTATTATTTCTCATGTGATAGAAACACGAAGTATCAATAAAGAATAAAATAGAGAAAAGATATTAAGAAGTAGGAAGATCTTTTTCAAACGGGGAGAGGAACAAGAGATGGGGATAGAGAAAGAGGAAAAGAGATTTTTAAAAAAGAGTTGAAGAAAAAAGTGGAAATAGAGCTTTTGCAAATGGGGAGAGGAAAAAGGTTCGAGAGAGGAGAAGGGAAGGGAACCCCCAAAAGGATTAAGATATGCTATGTAAGGGTATACATTCCCTATGATGAATGTGGTCAGTATCTACTGCAAACACATAATAAAAAGGTTCTATGTCTCAGAGTCTTTATTCTGTACTCAATAAATGAACCAAGTTTTGAATAAACATTAAGTGAAATAAATTCCACTAAGAAAGTTCCAAGAGAAATTAGCAGTTTAGGTCAGTACTCCTGGTAATGCCCCAGTAAATATAAATATAGACATATTATATACAAAGCAACTTATATACACAAATAGAAAGGCTAGAGACTGATCCACTCACCTTATCTCTGTGTCATTTTGGATTTTTTAATTACTATCTTTTAATAATAAAACTTTAAGTATGTGAAGCAAACGGTAATACCAAGCTGAATAATCTATGACAGAACAGAATGAGCTAGACGAAAGTGCTCCCTGCTCCTAGGAGGTAGTGTTGATATTAATAGATACTAATATATTATTTTATATTTATATATATGCTTCAAGTGAATATAATTTGTTAAGCTATTTCTAGGTTTAAATATATTCAACAATTTAACACATCTGAGACAATGTATAGACATGATTCATAAAGATTTGTATTTAGACAAACAGTAAAGGAAGCAGATTTCCTTAATTCTTATTTCAATGTTTTTAACCCACACAGCATCTTTACTTTGTATTCACTGAAGATGATAACATTCACCAAGCCACAGATTACAGCTTTTCTGGAATTTTAAAGATTCCAGTAGCTATTTTAAAGTGATTTCAATTTTTATGCAGTTTAATATTACTTCACTAACTTATTCCTCTGGATTTTTGCAGAGAATTTAAGGATGGAAAAAGTAGTTTTATATGCTTTGGCTCATTTTTCAAAACAAAATTTGAGATTAGTCTTTCTATTGTATTTTCTATTTTTGCTACTTAGTAAACATTGAATAGATTCTTGAATACTACAGCAAACCAAACATGAATTTGCAAACGAGTGGCTATTACTTTTATTTGACATAATGCATTTACTTTTTATGCACTTTAACTCTTGTAAGCATGCAAACATTGTAGCATATAATTGTTGAATTGTCCTTTGATATTTTCATTTTTCATGATGGTAACTACCAAAGGATGCATTAAATATAAAACATTTTGTATTTTAAAGTTGCATTTGAATGTTGAAAGCTCATAAGAAACACATAAAATTATTTATAAAACAGAGTATTACATGTAAGCTATAAAAATGTTTTTACTATATTACATTAGGTAATAATATCATCTATTGATTTATGTAATAATCCAGAAGCATTTTATTATTCAAATGCTTCTTTTTGCCCACTTCAAACTCCTTCATAGTGTTGAAATTTCCAGCAGTATCCTGTCAATAATCACCTAGATTTATAAAGTGATTATAGCATTATTCATAAATATGTTTTAGTATAGATTCATAATATCTTTCATTAGACCATTTTTATTCAATTTAAATCCTGTTTTGACCAATAGAGAAAGTTATGAGGTGACAAATAAAATAAGTTCTGAGACTTAAAATGCTTTCTCTCAGCAAAAATATTAATTTAAAAATAAAGGATCTTAAGATACGGCAAGTGAGAGTGACATATGGGTGCTTTTATGTAACTAATACGCTCTACCTTATTTACTAGGATGATACTGATCCACCATCTGTAGAATTGGTCCACCATCTTTTCTGTCAGAACTGAAAAAGTACACTCACGTACTTATGTTCTCTTCTTGGTTTCTTTTTACTGCTGATAATTTGATCTTGGATAGAATATGAAATAAAGCCAACTAGTATAGTATGTATCTCATTTTCATGAAAACTCACCAAACCTAACTTACATCTGAATCAATCTACTGTCCATCTTTCTCTTAATCTCAGATCATTATTCACTATTAGAATAGGATCACAAAGCAGAAAAAAACAAGGGCTAGTATCACTAAAGATTCATAGTCCATATCTAAACCAGTGGTGCCGGATATATGCCACATGTGCTGTATCACTGAAAGCTCTAAAAAGTGCATCATCACTGATGTAAACTGATTCCTTTTTGATGTTTGGTTCTTGATACAAGATCCATATTCTCCAAATTTTCCTGTGAAAGCAATGTGAAAAATAAGCATTCCACTGTCAGGACTCTTGTCCTTAACTTTGGAGAATTAATTCACCATCTCCTGCAGTGCTCCTCTCCCAAGTATCCCATGGGTATTACAAGTTTGTCTTCAATGCACTTGATATGGAATCCAAACCCACTGTGTGCTGCTCAGCAGGACTGCTGGCTGCCTGTGCAACTGGGAACTAAGAGCTTGAGAGACTAAAGCTTCTTCCAGTCATAGGCAACAGACGAAAGTTACCTTTCTTTTTTGTAGAGATATCAATTCTCTGATATTTGTGCCCAAAAGTCAGTAGAGTTTTCTAAAAGAAACTGGAGTCTCAATTTTCATTTATATATTCTCTTCTTTGCATATATTTAATTATATGTTCCATAGAATGAGACAAGAAAACAAAAAAGAATATTTTGTTCTTTCTTTTTTTCCCCCCATTAGGTACATTTTAGGTATAAAATACAGTTACATTCATCATTTGGATCTTGTACCATTACATGAGTCTCTTGGTTCTTATTTTTTTTCCCCTTCCCTTGCCCTCCCCTCACCCCCTCCACCCTTTTCTATTTGCAAAGACCTTGTTTCCATTTTTTTCCTCTTCTCATATTTTTTCCTTTCCTTTTATTCTCTTCCCTTACCCCTCCCACTTCCCCTGCTCTTTTAGACCTTTTCTTCCTGTTACACAATGTAGGTTATACATTTTTTAAATTACAATATTAAGATCTAGGAGATATTACCACAGATTTTACAGAATTTCAAAGGATATAGAAAGCATATTACAAAAATCTTTTTTGAAATAAATTTGACAACTTCTAAGAAGTAACTTAGAAGACAAATTAATTAAACTAACTCTGGAGGAAATATAAAATTTGAATAGCACCTATTAAAGAAAGTATATTCCTAGCTTGAAAACCTACCTATATGACAACAGCAGGCTCATAAACATTTTAACTGATAAATTGTATCAAACAATTAAAGCAGAAAAAAGAAGGAACACTTCTCCCCTCATTTTAGGAACTTAACATTGTGCTAATCCTAAAATTGGATAAAGATAATAGAAGAAAAAAATATGAACATAGATAGAAATTTGTTTAACAAAACAAACTATTAGAAGTCAGATCTGGCAGGATGTAGAAAGTGGTTTTGTTATAGGGATGGCAGTGTTGGTTCAGCATTGGAAGATCCACCCCCAAAAGTCATCATTTTAACAGAGGAAAGGAAAAAGCCATATGATCTTGTCACTAGTTGGAGAAAAAGTATTGGACCAAATTCTACAGCTGTTCATGGTAAAAGCTATCAGGAGACTAGAAGTAGAACAGAAACTTCTCAACGAATTAAAGACATATATTCCATACTTCCAGCGAGAACGCCTTATATGAATGGAGAAGATACAATGCTTTCTCCTTAAGGTGGGGAACAAGGGCAGATATGCTTACTCTTTATCTGTCCATTAAATTTTGAAACCTAGTCCCTACCAAAATAGTCTGGCACTAAAATGACACAGCTAGGATAGGATTGGCATGACAGAAGCAAAATCTTAATATGTAGATGAAATGATCATCTACAGAGAAAATACTAAGAAATCTCTAGGAGCCCCTAGAACTTGTACTTGAATTTAGCAGGATTAGAAAGCACAAGGTATATATAAAAATTCAGGTCTGTGCATACTTGCTATAAATGAAGAATTGGATATTGAAATTTAAAAGTTATGTAGGAGTACAAAGGACCTAGAAAAGTTAAAAACAAAAACAAAAACAGTGTTGGAAGATGTTTAGTACCTAATTTTAAGAGTTCTTCTAAAGCTACAGTAATTAAGGCAGTGTTGCTGTAAGGAAAGACATATAGATCATTGGAATAAATCAGAGAATCTCGAAATAGAACCACACATATATGATCGACTGAGTTTTGAAAGATTATTTAACATTAACATTTTATAGAATATAAACTCAATTCAGGAGCCAACGAAGAGACAGTGTTTTCAGCAAATGGCACTAGAACACCTGGTATCCATATATAAAAAATTAACCTCAACCCTTTTTTTCCATACATGAAAATAACTTGAAGGGATCTATGAACCTAAATATGAAAGCCTAAAAGTATGAAACTTTAAGAAGAAATTATAAGGGAAAATATTTATGAATTCAGGACAGACAAGAATTACCTAGGATACAAAAGACATGATGTATATAAGAAAACAATTGATAAATGAGATTCCATCAATATTTAGAACTTTAAATGACATCATTAAAATAAAAAGTAGTCCTTAAACAGACCATATTTCCAATGCATATAACCTATGACCAGAATATATAAAGAACTCTTACAGCTCATTAATAGGCAACCCAATTCAAATGTAGACATAAGAAGATGATAAATAGCCAGTATAGCACAAGGAATGGTGTGCAACTCTAGAATCAGAAAAATACTAATCAGTACAATAACAAGATTGAATTATACACTCATTAGGGAGATGAAGTTCAAAGTTTTAAAAGCCTTGTCATGACATTTTCTTTTTGTTGGATTCTCCCCCTTTGCGTTTAATTTGTCACACCCAATGGATTCATTCTGCTGGGTTTCCTGGGGTTGTGATCCTCGTTGTCTTTTCCTAGGGTATTGTCTAAAATTTTTTGGAGTGCTGGTTTGGTATTCATGAAGTTCCTGAGGTGTTCTTTACCATGAAAGTATTTTTTTTTCTCCATCAATATTGAAAGATAGTTTTGCAGGGTACATCAATCTGGGTTGGAGGCTCTTTTCCTTTAGGGCTTGAAATACATCACTCCAAGCTCTTCTTGCCTTGAGGGTTTGCATTGAGAAGTCTGCTGTGATTCTGATGGGCTTTCCTTTGTATGTGATTTTTTCTTTTCTCTCACTGCTTGTAGAATTTTTTCTTCTGTTGGATTTCTGGAATCCTATCATATGCCTATGTGTAGATGTTTTTTGATTAAGGCTAGCTGGAGTCCTATATGCCTCACTTATCTGTATGTCAAGTTCTTTTCCCCTCCTTGGGAAGTTTTCTGCCATCACTTCTGTGAAGAGTTTTTTTTATGTCATCTTCACTCTCTCCTCTTTCTTCATTGACTCCAATCTGTCTTATGTTATTCTTCTTTGGATCGTCTAGCAGCTGCTGGATTGATTTCTCATGTTCCCTTACAATTTTAAAGCAATTTTTCTTTTCCTCCTCACTAATTTCAATCTTATCTTCTATATGTGAAATTCTATCCTCACATTGGTTCATTCTGCTGCGCAGACTTTCGATGGAGTCTTTAATCGCTTGGAAATCTATTTGTATCTGTTTTATGGATTTCATTTGTTTCCTATATTGGGATTCCATCATGTTCCTCAGATCCTCTATTTTTTTTATCTGTGTCCTCTCTAGATTTATTAATCATGTCTTGCACCATGAGCAAAATGTTTGCTGTTGTCTGAGTAATTATTTCTGATTTCGTTTTTCCCAGATCCTCTTTTGTTGCCAGTTCAGAGAGTCCAGGTGATTGATTATCAGAGTGTTCCATCTCGTTTCCCTTTGGGGTTGCTGTAGGTGATCTGGAAGTCTGTTTTTGAGTCTTGTTTATGTGTTTTCTCATTTCCACGGGGGGGGGTGCTTCTGGCGCCCACTCGGCTCACCTTCTTTGCCCTAGGAGCTTGGGATGGCAGCGGGGGAGCTCCCTTTTGGGTGCTGGGACCGGCTGAGCTTCTCTCCAAAAAAGAATATTTTGAATAAATTCTACTCAGAATTGTTGCTCTTTCCTCTAGAACACACTAAGCTATTTTTACTGAGATGATATAATCATGATTAATATTTTCTCCCCTAGGGTAGCTTTTGTCTCCAAAAGTTACCTCTCCCATTAAAAATAAGCTTTTAGCCAATATCTCCCACCTGTCTGTCAGACATTTCCTGGCACATCTGCTATTGATATATCTGCAGTCTCATATTTTGTTATATTTTTCTATGTCCCTAAGTCAATATTACCAGTACCTAAGGAAG